>NW_028263373.1:26531259-26862509 GCF_051168715.1 Poecilia mexicana
GGCAGCAGCCACGCCGCACACGTCTCCCGCTATCAGCTCAGCTGAAACATGAAACAACTACCACTGTCACTACAAATGCACCCCCCGTCCAAACCAGACGCTTGTCAGCCGCCTAATGTCCCCTGACGAAACTCTGCGAATTAGAATAGCCACAAACAGTGTGTGTGTGCGTGTGTGTGTGAGAGAGAGAGACAAACAGAGGGAGGTGAGGGAAGGAACTCATCTGTGTCACAGTTTATCCCCTTGGGCAATCAAGAGAGGTGGAGGGAAAAAAAACACAGTCATTAGCAACTGGTGGTGCTTGCTCCAGCAAATCGCCGTTTGAGTGAAGATTTATGCAGGCTTCTGCCTGGAAATGATTTATTTATTTTAGCGGGGGCTGAGAGATCATTAACCTCCGCTGTGTCTCTGGGGAATGGCATCTGCGGCCCCCCACACTGCACACACAAAAGTCCCCCAACCCGCACGCGTCCCCTTGCTTCAATGCTCAAGAGGAGGAGGAGGCGGCGGCGCGGGTAACTGTGGGGCTGGACACAGACCTGACCGCTAGCATGCTAACCACTTCTTTTAGAAAGACTCACTGTCACTTGTTGAAACTGTTAAGGAAGAAATTCCTAAAAATAGGTTAACTTTAGAAAAAGTCTGGCTCTCTCTTCCTTTAGATCCCAGGTCCTCTCGGCGGGCCACGTGTAGGCACAAGGAAACAACAATGCGTGTTGACGTCACAGAATTACAGAGTTTAATCCAATATAAGACAATGCATAAACTTAGAAGTAAGACAATGCACAAACTTACACCAGAAACTGCAGAACAACGGAGACATACATTCATTTACCTAACATAAATGGAAAGAAAGACGTCCAAAGACATCTTTGGAGAATTGCAAGAGCAAATCTGATTTGTTACTTCTGTGTAGAAAGTTTTATCCTCTTGTATTTAATTTATTCAAATAAGGCGTACCTTTGCTCCTCCAACCAGGAGCTGTCTCTGACCCTCTCTCTGAAGCCTAAACCCCTGCTGTGTTTACGGCTTTTCACAGATGAGTGTGAAAAGCTACAACTTCCACTGTATTGTTTTCTCACAGACAAAAGGCAGTTCAAATGATCCTAGCAAACCATCTGCTGTAACTACAGGTAAAATAAAGGTCAATAGGCCAGAATAAGTTACTGATTTAAAACCACAATTTAGGCCATTTGAATCAAGACATGTTAGGTTTTAAAACTAGCTTATTTCAAATTTATTTTCTCAACAAAACCCACATGAAACATATGTACATATAGGCATAGACATGAATACGTAGACGCCTCATGGAGCGGGTCGGCCCGTTGCTGCGATACGCAACAGCGTCCGCCATATTGAATGTGAAATATGTGCCAGTAAGCTAATACAAGAGAATGGACCGAACTTCACAAAGTGCCGTTCTACAAAGTATTTCAAGTTAATACCTGTCATTGACACATTTTCTCACATACACTAATATATTTGGTAATCAAAGAAGTGACTAAAGACAGAGTTTCTAACTTTTAATGTGATTTAATTGTTTTGGTGTATTTTTGAATAAAGAGCACAATGTTTTTATTTGATAGAAATAATTATTATAATTTTTATATTGACATTGATGAACAGACATACTTTTACATTGTTTAATTAAAGAACATATTTACATAATTCCATAATTTAATGTACATTTAACGTTTCAAGACAAGAAACTAATTTTTTTCTTGTATTTATTTTTATACATTATTGAGAAATGACTTTTGATTTATAAATCAGTCTGTCAAACATTAAACTACATATTTTTCTTACATTTTTCCAGAGAAAAAATATTTATTAGAGTCAACAGTAGTATGCCAACTCTGCTATTGATAGTGAAAATAATTCTAATAGAGTAAATTATTTTTATTTCATTACATAAGCTGTATTAATACACTAATACTTCAGATTGAGATATTTAAAAATACACAAAAAGTGAAAGAATAAAACATTTATTTATTATACTGGGAACACTGGCCACAGGCAGGGCTTCAGTCTGCTGGTCACACTGGGAGAACTCAATGACTTCTGAGACGTCCTGGTTCACAGACTAAAGCCAAGGATAAAAGAGAAATTATCCAAAAGTATAATAGAAAATACATAAGTTTCCTTCACATTCAGAAAAAAAGACATTTTCAGCATGTTGGGCTCTGACTCGTAGCATCTTTATAGCTAAATACCGACATGGTGAAGCTGAGCTGGGAAACAGACTGAAGAACAGCAGCTCCAGCTCTGATCCTCACTGATCTTTCCTCACCAAATCCTCTGGTTTTTAATGAACTTCTCCTCTAACAGCGGTTTCTCATCAGCTCTGTCATTAGAACACAGTGTGAAAACGTTAGCTGCTACGCTAACAATCAGCGGTTACTTCGGGCCAATTTAGCTACATAGGAAATATTTTTCAGTTGATTAGAAGCTAATTTCTGGCTGCAAAGTCAAGTAATTCTGATCTTTCATCCTTACCTGTTAAAGGTAATGCCAATGAATCCAGTTTGTTTCGTAAAACGGTTGAAATAAGTCCACACAGCACAGGACTTAAGGAGCTCCGATCGCCCTGCTGCCACATAGAAGATGGCCGACGCTGTTACGTAGGACTCAACGCTCCATGAGGCGTCTACGTATTGATGTCTATGCCTATAGGGATGAAACTGTTAGTTAACATGCTAACATTACTGTCCCAGCTCGTGACGGAGGAGCCGTCACGAGCTGGGACTTAATTAAAAGTGAGTGTCAACTTGTGAGCACACCCGCACACACATACACACAATCGCTAACTAACTTCTGTTGCAGCTTAAACTGACGCGGTTCATCGTGGGTGCACACGCGGTGTTCCTGCTTCAGTTAGCATATCCATCCTAACCTGTTTTCACTTCCAAACATTTTCCCGGTTTTGTTTTCAAGCAGGGTTATTTCCGGATTGTGGCGCCCCAGGAGGGAGTCATGTGATGACGTAATGATGTCCTGAGTACTGAGTGTTTTCTATTAAATTAAGTATGGTATTTTTGATTACAAGTTTATTTTTTTCTCTTTATTATTATTATTATTATTATTATTATTATTATTATTATTATTATTTTGTATCCTTTAAGAGTTTACTTGAGTTAGAAGTAATTGTTTTTTGTTTGCTTGTTTGGGCTTTCTGTGGGCGGAGCCTGTGGCTTTAAAAGCAGGGCTCTGCGCCACAGGGAGGCAGTCTGTGGCTAGACTCCTGAGAAGTCACATGGAAGGTGATGGACTCTTACACTGAAGGTACTGCTCTTTGTCTGATTTTAACCTGCCTGGGACATCTTTGTTCACCTGAAGAAAAACTAAATAAATTTCACTAAAGTGATCTCTGGCCTTGGGCAGTCATTTTTTTTGTTTGTCCAAGTCATAAGAGAACCCTGTCACAAAGCACAAAAAAAAGTGAGCAAATTTGACAGTAAACTGTCAGCAATGCCGTTTAGTCATTTACTTTGATTTGAAAATAATCTTTCAGTCATTAAAGTTTTAAAAATAGCTGCACTTGGTGAAATTACAACTGGCAAAGAGAGGTTTTTTTTTTGAAAATGTTTGAGTCCTGCCTAGATTCAGTAAGAAACAGGACAGGAATTCCCCCATGTCCAGCTACCTAGCAAAGTAAGCTAAGAAAGCTAACTTTTAGCCAGGTGGCTGTTGTGTGTTCAGAGCTTCTTAGGTATTAACGTTCACCACTACGATTTTAGTACAGTTTTGTCCAAGCATTTTGTCATATGGGCCAAAAGTATAAAGTGGAAAGTGCTCTGATGCACAAAGTAATTTAAAATATTTTGTGCATCAGAACTCCTACTTTATATAGTTATTAAAAAGCAGAATTTATTTGATTTTTTTAAATCCAGGTCCAGTTTTTTGGTTTTACATCTACACCCTGGGAGGCCACACATACACACCTAACACACACAAGTAAAACGTTTCAATTTCTCTTTAACGCATATCAAGCAGAGCTCTGCTGAAAACGGCTGAACGAGACATCTCTCTTACATTAAGTGTAAGCGTAGATGGGCCAATGCATATTTTAACGCGACAATTTACACAAGTTAGACTGTGTGATTTCTTAACAGTCGCGGCGCTATTGATGTGTTGGTCTCTTGATGACGTCACGGTCCCGGCGCTGAAGCCACACACTCTTAATGGCATGTACCTCTATATTCGTGTCCATCCAATTAGAAAATTTGAGGACTTGTGCAACATCAAACCTATTCCTGGTGGCAGTGGAAATTAGAAGGCTGAAGCGCGACAGTATAGATCGGAAATTAATCATTACCTAAATCAAACCGGAGAGGCAATGGTGCTGCCTGTTTAACTGAGTGTAATTGAACACTAATGGCAATCTAAAGCTGCAGCATTGAAGATTTGCATTAACCCCACTGCACCTGGAATAGAGAAGGTCAAATTATATGTATGTAATATATTTTTTTCTGCCCCTCTCCACAGTCATCCCCATTCTCTGGTCGTTTAATTCCATTTAATTTTTATCAGCTTGGACTATTAAAACTGAGCTTTCTTTGGAAGACAAGTAGAGAAACGGCCATGGGGGACCAGAGGGAGGCGGGGTGGGAGGTGCAGGTCCCGAAAGTGATGATTGTGCTGCAGCCTTATCAAGCAAACACTCGAGCGCACAACAAATCAGGAGTTTTATTAGGGGTTATAAACTCCAGCATCCAATTGGAGATGAAGGGGATAAATTTATGAGAAATGTTAACGGTGGCATAATTTCTCTCCCATATGGCAGGATTTTCTTTTTTTTTCTTTTAAAAGGTTATTTTACTGTTTAAATATGAGCTTCTCTTTAATCATTTACAACATCATTGTCCATACATGTTTTTTGAAGTTATATATTAAACATTTTTTTAAAATGTGTGTGTGTGATTTGTATTTTCCTTTGTTACATAATACACAACAAAAAAAGAACATGTATGTTTATAATGTGAATACAGATATTCGAATCTTATGGTTTTTAGTTCTTGTAAAAGTTTCTCAGTCTATTTTCCATCACAGTTCTTCATCTTTGGACATATTAGAATGCATATGAATCTCTCCATGTTGTGAAAACCTAAAATTCTATCTTCATAAGCAGAATCATGCTCTTTATGTCATAAAATCAAACTTGCCAAATACAAATTAAAACGAAAAATAGAAGCTTTTGTCCCTTTTTCCCTGTGAGTATTAATACTTTTTATTTGCCTAAATTTGCTTTGTTGTTCGGCGGGACAAACACGGAAATAATGGAAACAAAGTGGATGCATGTTTCGAATTCAAACAGTTTTCTAATTTAACATGTGAAGTTGGAAAATGTGTGGAATAAGTTAGAATAAAGAGAACAGGGGGGCAGAATAATTTGGCATGGTCTGAAACAATATTGTTAGCTGTGAGTGGGTGGGGGGGGATGGCGGGGTTCTGGAGGGGGGGTCACGGATAAACAAACAAACCTCGACAAGGGCAGCGGTGGGAGCGACGCGGTCTGCGGTCGGGTGCAGACAGCCCCCCGCCCCGTTTGAGAGGGGGGCTTGCCAAGTAGCGACCCTGAACTGCAGCGCTCGGTTGCTGCCTGGCTGCACTAAGCGGCGGCTGCCAGCGACGCGCTGATTTATCAAGGGGGCAACGCCAGCCGCCACCTCGCTCTCCCCCGTGCCCTCCCTTTATAAAGAACCTCCCTGACGGCTCTGATAGCGCAATCAGGGCTACGGCAGAGCCAAGGCAATTTCTCCTTCACTCTTTGATAACCCTGTGCCTTATTGAAAGCCAATAGCAATGGCAGCAACAACAGCTCAATTGGAAAGAGTTGCTGCATTTTGAAGGGGGCGACCGGGGGGGAGGAGGGGGGGTTGCGGGGGGAAAGGTTACGCCTTGACAAAATGAGGAGGGAGCAGGGGAGGACTGTCTCACTTTTATGTAAAAGCCACATTGTCCTCCAACAGGTGGCGTGATTCCTCGGCGGCTGCCGTCCCTCAGCTAGCTCTGCCTTGTTTGTTTTTTTTTTGTTTTTTTTATTTAACGCTGGAATTCTGACAAAACGGTTGGAGTGCAACTTTGACTTTTATCCACAATGAGCTTCGACAGTCGCGCAGGCTGCTTTGTTGGGTCACAATAAGAGTTGAACAGTGCTCTCGTCTTTGTGCTAGTCCTAGCTTGCTAATGTTTCTTTACAAAAACAATGGTAAAGTTTGACATCTGAGTAAAATTTGTGCTTCACATTAAGTTGGAAAATATGTGGAATAAGTTAGAAAACAATGCGGGGGGATGTAGAATTATTAGGCATGAGCTGAAACAATATTGTTTACTGCGACAATACTAGAATAATGTTAGCCTGCTAGTTTTTCAGAATTACTAAATGAGGCAAATAGATGAATTTTTGCATCATACACTTTCAATGTTTTGCTGCATAAGTTAACACTTTCCCCACTCATGCTAAGGCCACATGAGAACCTGAATCAAATGAGTTGTTTTCTCTAAAACAACTCATCTTGGCTCAACATGAGTTGATTGTGCTCTAAATGAGAGCAGATAAATCTAGCTGGAATTCAACTGGGAAATACGTTGTCAGTCTAGTTATGAACTCAGAGGCTGTCCTGGACTTTTTTGTTCACAGTCATTAAGACTGACTGGGTCAAAAAAAAAAAAAAATCCATCATAATCTACTTTTATTTTTATCATCCGTTTTTAAAAAGATGACATTCAGTTGCATTAAATTTTCAATCAATTTAAAAAATATTCAACAAGCTGAACAGAGGATCTACAAAGAACGATCACACATCAACCAGATGAATGTGTGGATGTTTTTTTCTGCAGTGACAAATACTGTTGGCCCAGGAATTAAATGTGAACAATTAAACTAAGTAGTTAAATTATACATTGTCTGAATGCGTACTGCTTTGCTATTTCCTGTTGGTTAGCATGGACCTGAATTGTGGGTAATCAAATATCTCACGGTTTCAATGTTGATCTGGTGGATGAATCTGTGCTCCACTGCCACAATGTAGACTGGAATTACAAGCACCATTTTAGCCAAAGTTTTGAAATCAGGGAACATTTCTCCAATTGACGTGTTCTCTGAACACAAACACTTGATTTAGTTGAACTAGACGCTCTCCAAAACCGCCTGTCCGTAACTTTTCAACATGCCAGCTACCAGATTTGTGAGACGTAGATACCTCCAAGACATACTCTGTTTGTAAAATTGAAAATGTCTGCACCAATAGGTCAGGGGTGTGAATTGTAATCTGTCAAAATAATCAACTACAATTCAGAGTTGTCACCATTAAAAAACTGTCTACCAGAAAATACTCTGTTAAATGCCTGATAGATTAACTATTTCTGTGAACGGTCTAAACACAAGGATGTAAAACAAATTTAACTAACATGATTATAATTAATTTTTATATTGAAGCAATTACCCTGACTGTTGTCAAAAAATATGATTATTACAATGGTGTGCTCTACAGGTATAAGATTAATGTGCTTAGTGTGAAGAATGTTCCGTTTTATTATTTTAAACCATTACTTATATAGGACTAACAAAGTCTTCTTTATTTGAAACACAACGTCCTTGTCTGTTTGCAGTGAACAGAACCTGTCTAAAAAGTGATGAATTTTTCTTTGTAAGCAAAGGAAAAATTATATTAGGCTGCTTTCAGCAAACTGTTGGAAAAAAATGAAAAAGAAAAACATCAACTGCATCAGGACAAACATGATGTGAGCCGCGCTGAAGGATGACCTGTGTCATCGTGTTTCATCCTTTCAGTTGATTCAGTTCTTCTCATATTATACAGTTTCAATGGTTGAATGACGCTGCAAGCAATGTTAATTCAAGACCCTGTAATACATTATTTTGGTCCTTGGGCTGAATTGAGTCTTGATGAAAGAAACAAAGGCCGCATTCACAGAACAGAAATATATTGATTTTGATTTCTTAACACTTTGAGACACAATATAAAATTCATTGCTACAAAATCTATTTCAGTCCAGTGAGGTACAAGTTTGCATTCACCTTGCCAATGAGTAAATGAGTAGGTATGTAAGACGGTATTTGTATAGCATCTTTCAAGACATGGATCTGAAACGCTGCTCAAAAGAAAAACTAAAATCCTTGAATTTTAGTACATCCATATATCTAAGCAAAAAATATTTTATATAAATTGGTATTATGTGCCTGGAAAACATATAATACCACCCCTTTAGCAAATATGGCATGATATTTGGCACAGGATCAGGTTGACTTTGAAGGCTTTTCCAACGGAGGAATGAGAATTATTTGAAAACTGCATTTTATGCATGCTTTGGATGTCTGATATTAAAATTTGTTTAAAGATCTCAAACATTAAAGTGTAACCAAAAAAACAAACAAAAGACACCTTTAAGGAGGAGAAGGCGGTTAAAGCCTTTTGACTCCATTGTACGAAGGCACAAAATGACAACGGACTGAGGAGAAAAGCCATACTTCCCTTGAATGAATGTAGAATTACATTCAAGTGCAATGCAAAAAATAAAAAATAAAAAAATAAACGTAAAGGCAAAAGTACATTTCAGCAAGGCTGTTTTTTGTGGTCTAAAGTAAAAGATTTCTAAAAGGGTAAAACAGACTGAAGAGATGCGAACACCAAGGGGCAAGGGTTGCACAGCATCAAGTGGATGTAGGAAGAGGCTGCAGCGTGTCAAAGATGTGAAATGATGAGGGAATTACATATTTCTGAGATGCTGTGGAGGTGACGGGTTCAAAGCCAGCTGCCATTACCAGGTTGCAACGGTTCAGAAAAGGTTTCGATGTGAAGATATTTTAAAAGATCATTTATATAAGAGGACTGGTGGAGGGTGAAGGATTGAATGAATGGTTCTGACCCACAGTGCTGATGTCTGACCTTATCATCAAGAGTCAAGTTAGGTGTTACGCTCTTACAATCGCTGGATGCCACTTTTATACGAAAAATGTAGAGTTCCTTTAAAATATAGATGACCCCCATATTCCTCCTTATTATACGGGTTTGGTAAAAAAAAATTAAAAAATAAAAATGTTTACTCTTAAATAAGCTTGGGCAGTCATGTAAACATGACCGTATATATGAGAAAGGCTTCAGAACTTTGTGGGATTCTGTCCCTGACGTGGTTGACGGTGCGAAGCGTGAGACGAGTTCAGGAAGTCAGTTCAAAGAGCCTTACATCGTGAAAACGTTAACAAACACCATACAGTCAACAGATATGAAAATAGACATTAGATTTTGTCAAGTGCCATCATTAACATCATCAACATGTAAATATATGGGTTAGTGTTGCAGTCACTATGGCTCAAAAGCAAAAGAAATAGGTGGGGTTTTAGTCTTCATCTAAAGGAACTCAGTGTTTCAGCTGTTTGGTCGTTTTTCTGGAAGTTTATTCCAGGTTTTTACTTTTTCTTTGGTTCAACTGAACAAATGTATTCTCAGTATAAGAGCAGGGTTTGCATCACTTTCTTTCAAAACATCCGATTAATTTAGTCAAGTTCAATAAATTTGAAAAAGTTGATTTGGGTGCAACAATCAGTGAAAACATTATAAAAGCTTGGTTTAAAAAGATGAATACTTTGTATTGTACTCAATTTTTGCAGGTGATAATTTTACCCTGATTACAAATAAAGTTTCCATCTGCATTTTTACAAATACAATTCTGAAAAGTGTGGCATGTGTTGGCATTCACTTTCCAGAACCACTTTTGACTGCAGCTAAAGCACATCTAAAAAAAGGAGGTACTTTCTTTTTTCTTATTATTTGCCTGTTATCTTCTTTTGGAAAATGATTTATGAGTTATATCTAAATGTACTACAATTTTTTTATTTTCTGTTTTTTACTTAAGAGTGTGTGTGTGAACAGCAATTTTCCAAAGTCTCAGTTGGGCCAAAATTTGGACTTTGACTATGCCATTTTCACACGAATGCGCTTCGATCCAAACAATTTAAATCTGGTTTAATATGACAGGAGAACCTTCTTCCATATCATCACCTTACTAATATAATGACCCAAGTCATTTTTTGTCAAGGGTGATTTTTTTTTTTTTTACGTTTTATTTTTTAGCCTTAATTATCTTTTGGGGGGTGGGGGGGAAATGACTTAATCATTATTTTAGGAAGGTGATAAAATGCTTTCTGTACGCCTCCATGATGATGCACCATTTTTCTTTCCCTTTATGCAGTTGTGTTAACACATAAAATCCGAATGAAATTAGCTGTAATGTCTCAAAATGCTAAATACCTTTGCGCAGCAAAACTGTTCCACCATCTTTACTTCTACAGAAGGTGTGTTTGCCTCCAACACACCTTATTGTATTTATTGGACACAGGTGTTTTGGAACAGGTGGTTGGTTGGCTGGTTGTGGTTTAGAGACTGAGTGCAGGTGGAGGGACAGTTATCAAAAATAAATAGCAGACGATTCTGGTATTGCTAGTCACAACAATGACATTGAGAAGTGAAGTTAAACTTTCAGAACAAGACCAAATTTCTCTGTGTGGCATGAGAGGAATATTTTTGATATATAAAGACGGGCGGCAGAAAATCAATACCCTTCAACAAACCATGAAGGATGAGAGAAGAAGACATTTTGCAGAATTAGATAAAAAAAAAAACTTTAGAAATCCATCTGCAATAGAGTTAAAGACATGGCTCTACGTTACCAGGGCCTGATTTAAAAGGATGTCGGCCCCTGGGCTGGAGCCAGTTTTGGCTCCCTCTCCACTAAGGAAAAATTATTTTACTGATGCAAATTACAACCGGAAATTTTGCCCATCCACACAAGCTTACAGAGCAAAAAGCTTATTCTTTTACTTGCCATCCATTGCAGTATTGCCAAGGCAAAATGATTCTGCTAACATGAACTGAAATAAATTTTTTTTGTCTCTCTCTGTGTCAGCTATTTTACAGATTTGTTGCTGTAGCAACTGACTGACTACAGCTCCACAAGTCTATCAGGATTCAACACCATAAAACACCCACACATTTCCCACACAAAAAAGCAGGATGTTGTCTGTCGCAGCAGTATGTTTTCAGGCTTGATGTTTATTTTTCGATTATTAATAAGTGATCATCTGGAAGCAGAGGCGGTTGATTAGCTGATTTAAAAACCGTCTCTCCTGATGATTTGTCATAGAGTGGGTGTGTTGGTTGCCTTTTTCTCGCAGCATATTTACATGTTAAAGATGTCAAAGTCAAGCTAGCATAACTGACCTACTGCCCTCTCCCTCGCTATTTCTTTTTAATTCAGACTTTTTCCTGACCTGTGAAATGTGATAACCTTGGACCTTGTTATCTAGTTGTTGTAGTGTTTACAATTAACAGCAAAGCCCTGCATCCCATTTTCATCACATGCACATTTAAAATTTACGACTTTTTTGGGGGCAAAATGAATGTATGTAGCTGAAAATAGACACCAACATCGGTAGCCTATAAGGTACTTGTTAAGCTTAAGGTTCTGTATTGATATTGGCTAGTCATCTTTTAGCTAACATTACCTGCATCCAACAGCTTTACTCAACTCAGTCGGTTAGTTTGGAGGGAAAAACTGTGAAAGGTTCTTTGCGTTTTGCTGGTTTGCTGCCATGATTCTAACACACAAGTAGCTCCACACAGCAGCAGCAGGTCACCTTCACAGGTGTAAACCCAGCGCCGTAGCGCTCATGTTGCGTTTAAAGGCGGCTCGGAAAAACAGGTTACAACATGTTAACAACGGATTAAACAGTTTTAACTGCTGATAAAAGTGACAGAGGACACAGATATGGGAAGTGTGGAAGCCTCTACTGTATCAAATTGACATAGGAATAACAGAGTTGGTCATTCTAAGGTAAAAACCCAGCGCATACAGTGTTCATGTTTTGTTTTTTTTTTCATCCAGACGGCTTCCCGCCCCCCCCCCCCACCCCCCCACCCCTTCAATGACACCCTAGGGGGCGCGCCCCACAGTTTGGGAACCTCTGCTCTAGGCCATTGTTTTCCAACCCTGGTCCTCAAAGCACAGTGACCTGCATGTTTTAGATGTTCCCCTGCTTTGATACATTCCACTGAGACAATTGCAATTCAGCAAAACCCTCTTAATCAGCCATTGACTGAAATCATGTGTGCTGAAGCAGGGGAATGCCTAAAACGTGCAGGGCAGTGTGCTTTGACTGCATGTTGTTCCCAAAGAATTTGACTTTAATTTCATAATTTTCCAATACTTCAATATTGCTTATATGAAGATATTAAAACATGTCACCTAATTTGGGCCTGAGTTTTAGTTGAACTACAATGTTTGCAAAACATGCAGATATATGAAATTCCCCTACCCTCCTCAAAACTCGGGGTCCTGGGCTACTGCCTTTTTAAGCTCCATCTAAAGTCTAGACCAGCATATTACAAATGATTTAACCTCACAGAAGAAAATAAAGTGTGTTTATGGTCTGTGTGAAGCTGCCTGCTTGACTGAGAGATTCCTGGAGGACCCTAATCCTAAAATGGAAATTTAAAAAAATAACTTTGAGGCTCCTTGTGAAAAACATGAAGTGAGACATGCATCACTTTAGTGAACCTAATCTAATTGCAGCAACATCTGAACTTGTGCAATAAATCAAACTCCTCTGACAGAGTTCTTCTCCACTTGTATTTCTCATTCTCCCATCCCTATTAGTCTTTCCTAAACGATCATGACACGCAACGCGTTTCTGTGATGAGGAGCGGCTTCTTCAAATGTGAAAGAAAGATCATTAAGAATGGCGAACAGATGTGACGCTATTGTTGCAAGGTACTAGTTATCAGCCTCATCTCTGCCTGAAATCACAGGAAGTAGGAAGCACGGTGAACCGTGCGAACACTTACTAGAAACAACGGAGGAACGAGACCTCAATTTGCAAATCGGATTTAAATTCCGGGGGGTTTATCTCCTATTCATCCTATAAATAGTTTCAAATCGATCTTCACAAAGCTATTGATGAATCCATTTATTTTTGTGTTCCATGGCAGATTGAATTTGTAGAGAGAAAATTGTGGCAGTTTGTATTTATTTCGTCACACATTATCTCACAGGAATCACTGACGTAGCTTTAACAGACCTGCTAATTACAAATTAACCAGGGATATTTCAGTATTTGGTGCATGTACAGTACCATCCTAATACACTATCATACTTTAATGAGAAAAAAAAAACAAAAAAAACAGGACATCTCATTTTAATAGCCGTTTCTGTCAAAATGGAATGTTCACAAACTGATGGCATAAAAGAGAAAGTGTTTTAATTAATTAGTGTCAAAAATTAAAACTATTTAAACAAATGTGAGTACTATAGGAGAAAAAAGAACACCCTACCTAGCCTAGCAACTACAGTATAATAATTGAATAACATGAGACACTTGTTGTAGCTATAGGTATGACTAGTTTGCTCTGCTCCAGGGTCGTGATAGTTCTAGGTTTGTCATTACAGCTTAGTTTTATTTAGTTGTGACTCTTTGTTTGTCTAAGTTTAAATTAGTTGTTAAAGTGTATTTGACAGTTTTTATTAGTTGTTATTAGCTAAATATTGTTTAGCCTTAGTTCTAGAAGTAGTTTTACTTTTTAATACTTTGATCAAGTTTTAGGTGCAGAATTCTAAAAGGTCAAAGTATTGTATTGTGATTATGTATTCATCGATTGGGTAGTCAACACTCAAAAGAACATATCATTTTCAGAAAATGGATTCAATGACTGTTGATCAACCAACTGATTTCCCTGCATTTGAAATTTTTTCTTCATTTAGCCGGATATACACACCTATAAATCATTTGTATTTATGCTCTTGTTACATCATGTTTGTATGGATATGGATGAGATTTTAAGAGGATAACTGTGAAAATTCCATGATTTCACATTATGGCATTACATGCTCTAACAATTCATTTAATTAAGTTCACCTTATTTATACAGCAACAAAATAAATTTGATCTCAGTGCACTTTACATAAATCCATACAATTCATTCAAAGTCTGGTTTTTGCAGCAATTCCACCTGAGTAAGCATGGGGCGACAGCAGAAAGGAACAACTCAGACTAAACAGGAGGAAACATCCAGAAAAACAAGGCTCAGTATATGAGACAACCTACTGTGACCAACTAAGGGTTGTTCATTACATCAAATATATTTAGTCATTTGTTGCACCAGCAAACTCCAATTAGGAGTTCTACGGTCTGGATCTCAGGTGGGATATGAAAATGGAATATAAAAATATGTGTTTACAGTTAAAAAAAATTCATTTCTAATATAAACCCTTTAATTTCAAAGTATTTACTTAAATTTATTTAAAATTGCATTTCGAATAAACAGAGATGTCTATGTTGTAAGCAAGGTAAAAGTGTTTGAAGCCGTTTTTAGCTAGCTGACTGGCTAGCTAACTTTATTCTTAGCAAAAAGTTAGAGAGGTGCAGCAGAGAGCTATGCTACCCTCCATACACCAGAAAAATGAAACTTCTGCCACTAGTATTAGCACTAGCATTGTGTTACGTTAACCTGTTCAGTTTAATACCATTTCTGATAAGATAAGATGTATGTTGCACAAACACTTTGTTCATGGGAGATTTAGAAGGGTTACTGTTTACAACCAGGTGGATTCCAGACGCCTCGGCGGTGCCATTTCTGCCATCATTTCTGCTTAGTCTGCGCATTTTCCATACAGTTGTCTGTTTATCCATGTTGGATTGGGGTTTGTAATAGTTTGTGTCTGTTTGTTTCTATTGATCTGTACAGCACTTTGAGCTGCTTTTAGTATGAAGGGTGCTTAATAAATAAAATTGATTGGTTGATTGATCTAAACAAGGAATTTCACAATCAATATTCTGAAAATAAGGGCAGTTTCCAGTTAGCGGTCACATGTAAATATAGCCTAAAACAACTTTGAATCATAGGAACACTATGATTGAATGTTTTGAACTTTTGAATGTATAGCTTTTTAAAGCCTTGGTGCACCTTGGACACCAGGAGTCACACCAATGTCATTTGCTGACAATTGTACGACACAATTTTTGAAGAACCTAATGTATATTTGTTTTATGTCTAATAAAGGTTGTTAACCAAATTATAAAATAGAAACTTAAATGAAAAGCACATAAGAGGCCAGTGAGATGTTTGGACATGGCATCAGAACGATATTGCACAAAGTTACAGGGGCAGCCAGTCTTCTTTTTGTGGCTGTCCGACCTAAATAATTCCCCATGTTGTCTGGCTTCGCCTCACCAGGTTCCAGCCTAAGCACTGATCCTTCCTTATTCCCCATCTCTCTGAACCTGGCTGTCCTGTGGTGGAGCAGCTGTTATACCGGTTTGATCGACTACGGGGGGGGTCTGAAGGTCGGCGCACAATGCAATCCGAAGGTAGAAATCCTCAGCCTTATCAGTCTGACCTTCAGGACCGCTGATACCACTGATGACACAAATACTACAATCCGTCGCTTCTAATGTGCCGCCGCAGCGCATTATTCTGTAGGACTCTTGATAAACAACACTGCTGCGATAGATGTAATTAGCCTTTTCTTTTGTGTTAAGTTTAGTTGTGTTGTAGTGTATCTGTGAGGCAAGTGTTTACCATAAATTTCCAAAAAAAGAAACATTTTGATACATCTCCATAAATCAATGCTTCTACATGAAAGGAAACCTCCCCCCCTTCTGACAATATTAAATGGAATCTGCAATAGTGGTTGAATAAATCTGATAACTTACAAATACCATGCCTTACACTTCACAGTACTGACATTTATATTCATCAGCAATAATATTGGTGACAGTGGTAGCTGTATTCTGGTATGAGCCTCATTCATGCTCAAGGTTCGATGTGTTGAAAAGAGGACGTCAACCAGTGTCGCCGTCCTTCAGTCGCGATAGATGCTTTGCCTCGAATTTATATCACGCAACTTTGTGTTTATGTGACAGTGTTGGCTTGTCATTAAAAAAGGGGAAAAATGTCCTTTCGGTGTTGATGTGGGATATCTATCGGTGTGAATAAATCCCTCTGTAAACATTTCAAAGGCTTCCACAACATTAACACAAACTCAAGCGGAGGATAAGAACACTTCCTGGGGTTGGCACTTCATCTCCACTGAGAATGCTGTGCCACCTCTACAGGTGGTTGGCTAGATTAGCCGAGTTCCCACAGTTCAACACAAGAAACATGTGATGGATGCACACAGCAGACACCCTCTCTGTTTATGTGAGAGATTAGCTTCAAGGAACGAGCGGGTAAAAAAAAACAAAAAAAAACAAACTAGTGTTTCTTTTGGTTTCACTGACCTGAGATGGAAAGAAATATGGCTTTGAGTTTTTCTTTAATTTCATATGTCTGATATAACGTCAGACCTACAACAGAATCTACAACAGAATGCTTTGAATCAAAGCAGATTCAGACTCAAATGTGCTAAAAAAGTGTGAGGCACCAACTTGAAAACTGAGGGTTAAAGAAAAGGGAATGAAAAAAACCCCAAAAACAGGAAATTGATGTTCACAGATACTCTTCATACAATTTGAGCTTAAGATAATCTGCGGGGAAGAATAGACAGAAATTTCAGTGAACACATGTGCAAACCTGGCCAAAATGATATTTAAAAAGATTTTCTGCTTTAATAGAAGCAAAGGGTGATTCTAAAAAGTATTGCCTGAAATCAAACCTTCAGACCTTTGAAAACATCTTTCCATCCACATTGCAATCATCTGCTTCTTTCTGCTCATCTATTACACAAAAACTCAAATACAGTACAGCAAAGGGGCAGTATTATGTGTTTTCCAGGCACATAGTGCCATTTTATAGCAGTCAAGTGACTATGTTACTTTCAGTTGTTATAAAAATGCGGTATACATCAAATATGACTTAAAAGAAATTTGACTTTGTAATTTAACACATTGAAATTGGACCTTTGTCTCTTTAAGAAGTTGCTCTTTATGAAACTCTGCCTTCAAGAAGTCATCACAACATGGCTCCTCTATTAACCGTTTTGTGTTTTACCAGCATTGCACTCTGTTTACATGGGAGCTCAGCAGATGTGCAGTTCCACCAGGTGTTTGCTAATTGCGTCTGGCTGAGTGGGGGAGTCGCGCTGTGTAATGCAGATGCTCAGAAGTTTGGAAACTGCAGTCCAGACTAGGAACTGCATCTCGAAGGCGGAGATAAGTCAACCCAGGTGTTTTGCCCAGCTGAATGGTTTCCAAGGAGATTAAAGGATTTCTCAAACATGCATTAAAGAATTAAGGCAACACTGCAGGTATGTTTTTATGAGGAAATATAACATGACAAAAAGCTCAAAAAAGTCTATTTTACATAATATTTCCGCTTTAGAGATGCATTTGTGAGGTAGCAGCATTTTATGACGTTTACAGGGTGTGACTACTTTAGCAGAACACTTTACATTATTGTCTGAAGCACCAGCTAGTTCCCATCACAGCAGTACATGTGCTGTGTATGTTTGCGGGTTGCATGTTGTAAAGTCCAACGGTCATAAAGCTCCATAAATATTCATGGAGTTAAACATTCCCCCAAAATCATCTGCTAAGTGTTCAAGTAGGTACCAAGAAAACAAGCAAAAAAGTATTTCGAGCGTCATTGAACTTCCTCGAAAATTTCCAATAATTGATGAAGCCTCTTAAAAAGTAATTAGGGTATTCACAGCACCGCGTACGGGAGCGGACAGGCCTTGATGACTGCGGAGCCGACCTAATCCAGGGCGGCAGTTTGGCTGTTGATTTGCAGACTGTGGGCCTTGCATTGTGAGGACTTTATGGTCCCTTTATGGTACGCCAGGAGACACCTGCATGGGCGATATGTTGCCTGAGACATTTTTCTCTCTCCTTCTGTGTGGCTCCTTTGCTTTTGTATCATTAGCGGAGCAAAGGGGCCGTGAATCACTCGTCTCGACCCCCCTCCATCTCCCCTTTCCTTCCATCTTTTTCAACCTCTCTCTTCTCCCCCCGAACAGCCCGACCACAGCGGCCTCCCTCCCCTCTCCTCGGGTGCTAAACGGCTTGACAGAAGGGTGCCCAGACCGTTGGCAGTAGCCATCGACTGGAAGGGGAGAAGCTGCCAGGAGTCCTTGATGGATAGGCTCATTTTCCAGCCGGCAGCAAGTCTCGGCGAAGCATCCATGTCATTTGTAATGTCAGCCAACAAAATGTAATCAAACATTCCAGCGGTTTAATCACAGAGGGCTGCTCAAGAGATGATTGTAGTGTCAATATAATGCTATTTCATTATCTGTTTGTATTTTATATTGACAGTGTCAGATAAACAGTGTGGAAAATTAAGATTAAAAATATGGTAATTTCATTTCAATCACCCCGGCTACAGTTGCTGGCCCATTATGCGATTGATTACTTCTGAATTAAATTTGGGGCTGAATGTAAAGTTTAATCTTCTTTCTTCTCTGCAATTCAGCTCCCCAAAGGCCTCTTAGTAAGTAAGTACCCATTTCATTTGATCTTTAATGAAAAGTAATGGCCCAAATGAATTGTATAAATCAGCTGTCGCGTGTACCTAGTAGACGTTCCATTTCTTTTTCCTTTCATTTTTAATTCCCCTCTTTCAGCGTCATGACCCAAACTTAAGGCCGCAGTCCTTAAAAATAAAAAAAGAAAAAAAGAAAAAAGAACTACAGTGCCGTGACAAAGTGATTTCTTCTGTGTTTGCTTTTTGTCACATTTAAAAGCAAAGAGATTTTAATGTCAGACAAAATATACACTGTGTAAATAGAAAATATAGTTTTCAAATGAAAATTTAATTTATAAGAGGTAATAGCTGTCCAAACTGATATGTTTTAGTGTGGAAATTTTTTTTTTCTCTAAACTGAAAATAATAAAATCATTATTTTTGCAGTGATTTAGTCACTGATTAATGGAATCAAGAAATCACTTGAATAGAACCTATTTGACAACATGAAGTAGGCCAAAGGATCAGAAAAAGCCACACATTATGCCGCATTCTACAAAAATTCAGGAACAGATTAGAAACCAAATCGTTACCTTTTATATACAAATATCAATCTGGAATTCGGTTGAAAAGCAATTTCAAAGGCTGTGGGACTCAAGTGTGGCATACATTGAAAAAAGAAAATGACCTTCCAACTTAGTAGATACAGTATTAATTTGTCACATGGATTCAAATTAAGTTATTTATGTTTGTCTAACATGACAAACTTAATACATTTATTTGGAGAAACTTAATCTGATTTCTTGTGACCCATTACCATAATATATTTAAGTTGGAGCACCTGTTTTCTTTTTTCAGTGTAGAGAGAGAGCTGTGACACAAAAATGAAAATAAATAAATAAATAAATAAATAAATACATGGAACAGCTCTGCTGTTTTGCAGGAGGGCCCTGCCAACCAAAACTACTCCATAAGCTCGTTGATGACTCATCCAGGAGGTCTAGTTCAGACTGCAGAACGAAATCTAAAGCACTGCAAACCTCACTTGCCTCAGTTGTGGTCAAAGTTAATCAATGAACCAAAAAACCAAAATTTTCCCACGTATTTTTGGTCTAATTTCTAGAGAAAATATTTTAACACACTTTGAAACTAACAAACGTCTCAACTAGACATAGTTATAAGCTTACATAGTTTTAGGTCAATAATTCCTTAATATTGAAGAGAAAGTATTACCTCCATTGGCTGGAAAAACACTTATAAGAAGAACATTTTCTATAAGTGAAATAATCTGCCTAAGTACTTTTACATTGATTTATTGATTTTAAACAAGCTTCTGTATCTTGCTGAGAAGTTACTTATAAGTTGGTTTGTCTTATTTCAAGAGTACCAAGATATTTGCACTAGAAACTAGACCAAAAATCCTTGATAAATTTAGATTTTGTTCTTCTTTTCCTTTTGTGTCTGTGGCAGTGAAAGAAACTGGTTAAAAATTGCATTTACAGAGAGTTGAAAAGGCAAAAACCACTGCTTATCAATGGCAACCAAAAAATCGGTTTCACATTAAAAACTTGATGATCGCCATAAATTTTGGGAAAATATTCTATGAACTTACAAGATCAAAGATGAACTTCCTAGAGAGATCATCATCACCATCCTTTGATCAAACATGGAGGTGGTAAGGTGACAATCCGGGGCGGTCAGGTCAAGTCGTCATTATTGATAGATCCATGAATTCAGCTCTCCTGCTGTTTGGCCATCAGTTCATGACCTTAAACTCAAGTAGTGGGTTTTTTTGTTTGTGTTTTTTTGGGAGAAGGACATTGATCTGATTCTACTCTTCGTGGCTTAAAACAAACAAAACGGAGGTTTTGGAGTGGCCCGGTCAAAGTTTATCCTTAAATCCGAGTGAGATGCTTGCTGCTGTTGACGCCCCAACGCCCTCCGACCAGGCTGACATAAACTATTTCTGGGCCAGAAGTTCCTCCACAGTGATGTCGAAGACTTATCGGTTTTTACAAACACTTCGCAAAGGGAGGGGACACAACCAGTTATTAGGTTAAAGGGCCGATTACTTCCTCACAATTACTTCCCAGGTGCGCCGCGTTAATGAGGTCATTGTTTTTATTAAGGGCATTTTTTTCTGTTATTTGAAAATGTTTAACATAACAAAAGAAGAAGCAAAAATAAAAGAAATCTATAACTTTTTGTGCCTTTTTCTTAAGTAAAGAAAATAGATTTGTGTAGCTGCGGCAGATGAGATATTTATGAGAGCTGAAAATAAGGTCAAACATATGTACCCTGCAAGGTGCTTAGCAAAGTAATTAAGAGGGAATACTTCTCAGCCTGGAGTGCCACTTTTAGGAGAAACTCCAACCTCTAAACCCGCCGACGGGTGACAGACATTTTAATTACATGGTAAATTTTGATTTTTTTTCTCTCTCTCTCTTTCTCTCTCTCTCTCTCTGTGTGTCTGGGCCTGAACTCTTAAGCGCTGCCATGTAGTCAAGATTTAGCTGCAAAAATCCCCCCCCCCTCCGTTTTCGGCGGCCGTGTGTGAAGTGACACGACCGTTAACGAGAGCTCGGCGGAAGAAGGAGACGGGGGTTGAAGAAAGGAGCGCTTCTTTGTGAGTTCCCATTCAGCGCGATTTGTCCCCCTTTGTAGTCCTAATTATGTGCCAAAGTAGGATAACAGAAGTTCTCAACTCGGCCATTATGCCTGCACAAAAAAAGAGACGCATACAAGGAGCTGATCACTTTGGAATTAGCAAACATGATACTATATGAGGAGGGAGAGAGAGAAGAAAAAAAAAACATTAATACCGTCAGGGATTAGAGGTTCTGATTAAAGTGTAGCTTCTACCATATGCAAATTAGTGATAGGCATTTATCAGCGCCTGGGCAAGCTGTCTTAGCTGCAAAGCCACATATGTTTTTTAGCTGATTAAAAAACTGCTTGAAGTTGCAGGCTTTTTAATGGCAGAGAGAGAGAGAGACACAGAGAAAGAGAGAGAGAGAAAGAGAGGTTGTGAGGCAACTCATTTCCTTTTGGCCAATTTCCCACAATCGCTCAGAGCGTTTGCCTTAATTCCCTCCTTTATTAGCTGCATTCTTTTGTATATAATTAAAACATTTCTCAAGTGAGCATGTGTGTGCTTGTGTTATTTTATTTTTTTGTCCTTTATTTTTCATCAGTGAACATATTGTATTCTTTCTTCTTTTTTTTTTTTTTTAACTATATCGCTGTAGCCTGGACGCCCCTCCTGAAAAGGAGCCAAAGTTTGGGCACGGCGACCGTAAAGGCAGAATTAGGTGAGAATTTGTCAGCGGTCTGCCATTGTGCGAGGGTCTTGGCGTTATTATATTTCCCTTTTCACATGGAGGTGACCCCCTTTGTGTTAACAAAGAACATGAGGATGAAACTGAGCTCTGTGTGCTCCTCACCCAGCACTGATAATGCCTCGGTAACCCAGCAGCACCCCCCCACACCCCCCTCTCCTCCTCCTCTCCTTGAGGGAGCACTTTAATTTATGCTTTTTCATCTCCCTGGGCGCAACACTGTTAACCTGCTCTGTGCACTACTGATTCTGGGAAGGGAAACCTCTTATCCACACCAGACTGCTGCATCAAGTCTCTCCTCTCACTACTCCGCCGGTGGAAAGTTAGTTCTTGATGCAAACGGCAAACATCCCGGCAAAATGTACGGCCAGGGAATAAAGAGATTTACACAAGCTCAAATAGGTAACCTGCTTACTGTCAGCTCGTTTTTCCTGCTTACTACGTTAATGTGATTTTTTTTTTTAAACATCCCTTATTAGGACTGTACTTATTTTCTTAGGACAGTTTTAATTCGAGAAAAACTTAACTACAGTGTAATTTACTGTAATTCTCTGGTATAGTGTGGTACTGTAAACTGAACTATTGTACAATGCACTACAGACTATAATATACAAGGCTGAGTATTGCAACTATGCAGGATATGTTATTCTATGGTATAACAGAACATTGAATAATATACTATAATATACTCTGCTCTACTAAGGTAGATTATACTATGCAAGAGTTTACTATACGCTGCTATCAGGGTTAAGCAGCTGCTTAGGGCCCCCACACCACCAGGGGTCCCCCAAGAGCACCAAGCTAGCATGATTAAAAAAATATACATAAATATTTAAAACAACATTTAAAAAATACACACTAAATAATATTACACATGGAAGAGTGTTTTCTATATTGCTGCTATTGTCACTGGTGGGAAAATATAAGATATCAAACTTAACTTGTTTACTGTAAATTTAGTGTTCATCAGCTGATGTTACTTTCAAATAGTTCAAGTAATATGGCACACATACATTTTTTCAGTTTGTTATTCCTCTATAAGGTCAAAATTAACAGCCATAATAACACCGGTTGATGTAAACTAATTACAAATTATGCTACACTATACCCTGCATGCTGGGTATAGTGACAGTATGCCGTTACACAACACCAGACTATGTTACAGTACATTACTGATCCTCACACTTTACATAACAACCTGTGCACTCCTAATGTTAGCCTAATATTGCTTTTATTTAGTTAATTTCACTTTAAAAATAATCATAGTTAATTTGCTGAGCGGTCGGCTGCACAAACAGACAGGGACTCAAACCAAACTTGTCATTGAACTTTGTAACTTTTACTGAGGTTATACAGTACAATACAATATAAGTACAGTGATGGGTAGCACCTGTCAGTTGTAAGGACTCTTACATGTTCCATGTTACTCTTTACATCTGTAAATTTTGCACATTAACAACTTTAATATTTTTAACATATTTTCCCAACAGTCCATATTATAAATTTGGATGTTTAGTTAAAAAGATAGACATGGTGTATGTGCAGAATTGTATTGTTTTTTATCACAAACAATGTTAGTGATTTAAAAAAAAATGGAGTTATTGAACCATAGAAAAATATCAGCTTCATTTCCTTCCATGGAAAAAAAAACAACAAAAAAAACAGCAGTTTCTGTGCTCAGCGAAACCTTCCCAGAAACATAGCAGACCAATAATACTCCGCAAACCAGTGATTCAATAAATTACATTGTGGCAAAGAAGCCATGTAATTGAAATATCTAGATAAGAATGAGAGTGACTCTAAATGATATAAAATGATGGAGACAATAAAAGGAGCGGTCCGGAGATGGGCTCGTGGTTGCCTTGAACAGTCTGGAAGGGGCGGCCTAAGTAGCAAAGCCATAGAAACATGTTGAAAAGAGCTATTGTTGCTTTTGAAGGCAACCTCTATCTCTCAAGGACATCTAATTAACAGACAACAGCTGAGTCCATTTCAAATGGTAATATATTTTCCATTAAATGCATCATTTTCAATGCTTTATTGCTTACTTCAACAAACCTTTCTTTTTTTCTTATTATTTTGCAGGGAGGTATTTAATGCTTTATTTACTACACTCAATACATTGTTTGCACTTGTGCAGGCATTTCTCTTTGACCTCTTCAACGTATAATAGTGAATTGGTGGTAAATGAAAGGTACGCATTTTAAAATGTTTTTCATCTCTGATTCAATATGTCATTTCAATGAACCACTTTCGCACTGTTTCAATCACATCTAATTTAATAATGAAGTAAACGACCACAAAGGTCCCGGTTCATGAAATGAAGATCGCAGAGATACGTTAAGGTTTATACAAACCTCTCTGACCGGAGCACAACCAGAACCGCAACGACGGGAAATTCTAAGAAGACGTTCTCTTTCCAAACATTTCTCAAAGCACAAAACCTTCATTCTATGTTTCCATATGCTAGTGACACACTTGCAGCAATTCAGACTAGATTGTTTTGTGAGTCTGAACTGAGTGAGAATTTTGATGCTGGACCTGAAAAAGGCCGATCCTCGACAACCTGACAGAACAGTTCTGCAAAGAATTAGGGTAAAATTGCAGCATCCAGATGTGGAAGTCTTACTGAGACCTATCCACACAAAGCCTATATAATGCAGTAATTTAAGTTATGATAAATCATTTTATGTAATTTTCATTATTTTGTAGAAACCAGTTTCCACTTTGATCTTGAAGGGTTTTTATGGTAATTGTATTGTCAAGAAAGTTGCATTTTGTTCGTGTTAGAAGGTAAGGTAATTTTATTTATATAGCACATTTTCAGCAACAAGGCAATTCAAAGTGCAAGAAGGGGATGAATACTTTATATAGGCACTGTAAATACACACTAAGGTTTATTAAGAAATTAAGTTTTTGTTTTGTTCAGAAAAAAACTGAAAGCAAGGTTGGTGGAAATATTTTGGCAAGAAAATCAGAGCTTTGTTAGCTTAGCTTAGCATGTTTTTTCCCTTTGTTTATGGTTCTATGCCATGTTTCTCCACAAAATCTATTCTGTTTCTGCAACTATTCTGTTACTAAAAGAACATCAACAAACTAACATCACTGTATGTGAATTAATATGTTTATTTGATGATTACTAACTCATCTGTAGCTCTTCATTTTATGCACTTGATGCTACTGCGTACGCAACAAAATAAAATATGTGCAATGGGTGAAGCAATTATCCAATACTCCTTTTCACTGTTGGGTATCTGCATTACTTTTCCAAGTTGTATAAAAACATCTTTAAGTAATGCATGTAGAGTTTTCTGTGACACAATGCATGGTGTGATCTCTGGCTAAATCTGGATGTCATGGATTTTTTTTTTTTAACAAAAAACATCAGTAGTTTAAATGTCACAGCTCAGAAACAGCACATACATTTTTCATAATGAATCACTTGCATATTTACACAAGTGCCAAGTCTGAAAGAAATGACTAGATTACAGCTTTTCCTAATGTCACACTATGCATACACTCTGTCTGCAATGACAAAGACTCGCTCACCTTTAAAAGATGAGGGCTTGGAGTTGCAGCATTCACAGACTGTGTATAGATTCTTGATCATTCATTCAGAGGAGTTAAGGTGATCCTTAAGAATTAAAAACAGAAGAAAATGAGATAATAAAACATAATGTATTTTATGGATCCACAGCAGCACAATGTCATTTTGACACATTTTTATCAGAATACACAGTCAAAACACTTTTACACAAAAATCAAGAAAATTACAGACAACCTTGAGCATCCTCATCATGAGACTATCTTAGTGTCTTTAGTCAGAGGCTTTTTCAAATTTGTTGTAATACAGGCTGCTACAGGAGATCTTTCCTCCCAAAAGTCATCACTATCTACATTGATTCTGAAGAATTTGAATTAATACGAGTTGGAACATTTAATTTGCCTTTGGGATCAATAAAGTATTTTTGAATAAAATGTTTAATGGATGTCCATTATTAACAGCAATATGAAAAAAAACATGGTACAAAATGTTAAGATTAGATCAGTGTTTTCTTACTACATAATTTTCCTGGAAAAAGCATGGTTCTTTTTCTAAAAAACTAATCTTTAACCTATTCTGACAATAATGCAATCAAAATTGCAGATAAGAACATCTTCTTGAAATCTCATTTTATTTATTGGGAGAATTTCATTGTCTGAATTAATAACCTGCAGCATTGTTTTGAATAGGGCAGGTTGTTCACCTGATGCACCCAAAGCGTTACTGACTGTTACCCTCACACACTCATGCAGAGTAGCTAACTGTGTCTCCCGTGGGGGAAAAGGAGAGGGGGATCTAAAATCAATAGCCGCCAAGTTAAAGATGCAGCTTGCCATTTGACCTGTCCTCCTCTTGTCTTCATCACAGTCTTTTCAGCTTTCTCCTCTCACCACCCATCACCCCTCCTCGTTTACTACCGTAAATGACACGCCGACACGCTCCTAACAAGACACAAATTGTTTAAGTCAGTCTAGGTGGAAGCGAGTCCCGCGTCGGCGGGGCCGCTGGCGATTATCTGCAGAGGAACAGTAGGTCAGAGGTTCGGACAAAAGACTCGATGCAACCTCTTTGGCTGGCGAGGAGGAGGACCGAGTGCGCTTAAATGTCCTGGGAGTCATTTGCCTCTTGATTTTGGAATCAATGAAGGGGATAAAAAGAGGAGGGGCGGAAGGTTTCTCTCCAGCAGAAAATGGCATTAGAGTTAATGACCAAGTTGGTCCCAGAGGGGTAGTCCATATTAAAGCTATTTCAGCAGCGACAGCTTTCACCACATGACCTGGCTGATTAATGACAAAGTGGTTCTAAAATAGGAGTAACAATAACTGTCAGTCAGTATGAAAGAAAAATAATTATTCAGAAGCAGTCTGCTGTTTGTTTTGCCCTTTTCCTGGATTTCATTGCCTTAAAAAGGCACAGAGACTCTGCTTTTTGGTATAACGATGCGTCCATCTTTTTCCAGTTATATGTGACAAATGTCACATATAAGAAACATATAAGATAAAAAACTGATAAGATCAACAGAGTGGAGGCTAGCTTTAAGTGTGTGTGTGTGTGTGTGTGTGTGCATATACTTGCTTTTGTTACATTATTAGGACCTTTCACAACACACTTGCTTACCATATGAAGACTGGTCCAAAGTCTGAGTGTGGTGTGCTAAAAAGTTATTTTTGGGTTGGATTACGCCTTGAGAATGGTGATGGTTTGGGTCAGGCTGCTTGAAAGAGAGGAAACCTGTAAGGATGGAAATGAAAAAAAAGATAAATAAATAAATTACTTCACCATCCAAAATAAACCCATGATAAAATTTTTTACAAACATTTAGAACAAAGAGAGATTAATGTTGTGTTCTACAACAAAGTACATTCTTTTTTTTAACAGTCACAAGAAGTTGGATTTTGAGAAATTATGAAGCTCAACTTGTGATACTTTCATATGTTGCACAACCACTTTTCCATGTGCAAGGCTTGAAAGTTATTTTCATCTATGCACATTATCTTTGAATAAAGTTGGCTTTACCCTGACATTTAAATAAAAATTTTTATGCTATTTACAATGACATTCAAAGTTATGATTTGTATAAAATGGCAAAGACTTTAACATGTTGATTTTGATATGTTAAACTTTAAATGACATGCAGTTTATTTATTTAATTTAATGTAAAAATGTTCTGGCCAGAACCTTGTATTCTCATGTTTCTGTAACACCTGTAAATCTGACGCACAAGCTACATCCGCAAAACAACAACGATGGACGACAAATCTGCTTCTCTTGTCCACTGGGTGTTAATTTTTGTTTCAAAAAAATTACCTGGTGGGAGTCTGATAGGAAAAGACTATTGTGTGCAAGTTATGAAAGGAGTTAGCCTATTAGCCTAAAATAGCATCCCAATGCTAACCATGTAGCAGTACCACAGACGTCCCCAACACTAAAGTCAGCGTCCACATTTCTAAAAAAGTTCCATGAAACAGGAGTTCCTGGACCCCTGGAAAGCACTTGGCACCAATCAGATAGTTGAATAATTTAAGTAACATATTTAAAATATATTTGTTAATGAGTTTATATATCTAATAATTTAGCAGCAAAAGGGTTTTGAATTGAACATGTTGCTTATTGAGTCAATATATAGTTTGACTAAAATGTGATTTAACAGATTAATTAAAAGACCCTGCCATTAACTCAATTAAAAATTTGAATCAAGTCCTGTCACTAAAATTTACCAGTAAAAAATCTAAGATTCCATCCTTTCTGATATTCTTCAAAATGCAAAGAAGACTGACAAAGTGTTTTATGAATATTTAAAATTCTCTTCAAGAATTTGAAAATGAAACTAATGTGAAAAAAATTAAATACATAGAATTTTTTTTTAATCCAACTTGAATGTTTAGCAGAAGTTTAGTCAATATATTCCAATGCATATATGAAATCAACAGATTTCTTTTGCCCTATAATTCATTGGGTAAGAATGGCCCTTCAGTCCACTTTAGGACTGCAGACACCAGTTGAAAAACTCTTATTGTGCTTGGGAATTGTTCTGAATGCTGATTGTATCGAGCCTGAGCGGACGGCAGGGGCCCCATCTGATATTTATCGCCTCGAGTCTACCAGGGGTGACCGGGGGGCAAGGCCGCATCCCACGTGTCCGGCTGGAGAGCAGATTAAAGCGTTCTGAAAAGCTGCACACTGCTGGCCGCAATGAGAAAAATAATAATGTGGACATGGCCTTCCCTTTATGACAGTAACAACACATTCTCCGGGGACCAATCTTTTTTTATCAATACCGAAGAGTGACAAACAAGCGCACACCCAAAGCCAGAATTGTGTGAGACGATGTATGGAGTATTTATGATGCTTGTGTATCTTGAAGGTGGGGATGACAAAAGCAGTCAAACAAACTTTTATTGCCATCTGCCATATATTTTTAACCAAAAAGGTACATTGTATCTCATTATTTCTTTCAGACTGAAAGAGACACTAACTTTACTTACACCCCCCACCAAAAAGTCCTTGAACGGGCAGAACACTGAAGAGCAAAAAAAAAAAGAAGAAGAAGAAGGATGGGAGGGGAGGGGAGATGCATCAAAATGAAAAAGCGTGTTTGTTATTTGGAGTTAGGAAATCGTTGACATTCACTTAGATAAAAAGAACAAACTTGAATGTACTTTTGGAATTATAACCAGAATTAAGAATATCCTTTAAGAGACAGTCTTTCAACTAAACACTAAGTAACAGTTTTGTACTTAACTATTTGATCAATTAAATCAGTTTTATTCAAATGCCCGAACCAAAATGCACTTAAAAAGTCCTAGTTTTAACTTAGGCCAACTTCCTGAAATCCTCTACTGGCTCCAAATGAAAGAAACCCACATTTTTGTAGATTGTTTTTCTAGTATATTCTAAAGAAAATGCAGCTTTTGGAGCTAAGACACCTAGCGACAATGCTACTTGACATGCTGTTGGCTAGCATTTGCAAAGCAGCCAATCTGTGACTGGTGCTGATTGGCTGCACCCTAAAACTAGAAATAACAAAGACAGCAGATATTAGCTTATGTGATAGTGGTAAGACTGTCTCCACTCTTCATCCATATTAATGTATATTTGGTAGTGGAACTATTAAAATAGGCAGTTATTAGTCGTTTTAGAAGGGGACTCAAATATCAAATATCTGCAGATTTTAACCATTCACAGGGGGAAATGTTCCCTGACCTTAGCGAATACTTAATATACCACAAATATGCATCTTTGCTATAATAATGACTCAAATGTTACGGCAATGGCTCAATAATAAACTTAGTTACAGTCATTCTATGCACTGCAGCTTCTCTATGTACACTGAGAATAATTCACTCAACTCAGCATTCCAAGTGCTTGACTCTAGCTGGATGACCTACTTTCCAATTGAGATAGATTGATTATTTGACCATTTTCTATTAAACTCTCAATCCCACATGGTCAGTTGATCCTTAAAACTTAAATGTCGCAAAGCAAAATGAATGAACTCTGTGCTGGTTACTTCAATTCTACACATTATCATAATACTCAGAATTTAGAAACGATGGTGCAGCACAAGCCCATGAAGTATACTAGGAAACTGTCAGCAGCTTAAATGTTAAACTAGTTAAAATGAAAAAAAAAAAAAAAATCAGCATCCAAACTCAGCTGAAGCAAGTCCATGTTCTAAAATCAAACATTTCTATTTTCACTAAAGAATGCTGAAGGTCTGATGAGCGCGCACCATCTTATTGTAGATCCCAAAACAATAAGGAAAAAAGCTTTTGATCCGTGTAAGATCTCTATGCTCATAACACAGCACTTCATCCATTTTCTCAGATCTCATAGAACTCCACAAAAAGAACAGAGAAAAGAGGAAAAGCTAACAAAAAAGGAGGTATAAATAGACGCTGTTATTCTGAACAATCTAATGAAACAACATTTCTCCCGACAATGCTTCACAGCTCTTTCTAAACCAAACACATACAAGCTTTTGTTTTCCTCCGACTCGCCGCGCTATTATGGTCGAGAATTATTTCCGTACATCTACAGAGGAACTCACATGATCGAGATTAAACCGGTCACCGTAATCAGGCTGCAGATTTTAATTGTGAGCGCCTCGGCTGGCACTGTTTTCTCCCCTATTCTGTCCCGGTTGACAAAAATCTGACAGTGGCTTTGCATGGCAAACCTGTTTAATGAACGACTAATCCAGGAAGAGCGCATTATGGCAAACTGTCACACACACATTGTACCAATATTAACTTGAATTTACATTATCATCCTCTGGTAATGCTGGAATATTTGGATTTCCATTAATGCATGGCCTTTCTGTGTGAAAAGCAAACAGCAGTGAACTAAATCTGTTTCTCCCACCACCGCCACCTCTTTTGACTGGGTGTTGGTCTTAACACAGTGCAGAGGAGCTTTCTTTATTGGGATGACAGCTCCAAGGCTTCTTCACTCCTCACAATCAGGCTCGCAAACAAAAGACTTGCAAACCTCTTCTGGAGCAGCCGAGCCAAACTCCTATTACACCATTGTAGCGGCCCTGTAAATCAACAAGAACAATGATGGGAAGAACAATGATGGGGAGCACAATGGCGCGGGGCCGGCACCAGCGCTCTTAGAAAAATATGAACCCAACGAACAATAAGTCAGTCACTCGTGTGAAATGCGTTTTACTTCTCAAGTTATTTGTTATGTTTGTGCTTCCTCTCCCATTGTTCATTCGATATGTTCAAATTGTAATATTTCTGACGCTTGATTTCAATCCAGAAGGAAATCCAAACTGCACTATTTTTTCTTCTTCAGGTGGTGATGTCTTGATCACACAGATGGTTGACATTAAAGTACCAAAACATCCATTTCACACATCAAATCTGTGACAAGACTTGATTGATATTCACAGTCTGGTTTTAGCTTGACCTGATTAGAGGGATTTGGGGAGGTTAGAAGTTAGCGGATGAATCCAAAATAACAATATCAAAACAAAGTATCAGATCGATACTAGAGTGGTAAGATAAATACATTTGTTTCAGATTTTGAAGTTTCATTCTGGTTCTCAATGTTATCTCTAAAAACATTGTTTCAATTTGCTCTCAAATTGCAATTTTTCCCAACTTTATTTAAGAAACTATGCACATAAAATTATTTTTTCCTGTTCAAAACATTGATATATCAAAGTATTTTTGTAGAGACCTATAAACGTTGTCCAAAATGTATCCAAGCTTTTAATAAACTAATTGAATGAAAAACCACAAAAATACCGTATGAAGTATCGTCAGAAGTTTGATAATCACGTATTAACCCTCTCCAAGGAGAAGTAGAGAAGAGAAAAGGAGGTAGGAGAATCTGTGCAGCAACAATATCAAACTTAAAAAAAATAAAAAGGTATTAAAGAATTGGTATTGATATTATGATGCCTGCCCTGTATTTGCTTGGTAGCAATCCGATACCAATGCTTATACTGCACACCTGCAAGACAGATGTGCACAGCTGGTTGGGAATTCACTGAAAAGACTTTCAGTTGTAATTCCATTGATAGGTTGTTCACAAGTACAAGTCCAGATTTTTATTTGTAAAAAAAAAAATCATAATAATCATGTAATCTTTTTGTTTTACTTCACATCTATGCACTCCTTTCTACTCTATGACAAAACATGGGAAGTCCAAGGCACTTCAAATGAGATACAAGCATTTTATTACCTACAGTTAAAGGTATGCTGTGTGTAGAAACAGTTTGTATCATAGCCAGTGGTAGCACTAAATTATAAATACAAATATTTGTCACCCTCAGCTTGGACTACTTGGTTAATAATGTTTACACTTAGTTAAGTATAGTGGCAGTTTTTCCATCAGTCGTGCATAATGGCCGACGGACCAGGTTGGGAAAGGACATCTATTAGGCCGAGACAAGCAGAGTTGTGCCGGGAAGATGGAAGAGCAAAGCAGCAAATTTTGAATATTACTGACCCAGCACTTGGGAAAAGGCAGTGCACAACAAGACGAAAAATGAATGCTTTTTAGTCTGGAAATCCTTTCACCCTCTCACATTCAGCAGATCAGATTAAGAGAGAGGTTTAAGAAGATTTTGACACGCACAAAAAAAAAAACTTCTGAGCCTCGGTAGGGGGTGGGTTGGGGAAGGTGGTAGGGAGCAGTTTGTAATTCACTGGCTTCAGGCAATTCATCACAGAAATTGAGTTTCTAATGCAGCATCTTGTGAATCCCTTTTGCCCTGTCAACGTTTTAATACATTACATTGGGAATGTAAATCGTGTTTGAATTTTTGGCACAAACTACACGGCTTCCACCGAACCCACTGTACCTGCACCACCTTACTGTACGGCATGCGGAAAGTGACATGTGCTCCAATGTATGCATCATATACAATCATATGCTACATTCATCTTAACGCTGGGGGTGAACAGAGGCAGGACTGGGAATATATTCCTCAGACATAAAATCAAAGAATGAAAGTATATCATTTTTAACAGAAAACAGAGAAAATGTCTGGTTCCTTTAATTATTACTGAGGGAAAATAAAAGTAATTCAGCATTTGTAATATGACCTGATACCAGAAAACAATGCAATAACTAATTAAATGAGTTAAAACATTTAATTTCCTGTGGGATCAACAAAGTATTTCTGTTAAGAACAAGTTTATGCCATTGCTAATATGCTATTACAAGAACATCCAAATTAAATATTATTTCCTTGCCTTCAATATTTTACATCTGATATATTTCAGATATTTCATTTTTAAGTCTGTTCATTTCCTTCTGCTGTAAACCAGATCACAAACTGAAGCCAAACCCCAGTCGCACTGATGTTTCACTATGCTATTAGCACATATCATAATTAAAGGGAAAGTTCTGGGTTTTTGAAGCAAGGTTCTGTTTAAAAAGATATTTTTAAAAAAATAGTAATTTTACTTGCAGTGGATAACTCCTTCAGCATAAATCCAGACAAGCTAGTTTCAGCGGCTAATGCTGACAGCTAGTCCAAGATGAACAGGCTCAAAGTTTAAGCAAATACTACTTTGTTAGCCTTTAAATTATCATCATTTTTGCACAGAGTAGTTATTTAAATGGGAAACAGATTATTTATTTACACAGAAAGTGGAGGCAAGACATGATTAAGGATTTAAGTGTTAAACATTCAGAGAATTTTGGCTAGCTGGATTAGCTAGTAGTTCTAATAGTTAGCATCCAGGCTCTTATTGACTGTGTTGTACCATTTCACCCTCATCAAAAATAATATTTATGATGAAGGTTAAAACTGAAATAATTGATGTTCATCAATCACCACCTAAAAAATCTAAACTGACATCAGAGTCTCAATATGAGTTCTAAATCATTTAGCAATCTTTTCTTGGGAAAAAAAAAAAAAAAGATCTTAATATTTCAATAATGACATTTGTCAGCTTTTTTTTTACAGTTGTATCATTTTCTATTTTGTTTACTGAACAAGAGTTATGTGTAGAACTAATCTCAAAAGAAAAACTGTTAACTATTTAACTAATACAACTATTATACAACTATAACCTGCCACAGTTAATTTCCATTTGCAGTCCCATTGCAGATCCATTTGCATAAAAAAAACACACGCTACACTAATACCAGAAAACGGTGCATAGCACACATCCAGGTACAAAAACTGTGCATGACATGGTAAAAGTTCCAGTGAAAAATCAAATATAAGACAGCCATAATTCTTGGTTTCTCTCTGTTATGCTTCCTGTATCCACTAAGACTACATTTTCAAATACCAATGGAAACATGCAAGCAGCTGGTGAGCAATTATAAGAGTTTGATTGCTGTAATGATTATGAGAAAGAAATTAATTTTTGTCATTCCATTTTTTTTAAAATATATATCAAAATAGTTTTCCTATTCGATGCTACTTTTAAATTATTTTTATTACATTTTGGGATTTGTCATTTAGCATTTGCACATCTGCTGTACACTGTTGAAAAAAGGGATGCTAGATGTTACAGCTGTACATCCACAGTCATATTCAGGTTAGATTATTGAAAATTTAACTGTATGGGTCATTTTTAAAGAGAAACATCGCTTAAATAATCAAGGCTCATTCTAATAGTTTTGACAAAAATTAATCAGGTCAACAGTCACAGTGTACGTTTCAAATGGATGTCTGACACTGGTCATTGATGTTAGTGGGGTTCAAGTTCTCATTTTCAGCAGGACATGGTGTACAGACACCGTAATCACCTGATCTAATGTTTCTTAAACACAAGTGCATCGTTTTGTCCCTTGTTTTTGTAAGCACTCCACTTAAGATATTAGTTGTTCCTCATGTAATCCCCCCAGCTATGGCTGTGGAATATCATATAGACAAGAAGGTATCCAGTTAATGAAGTCAGTAGATCTGCGCCAAAGATGGATTAACCAGTAGTTGTTGCTGTGTGTGCTTGCCATATTTTGTCCTCCAGATACCTAACACTGCAGTCTTTCAATTTAGAAAACAATTTAGAAAAAAAGAGAGAGAAACTCTATGAAGACTCAGAAACACGATATGTAGGTCAATTTAAAGCAGGATGAGGTTCTAGAACAATGTCTCCAATTTTGGAAATCTGATGAAGCGGTGTAAAATGTATCATCTGACAATGGAAAAAGGAGTATGACACAACTGCAAACTCTTAAACATAAAGCCATCCACCTAAATTAGTGGGCTGTGCAAGGGAAGTTGATCAGTGAAGCAGCCAAGGGGCCCATGGTGGGCTAGGCAGGAGAGTCCAACTACTCATCCAGAAATCTGGCCTTTACAGAACTGTGGCAGGAAGAAAGCCACAAGAAGCGAATTAAAGCTGGGATTATGTTACTTTTACTTAAAAAAGTAAATAAAATGTTTTTTTCATATTTGTTCAAACTGCCACCGTGCTGTGACAGCACAATATCTGAAAGGTAACCTGTGAAAAGCTCAATCTCCTCCACCTGGACGGTTAGACTCAACTGGAACCGGGAGAAAACTGCATTGCGTTTAGAGTTACTGACAGAAGCACAATTATTTGAATTAAACGCTGTTTCAAATGCTGGTTCTTGTGAAATAAATTCCAAAAATAAGATTCCCTTTCACTAGTTTTGGAATATACACTTCTGAAAAGCAGCAAAAATAAATAAATAAATAAATAAAATAAATAGAAACCATACTGGTTAAACAAAAGATTACTCCTTTTGAGTATCTAATTCATTTTTTCAAACGAATATAAACCCATTAACATTTGTTTGCAATTTATGTCTTAAAAGTCTGAACACACCCTCACACAACCTGCGTGCTGCCGCTGCACGGTAGAAAACGCGGCTAAGCCAGCTACTAAAAGCTAATCTAAAACATCCTAAAACAGAAATATATCTTCCACCAAATACTTCAGCAGTCAGTCGGCGAACGCAAAATAAACCGCCTCACATTTTCAGAGAGCTTCGGAGCAAATATCACACTGTTTCATACCTGAAAATGAAGATGGTCGGAAAACCAGACACGATGTTTCTTCTGCTGCAGCTCCAGCAAAACTGAAGCACGCGCGTAGAGCTCCCCCTGCTGGCCCCTACAGGCACGACCAGTCAGACCGGAATCATTCGTCAAACGTAACTAACAGACCAATGATCGCTTTAACCTCCAGGAAAATTACACGCGCTGCATTGCTCTTAATGTATGTTACATAAGCAAATGTAACGCTGAATTCATACTGTGGTCAAGCTACCAGTGGCAGGAACATAAAGCTGCGCCAACAACTAAGCTAACAGAAACACTGGAGAGAAGAAGAGTTACAACTAATATAGTTGCAGTTCTAGACATGTCTTAATGTTGCAGAGCACAGTTTTTTTTACAAGCAGTTCAAAGATAAATAATTTCCAACTCTATGGAGCGACGTGTACAACAGAAGGTTTATTATCCTCATTTCTAAGTCGGTAATTAAAAACCTTGTCTTGTTAAATCAAGGTCTCTAGCTTTAAATGGTTAATAAAAAAAAGAGACATAACATAAAGAGCTGGAATATTTTAACAGAAAAGGAGAAAGAACATGGTATTCACAACTTCATATGGGTCAACAAGGGGTCGTTAAGCTTTTCTTTAAGTAAGCGACTAGAGGAATTTTAGAAAAGCCTGAATGTTCAATAAGTTCGAGCAGAAGGAAGAGTCAACAACTTCTCACAGATGAAAGCTGGCCTCGGAGGACCCTCCTGCTCAACAACGATCAATACCTAAAATAGGTTTCTTCCTCACATACTTGATTAAAGCCACAAAAATGCATTGTGTTTCTTTTTCCTGTCAGGAGTTTTGTCTAAAAGCTTTATCCCCTTTGCAATACTACTTAATTAAGTAAAGAAATGTAAATACAAAAAGGGATAGACAGAATTAGGAGGGGGAAAAATTACTTTTTTTCCTCATAATTCACTTAGATAAAATGCTTAAATCTAAAATGTTTCTCCAGAAAGTTAGTTCTCCTCCTTCACATCTGTCATTAAAGTTGGTTGCTCCCATCTGCACCAAAGTCAGAATTCTGAGATCAAAGTAAGATTTTTTTTCCCCAGCGGCCCTGATCCTATTCTGCATGTAAAATATTTACTTAAAAATATATCAAAATGTGTTTTGTTGCTTTTACGTGAACCCAATATCTCATCACATCTCCTGATTTGAATATATCATCAGACAAAGTTGAAACACTTAGTGTAAAAATCCAGAAAGTACATTCTGGAGTTTTTATTAGATCACCAAACAAATTAAAGCAGTTCATGCTCTCTTTAGACCCTGAACTCATCAGAACACTGTCTCCCCACTTGGAGGGAAAACACTGGAAGGTATGGATTGACCTGTTGTTGGTGTGAAACATCCCAGGTCAAAATGTGTCATTTTGTACCCAAACAAGTAAAACCACAATGGTTGAACTTAGAAAAGAAGCAAAAAGACTGGTCATTTAAAAACTTCATATTGCAAAGACACAAGGAACATTGCACTGTGACATCAGAGTATGAGACAGTGACTTAACAGAGGCACTCTGACATCATAGAGGCACTGTGACATCATAGAGGCACTGTGACATCATAGAGGCACTGTGACATCATAGATGCACTGTGACATCATATAGGTACTGTGACATCATAGAGGTACTGTGACATCATAGAGGCACTGTGACATCATATAGGTACTGTGACATCATAGAAGCACTGTGACATCATAGAGGCACTGACATCACAGATGGACTGTGACATCACAAAGGGACTGCGACATCATAGAGGTACTGTGACATCACAGACGCACTGTGACATCACAAAAGGACTGTGACATCATATAGGCACTGTGACATCACAGAGGCACAGTGACATCATAGAGGGACTGTGACATCATAGAGGGACTGTGACATCATAGAGGCACTGTGACATCATAGAGGGAATGTGACATCATAGAGGGACTGTGACATCATAGAGGCACTGTGACATCATAGAGGGAATGTGACATCATAGAGGGACTGTGACATCAAAGATGGACTGTGACATCACAGGGCTGTTGTAAATTCTTGGTTTAACTCAGAATTCTGTACAGCATGGAACAAAAAGTGAAATCTCACTTGTGATTGGAAGTGATCAAAATATGTTTTTATCGATTATCTTTGGCCTGAATGCTAAACTCATCACATTTTATGAGTGTATTTCTGAGACTCTGACATATTCCACTAACTCTTTGTATCCAATCCTCTGCCTGTCATCTGGCCAGCAGCAGCACACAAGTGTTAAAGAGTCCAAGATGGCCGCACAAAACAGCAGTTTAAGCAATAGAAAATCCTTTTTAGTACTAACTGGTCAATATTTTTATTGACCAGTAATGGTCAGTGATCAGCACTGCAGTTCTTCTATGAAAAGTTTTATAATAAATTTCAGTGAAACAAAAATAATTACAATAGTTATTTGTTTATTTTTTCTTATTAACAGAAATAAAGCTCCTTAATCTAAATCAAGACATTGAACTGTTATGATAACTCAAGATAACTCATCGAAATATATTTTATGTGGGTCTAAATGTGAAGAAGCAAAGCACCAACTTCTGCTCATCGTTTATGACGAGTCCTACTGTCATCATTACATCTTATTTTTTGACATCTAATGTTCACCAACTGTGTTGGGAGTAAAGTTTGATGCTATAAACTCAGGTCTGATTTGGTGCGTCCAATGACTGCAATTCAAGAATGACAGAAATATGCCAGCCCCTCGCATGCAGATGGAGACGTTTTAGTTTTAATCAGTAAACTTTAACATTTTACAATAGAAAATGTCAGCTACAACAAAGCATTCAAAACCCAGGCTTTTTATATGCTCTTGTGAGAACCACGTATTTCCTGTAGGCTTTGATCCACCAAGATCAGTGTTTGATGAATTTATTAAACTTGGCTATGTACTTTTCAATAAAAGTGATCTAAATTAAGTTTTTATTGCTCAGAATTGATATAAAAAGAAATTCTATTATTTGCAGTCAAGTCCTTTCAAAATGTCATTCTTCAAACCTGCAAAACCTTTTTTTTTTACATTTTGGATCTTCAATGTACACATCTTTCCAATATGGAGTTAGAGGCAATGTAACTCTTAAATATATATATATTCTTTCAGATGTAAAATGTAAAACTAAGCTGGTAGGTCACAGGCCAAAGGAGGATATTCACATAATTTCTGTATTTTTTATTATTTGGTGTGTATGTGTCTTGTACTTAGTTTTATTCCAAATTAAATGTAATATGCCTTTTGCTGTGTTATGATATTAAATTAAATTGGTGTTCTCCTAATTCCCCATTTTAGTACGACCAGCAGAGTGCAGCTGAAGCAGGACAGGCTTGTAGGTCTTACTGATTCCTCCAGCTGCTAGAGATGATCAGATAGTGAGGATGGAGAGACCAGCAAGTGTTGAGTCAGAGAAGGCCAGGAAGGGAAGTAAGTGCTGCTTTTAGGGGCCAGGTGTGTTTGGCTAAATATATTTCTCCTTATATATTTAAGAGTTACATTGCCTCCCCTCATCGACAACACTAATTATGTGCTTGGTAAATAAATAATCTGCACAGTCACTTGACGTGTGGTGCAGATTAACGTGGACCTAATAACATTGGTGCAACGATACGCTGTTTTCCCATTTTAGCTTCAATGCTAGTTAATACACACACACACACACACACACACACACACACACACACAGACAGGATTACACAACAGTTTTTAACACATATTTCCTCCAGATATAGTTGGTATTTTCCACGCATAATGCCACTCGACAGAGGTGCACTGGTTAACGAATTCAACATAAAGACAGGCGAATATTACACAAGCCTAGTTTATGAACTTTACCTAGTGCTAACATTAGCTAGAACAATATGCTACCGGGGATCACGGCAGACAAAATATGTGACTGTCATCATAAGTTGTGTAAGATTTCTTCTTTGAAACAGGTTGGACACTTTAGTAACTGCTAAACGGTGTAATTTTGTGAAGATTACTTACCATTCACATTCTGTGTCCCGTCACCGAAGCCCTGCAGTTCGGGACAGAGTTCTGAGATCTCAGGGAGTCATCCGCTTTAGTCAGCACTAACCAATCGGAACACGTCTTACATTGCTCGTCCTTAAGCCCCGCCCAGAATGTTCATGTAAGCTTCACCAAAGCAAATAAAGTTGTATAAGCAAGAAAACGAGTTCAACCAAAAAACAGGAGCTTCAACCAAAAAAAAAAAAAACGTTGCAACAAAAAAAAAGTTTCAAACAAAAATTAGTGACTTCAATTAAAAAAAATCTTTAAAAATTTTTTTGTTTCGTAAAAAATTATTTTTGATTAAAAAGTTAAGATTTTTTTTGTTTCACATGATTTTTTTTGATTGAATAATTGTGAAACAAATCTAACTCAATATTCCAACAAAAAATTACTTTACTCGTTTAATGCAACAAACTATGCAGCTTAGTTTATTTTTGACTAGGCTTTTGTTGGGGTTTTTTTACCCCACGAACCTTATTGACTTGACGATTTTGGCCCATGTGATAAAACGTTTGGACATCCCTGGCATACATGGCTCTCATTAACTTTCCAACCACGGTTCTGGTTGAGAAACTGGGACCTGAAGCCTGCCTTGCTACTCTAAAGATTACCACAACCTCTTTTAAACTCACGTTTAACATTAGCGTCTCCAACACTGAATTTCTCAGAAGAGTCCTAGTTCATAATCTTTTTTATGTTTAGTTTTTTTTCCCCAGGAGTAGTTGTGAAAATAACCACAGTGCAAAGCGTGTCTTCTGCGGTGCAGTGTGACACTCAGACTGGTCCGGAAGGTAAAGTGCACAACGAGCACATTTGCTTCAAATGCAGCGCTATCATTTTCAGAGTGGTGGTGGAGGGTGGGGGTGAGAGGAAGGGGGGTGGGATCATAATATTCAAATCCGTATTTAACCTTTCAAGGCAGGAGGATTATGCAGCAAAGTCTCCATTCCGAGTGGTTTCCTCGCCCCCTACTCCCCTACCATAATAATGATCATTATCATCATTGTGTGGAAAGAGGATTATCGTATAATAATATAAACCCAGGAACACCCTTACTATTATGAAGTAATTTAACTCTCATCAGTGGACCAGCACTTTGTGTGACAGTCAGCTGAGCTGTCATAGGTGACCCTGGCTGCCTTCCGTCACTCCTGGAGCCGGCAGCGTGCTGAGGAGGAGGAGGAAGAGAAGGAGGAAGAGGAGGTCGCTGAAGCTGAGTCTCATCTGAACCACAAAGCAAATGGACATACAAAGCATCTCATGGAAGTCCTGTGACTCCTGACCTTCCTATTGGTTTAAATTTAGCAGACAAAAGAAACCTGCGCAATAGTAGACTGTCATGTACTACTGTTCTTGTTATGATGCGTTGCATTATTAATAACTGGGTTATCATCCATTTCACTACTACAGCATGGGTCGTTTGAATATGTGGTCAGTTAAGGCTGCAGTATGCAACTTATTAAAATATGTTTACATATTAAGATTATTATGTGACAGGTTTTACATGCATTTACACCTTCATCAACTTCTGGTAAACCCTCATACTGTACTTAAATACGACTTATCTCAAATAACTAACTCCACAACCCTGCCTCTAACTCTAAGGTCTAGTTCTGTGTTTCTATATAAACTTCTCTTGCCCAGTTTTCCACCATGACTCTAAGATCTTTCAGCAACATTGCTGCTCCGTTCTGGAAAGCCCCTCTGGACAGTTTCATCACTGACCACACTTAAGACTCATAACGCACATGTTTGGACTGGCCCATCCCATCTGATCGTTACACCCTACTGGGAGTCATGCAGCATGTCAGCATTACCTAAAGAGCTTAGATTATCTTAACACACACATTTAACAAGTGCAGGTTAACAAGCAGCCGTCAAATCAGCTGAGTTAGTGTCTCAATGTCTCTCCTTATATTGCCACACACACTTACATTTCACAGTACAATATACGTAATGAATGTTAAGTTTTTCTCTCAACAAAGTTCTCTATTGAAAAAGTTGGAGTCTTAAAAATAAAAGCAACTGAGGACCATTTTTACCACAGAGTGATGCAGATGTTCATGTTCATGAAGAGGTGCAGAGAAAAAAATATAAAATAAAAAGATCATTATGATTTTTAGTAACAAAAAGAAATTGTATGAAATGTTCTTATTTTTCTTGCTATTTTCTTGTTATTTATCACACAGAACTGGTTAAAGCATAATTAAAGACTTTAAAACAACTACATGTTTCAATTAAATTAAAGGTCAAAGTAAAAATGAGCTTCTGGTTTGGGTTTTATATATTTCTACATCCGACTGCAGAGGAGTCAGAGCCTCGCTGCGTCTCATTGAAGTGAATGTCTTGGACAAGAACAACCAATCAACTTACCACACTAAAAATACACACATTCCAAAAATACTTCATATACAGAAAGTCTAAAATAAAAAATAAAAAAATCTAATAAGGGTAAAATGTATTTGTGTAAGTTTATGTCTGGCAAACAGGAGGTTTGTTGCAGCTATCCTCTCTGTTATTTCATCATAAAACACTGTGAGATTCACATTTTGATTGTAAATTTATATATTTTTTTGTTTCACATTTAGTTTCTACACATAGAGGACCTGATAAATATGACACAGGCTACAATGTTTCTTGTCAACATAAATCCCATCCGGTTGCTGTCAGGATGTGACTCTGGAAGCATGACAGGAAGTAGTTTTTGAGTTGTCCTGTTACGTTGACAGCGTCACTTAATAAAGACTCTCTGCTGGCAGGCTGACAACACTCACTCACTAACGCACTGAACAAGCATCTGCCACATTATGAACTATTTCTGTGGCGGCATTTAGCATACCCGGCAGAGAAACATAGGGAGGAAGACGAGATCCAAGTAATTGTGAGAATATCTAATGGATTTAAAGTTATATAGGAGCAAAACTAAAAAGCATTGCCTTTTTTATCCCGTTTGGGAGCAGAAATATGATACTCTGTGGAAAAAATGGACCATTTACCATGTTTTTGGGGGCATTAGGATCCCATTAGATATACAGAAGTATAAAAATGGCAACATTATGGCCTAGTCAAACTATGATTGGATAATTCTGGACGGATTCTAAACTCTATAAAACACAGAGCGTGGTTTCTGGAACATTTATTTGTGGAGAATAGAAATGATAATAGTTGATATTTAGGGATGCACCAATCCACTTTTGTTCACTTCCAGTACCAATACCGATATCTGAAGTTTAGTATCGGATGATACCGATATGATACAGAGGAACAGCTGGATAGATGTTTCTTTTTTTTTCTAACAGAGACATAAATGTATTGAATTATACATTCAGTTGTTAACTGCACCAGTACAGAACATTTAAGTACACCAAAAGCTTCACAAGCTTGGTCAAACAGGCAAAAACAACTTTAATTTGTTCAGTAAATTAGGAGCATAAGAAGGTGAAATAATTAATAAAACTGATAAACACAATAGGTTGGTCAAATATGTAAAACATAAAATGCAACAAACCTTCTTTCAAATGGTTCAGAAAGTGCAATTAGGAATTTAAAAATAATATAAAACAAAGCATAGAATTAGACTAATTAGATCTGCCCTTATGGATCGGGCTCGATGTCACCGATACTTTTTGGCAATATTTTGTTAATATCTGATCGGTGCATCTCTATTGATTTTCCTAAGAATATTCCTGAAATCTTATCACCTTATTTCCGCTGTCCGTAGTGTCGAAATCTGAAACGTTCCAAAACGTTTGGAGGAATTTATTTTCTTTAGCCTCTGAAACCTAAACTCCTGGCAGCTTCCTCTACCGCACCTGGTTTGCATATAAAAGCAGTGTCTTCCCTTAAAGGGACACTAGCACCATATTGTGGATGAAGTCAGCATTACTGGACACTGATTACAACCACCCAAGTGAAGAAAAGAAAAGAAGAAAAAAAACACACACACACACACCTTATTCAAAGACTGCTTTTCTTTTACTTCTCTCAGCTAATTATTTACTCTGTGGCTCATGCTGTCATTTTGACACTCAATAGCAAGGTCAGTCCTGTCGCTGCCAACAACCCCAATGTTTCCACATCTCCGCGGGAACAGTCTTAAACATATGGACTCTTAATTAAATCATACTTTGACTCAGTCCTCCTCAGTCTTACTGACAGCAAGGTCATTAAACTATTAAAGGGAGTCACAGGCAAAATTGTTGTGAGCAGATTGAAGCGGGAAAGGTTAATTAAATGACCATTGCTTCTCCTTACCTCAAGCGAAGCGGCATTCTTCCAGCCGAGACGGGAGGCCAATACGTGAGACTGTAGCTTTTTTTTTTTTTTCCTTCATTCTGTTCAAGATGTGTGAGCATGCACACTTTCTCTCTCTCTCTCTCTCCCTGCCTCTCTCTCTCGCTATGATGAAAAGCAGAAAAAAAAGGTTTATCTTTCAAATAATATTTTTTCTCCTTCAATAAAACTGATACAAAAGTGTGACCTCTCCCTGTGAACTGTGCAATGCAGTAAAACTAAGAAAACAAAAGGCAGCGACGGACCCCTGTGTTTGGCTCGGTTAAGGACAAGTCATCTGAAAAGTGCTCTGGAGATAATGGCTAAACATTCAAATAATGTACTGCTGTGTGTGTGTGTGTATGCGTGTGTGTGTGTGTGTGGGGGTGTGTGTGTGTGTGTGTGTGTGTGTGTGTGTGTGTGTGTGTGTGTGTGTGTGTGCGTGCGTGCGTGCATGCGTGTGTGGGAGGAGGGGGGTCACGTCTTGCCATCATCAGACTCATTTCAGATAATTAACTTTCTGTTTAGCAGCAGACTGTACGTTATGTTGAGGACCTTATTCTCACTTTGGCGTGTCCTTGCGAAAACTACAAAAACATGCACACCAAACAGCTTTCCTGTGTAAAATGTAGAGTTAAAACAAGCTTATTGTCGTGTAGTTTTGTCCAAAGATTTGCATGGAATGTCGAACTTAATATACATTCAAGCAGGAGATAACATATATTACTGTACAACTTGGACGCTGTCTTTGTTTTCCTTAAACAGAGAGAGGAGATTAAGAAAGAAAAAAAAAAGTCATCTTTGCCTTTTTCTTCATCCTGCTTCTTCAAGCCCCTCAGGTAGCGTTAAAAGGTTTCGCGGTAGATTACAGACGAGATGGAATCTGTATTGTGGCTACAGTCACCGGCCTCCATTATAACCTGCTCTGCATCAGACAATACTGCGATTTGACCGCAGACGGCTCTGATGGGTTTAGCAACAGCTGCAAGTGATACTTTTAAGATCGCGGGAATTTTATCTTCCAAAAGACGTGGGCCCGTGTTTTGTCTGGGAGTGGGCTTCAAAAGCTAGCCACTCTCCATGAGGAATCTAAAAACGTGCCAGAGATGTTTTCTATAAATAGATAGACCGGTAGGGTCGCAACAGGCGAATGAGTTTAACGGTCCAGAACACGTCAAACAAGCCGTCAATAAAATGTTAGATATTTAAACCAAAAAAGTATTTGTACCACAATCAGAAGTGATATTTTCACTTGAATCTGACAGAGAATCTGTGGAAGGAGCTAAAGATTAGGGTGAAGAAAAGGAGAATTTCCAAACAAAACCCGGAGCTCCTCCCCACAATAGTCATAAAAATATGAGAAAAAAAAAAGCTGGTTATAAGTTATAATGAGACTCTGATTATATCAAAAGTAATACTCCTTTTATATTGCTTGAGTATCTGTCATTTCATTTCAGGAACAAGCTTCTTAAAAACATCAACTACAGATATTCTCAAGTGTATCTCGTCATTTTTTATATTATTTATGTTTTTTGGAACCATTGATATGTCCTTCAAGTCACCAACAAAAAAAGAATTAACCTTTTGTATTGATATAAAACACTGTTCATACTCTCTTACTTATGTATTTTATTCTGTGACCGTGACACAAAATATTGGTTGAGTTAAAAAAAATAAAAGAAAATTACATTGTGCGCAAATGCCTTAATATTATTTTTTTTCAATAAAATCTGAAAATGTTCAAAAGGGATAAATTTACCATTAATAATAAATCACTCATGCATAGTTTTCTGTGTGTGGTGGTAAGAAAGCCACCAACAGACATAATGGCTTTTTTTTATTACATTATATGTTTGTTTAAACTGGGAAAAAAATAACCCCTATATCTCCAAAAATATTTTCTTTTTTCAGTAAAACTTACAACTTTTATTATTCTTTTTAACAATTCCAGAAGCTGCTTTACTCAGCTTCAGCTTTCTTTATACACGATTAAAACTTATTGTGAAGGCTTGAAGAAAGCTGCAGGTACAGCTCTGGTGACACTCTACACTAGTTGGTGTCCAAACCTTTGGACCAAAATCATATGGAAAGTACTTTTTTAATACAAAAACACAAAACTTTTATGGTGAACAAATTTACTGGCCCAGCAATATTATGCAATGCTTTAATTAAACCAATAACAATAATAATAATAATAATAATAATAATAATAATAATAATAATAACAACAATAAAATGTCGCTGTTTTGGTTTAACAGCGACATTTTATTTGTCGCTGTTTTTTCTGCAGGTGTAGAAGCAGACTAAAAAAAGAAAAAGAAAACAGGAAAATGCTGGAGCGAGTCGTGAAGTGCAGATCAGTGTGACAGTCTGCCAGAGCCACATTCACCAGATGAAGTTAGCGTGGACTCATCCTTTGTGTTCACGTGGCAACATGCAGTCATGACCAGTAATTTGCATCTTCAGGTGGAGGTGCCAAGTGAGCGAAGAGCTGGAGTCTAGTTTTGTTATTCCTCATGCATTGAGGCAACACTTTATTTTTATCCACCTTTCAAGAAATTCAGGCAGGAAAAAAAATGACGGTTGCAAAAAGATTTTTTTTTAACAAAAACACATTTAATGTCAATGTGGAAAATGATTTCTACAACATAATCATAAATAAAAAAAATGTGACCTAATTTAACAGAGGTCTAGCCCATTGGAGCTGGTAGTCTGAGTGGAACAGAGATGGGAAAGACTCTGAATGCAATGACTGTTCAACAATCCGGGTTCTTCAAATGGGAGACTAGCAATGAAAAAGAACAAAAGAAAAAAAAAACACTTTAAGAAAACTCATATCAAGGCTCAGCCAGAGTTTGCCAAAACACACGTGGAAGACTCATCGGCCAAGTGGAAAAAAGTTCCTTCATCTGATGAGACCAAAATGGAGCCTTTTGGCCATCAGGCAAGAGCGGCCCAGTTAAAGACTTCAAGAGAATTTGTGGAAGGATTTACTTGCTGGAGTTTTTTGTTCCCCTTCTCCTGACTAATACCTTCGTACAATGAGCTCCTTGATCCCTTCTCACCTCTCTGCAAACTATGGTTTTAGCTACAAATTATAAATGAGCAAAGAATCAAATGAAGTTGTAACGGTACAAAGATATGCAGTTTTAAATGTTTTCCCGTGTTTATTACATCAAAGGCAATCAAACTTTGGACATTACTTACTGTGATCTTATTTCGTAGAAAATCAGACCTTCAGTAGGGCTGTGCAGACTTTTCAGAGGGATTGCGTAGCTTTATTTAATCATTTCTAACACCGATCTAGATCACCCTATCCCTCAACAAAATGACCTTTACAGTTTTGAATTGCAACAGACTCTTTGTGTGTGCTCTCCCCGTAATGCGTTAACACTTTGATTACTAAGAGCATTTGCAGCATTTCCCTTTGTGGCCCTGGCAGGCGTTTAAAAGATCTAAAAACAGTGAGCATACAAAAACCAGCAAAGCTCAGCACAAGCTGCCAGTAAGGCAAGAATTAAAGCCTGAAACTTCGCCGCGCTTTGCCGCTCATAATTATACACAATAAAAACCTGCCACCCACCTCTTTCTTTACCGAGGGGACAGCGGTCAGATGGAGGAAGCCGGGTTAACTGTGAAGAAGCAAAATTGCTTTCATTGCTGCCCTGGCATTACCCATGCAGATCTTTATCAGAAAGGCCACGGACTCCATTGTGGCTATTTTGCTAGCCTTACAATGGTTTTCCGTGCATCCATGCTACCGGGAGATTGGCTGAAATTATATTCTCTTCATGCTTGGCTAGGTTGCAGCTTAGAAACAAGCTGCTTATGGAAGCTAAGGGAAGATTGCTGATAATAGGAGCTTCACATCCAGCTGACCTTTTTCTTACTTTTTTTCCCCCCACACCTCCTTTGCAATAGCTCAATTGCATTGACAGGAGGAAAGGAAATCTTTTTTATTAGTTTTTTTTTCCCCGTTAAGGACACATAAAACGCATCATCTAAGGTGTGGAGCAGGGATGGAAAATGACAAGGTCTTCACTCCTCACATGTAACTCTAAGGTTTTACTCAAGTTTTCCTGATTATTCAGATCCATCAGGTTCCACATGCATGTGCTTCTTATGGCCTTACAGAGAGGATTCCAAACAGCTGGCTGGAAGAGTCTCAGAGTTTCAGGACTTTCTGGATAATTTCAAGGAAACAAAAATCACCGTATGAGTCACAAGGTATGATGGAGTATTAGGGAATATTAATGAAATAACACAATAAAAGTAGGAGAATAAAGTCATAAAAGTACAAGAATAAAGCTGTAGCATTAGAAGAGTAAAGTCATAAAATTATGACAATAGTTGACGTATTATGACAGTAGAGTCATAATATGAGAATAAAGTCACAACATTACATGAATAAAGTCTTCATGTTACAAGGATGAAGTTATAATATAGGTGAATAAAGTCGTGTGACAATAAAGTCGAAATAATACAAGATTAAAGTCAGAGTATTACGAGAGTAAAGTCATAAAATTAAGAGAATAATGTAAAATGTAAATGAATGAAGTCACAGTTACAAGAATGATATCAGATTACAAGAATATTATCAAATTACTAGGAAAAAGCTGTAACATTAAGAAATTAACAATAAAATTATGAGAATAACTTCACAATAATGAGTGTATTGTATTTTTTTTTACTTTCTTCTTGTACAACTTTCTTGTATTCTCATAATTTATTATTTTTTAGATTTTCTTGTCGTGACTATAATACTCCATTCCAAAAGTATTGTTAAATAAGACGGACTTTAAGACCAAACAAATCCTAAACAGAACAACTGCCCTTCAGTTATTATTATTATTATTATTTTATATATTTTGTCCCATTACATTTTGTTGATATTGAGCAAGAGAGAGAGAAAGAGAAACAAGAAGTAAAAGCTATAGATGACTTGTTAAAGTTTTTCAGAAACACAAATCTAAAAATCACCACACAATCCCAGTTGAATTCAATCAGGACTTTGACTAGGCCATTGTAACATATGGTGTGTGGATCTGAAACCCTTCGCCTGTAGCTCTGGGTGTATGTGGCCACTTATTGACAAAACTACAAATAGACTTCTAGAGCCTTTCTTCATTCCAGTGATTCATAAACGACATGTTTGTCAAGTTCAAAGCTAAAATCTGTCCAGTCATCAGATTCTTCCAGATCAAAACATCTAAAGCCTTTACAGAACAGCTGTTCAGTAAAGAGATCAAATTACACATAAAATATATTGAAGTTAAAATGGTTCAAGGTGTTAAATCTTTTGGCATGTAGAGTTTCATAGTGCAGCTGTAAGCTTTTGGTAATTAAATAGATCAGTGTTCTCTCCTTTTACATTTTTCTTTAGTTTGTTTTTCTTATGTTCGTTTGGCAGAAGGAGCTGTTTTTGTTGTTCAGAATGAAAACACTCTTCTTCTTTTTTGTGTGACCATGAATCTATCCCTTTTTTTTTTGAAAGCATGATGTGTTCATAGCAGACTTTCATTCTGTTTGGCCACAAATGTTCAATTGTCCCTCAAAGAATAAGCTCCTTTTATGCCGCTTGGTCAGAGGTGAATGATCTCACGAGCTGCAGCTTCTGGCCGCAACCCGACACTTTTCACTCTTATAACAAGAAATTTCCACAGCGTCTCTAACAGCAAGTGCTGATGTAAAAAATCTGGGTAAAGTGTCATCATGGGCTGCGACATAAAGGACGTTTTAGTCCAGCAAAAAGTTTTTTTTTTTCTGTTTTTTTTTTGAAAATCCTAAATCGGCGGAGCCTGAGCAGAGGCAGACAGAGTCAACGTGAGCAGGAGCACGAGACGCCACCGTTACTCGTCACACTTTGTCCTGCAGCTGGCAACAGGATGCTGGCTTCTGACATTTTTCAAAGAGAGCGCGTCTTTTGTTTTGCTCCTTACCTGTGTAACTCTTTCAGAATCAAAGCTAAATAATTAAGACACTGCAGACATTCGCTGACCCCCCTGACGCCCTCAGGAAGTGTACAGAGGATGGACGGATGAATGTTGAGAGTCATGGATGACCATAACATGACCTTGACCTTTGAGGTTCCAGTGAAGGCGGTCTGAGTCGAGCATTTACTAGAACTGGAACCGGAATCAAATTTAAGTCATCAGATTCAAAGTCATGACCAGTTAAATCCATCTCTGACTAAAAGTCCAGTGATGGAACGTTTGCGTTGTGTTGCGCTGCGTTACGTTGCGTTACGTTGCGCTGAGTTACGTTGCGTTACGTTGCGCTGAGTTACGTTGCGTTACGTTGCGTTAAGTTGCGTTACGTTTCTGGTACACCCATAAATTTGACGCATCGCAACAACAGCAATGGACGACAAATCTGGTTCTCTTGGCCCACCAGTGGTATATTTTTGCTTTAAAAAAAAACAAAAAACAATCTGATTGGATGTTGGAAAAACTATTGTTGTGTGCAAGTTGTGCTAGAAGGCGTTAGCCTGTCAGCCTAAAATAACATGAGTGCTAAAGATGTAGCAGCAGCACAGACGTCCCCAATGACATCAATCTGATGGTTGACTGATCAGAATAACAGATTAAAAACAACAAATGTGTTTGTTGTTAAGCTCATGTGTCTTGTACTTGTTCAGTAATTTGGCAACAAAAAAGGCCTTTTTAACTGAAAATGTTGCTTATTTTGTCAATATATGTTTTTTGATTAATCACATTAATTACAGACCCTGCAATTAATTCGAGACCCACCACTACTTTATACATGTTGTAGCTGTCAAACCTTGGGAAAACTCATTGCATGACACTTTACTTATTATATTGTTAAATATTATATATTTACAAGGGGATTGTTTAGAAATATTTATTTTTATTTGTATTTCCTGTTTAACATTGTAGAATTTCCCTGAAACTTCTTCTCCAACATATCTTTCTCTAACTGTAGGGAGAGTGCACAGATTCCTAAAAGAGTTAAACTGAAGTCTCACATATTTTCACCTTTGCAGATAAAAAAAAGAAGAAGAAGAAGAAGAAGAAAAAAACCAAGAATAAAGGTGATCCAAAAGATAGATCTTGCCCTCATGTGGGGGGCAGTGGTTGCAGGGGATATGTATATCTGCAGATAAAGCCTTCTGTTCCGAAACAGTATTTACCAGGCCTTTTTAGATACACATCAGCTGTGAAGCCATGGGTCCAGCCTTCATTATGCTGTGTGAATCTTCCCTCATTTAGTCCGGATAGCATCTCCTTTCTTCCACCTCCAAATACCCCTATCCACATTCCCATTCGCTCTGCACAGCTAACAAGCAAGATGCTACTGTTGATGGTGGCAATGTAGCTGGAAACAAATGTCTTTGTTCACTCTTTGTCTGAGACCCCCGTGGTTGTGTGTGTGTGTGTGTGTGTTTTTCTTTTGATCCTTCTTTTAGCAAACCTCGAAAGAGCCCCCCCCCCAAAAAAAAAAAAAAAAATCAAAAGGTGTTCCAATAGACGATACAAAACCCGATGAGAAGAAGTGGTGCAAAGACCACCAGCAGATATGACGTCGAGATAACCTTCAGGACTTTTAGAAAAGAAGAAAAAACAAACACGCGCACGCGCACACACACACACACAATAGGTGGTAGAATATTCTGAATTATTTTAAAGTATACTGTCTTCTAAGTTTAAATTTTACTTTAGAATGTCTGATCCTTAAATAACCCCGTGTTTCTGGGATGTGAATGCAGATGATGTATAACATTTCATTTAAGCCAGTGTTTCTCAAACTTTTTCAGGGGAGTAACACTTAACACATTTAACAAACACTCACGGACCACCTCACTTGAAATTGCCCCCTGAATAATACAACATCTTAATATATATGCAACCTGAGATGAAAATATTAGTCTCTTAATGAACTTACTGTTAATGAGAAGTGTGGTGCTGTTTTGTAAATGTGACAAGACTGTGAACAAGTCTACTGAAACTGTGGAGTCTAACTTTGTTAGGCGCAAAGAAGGATTTTATTGTAGGTGTAATATATGCAGTTAGTCAGCAGGGGGCGCGCAGCAGAACACAATATTTTGGTAAGCTACTTGAACGTGTTATACTTTGAGCTCACGTCATGGCAAATATGCGGTTGTCTACATACAATACCTTCCAGACCACTAGGGGGCGCTGCGGAGGTTGATTTAAACCAATAAAACTGGTAACAATTTGCAAAATTAGCTCAACGTCTAAGTGACTTAAATAGGTCAAATTCCAAGCAATGTTTAGATTACACTTGCTCAAAAAAAATATTGCTGAATTTTAGGACAGGTTCACTCAAATTAAATTGTTTACTTTAACAACTTAGGTTCAAGTTGTTTAGTAAGTTAAACTAACAGTACATCTGGACTGGTTGTCCTATTAAATTAAGTGTATATCCACTTTTACGTAGACATTTCAGAACCGACGGGGAAATGGCTTGTACTTTCATAACTCAGAATGATCTTCTTTATTGTGCATTTGAAATCTCTAAACTCTGGCTGATGAATGTCATACACATTTTAGGATACGGTTTGACAGCTGCAGTCATTACAGCATTCAAACAAGATTTATGGAGACTGAGGATCCCCTCTGTCATCTTTGCTGAGACCTTCTTGGCTGCATAATCAGGACTGTAACGGGCCGTAAACTAGTATTAATGTTTAAAAAGTTACAGTTTCAAAAGCACTCCTCCATCCAGCCATTTCATCTTTTTAAAGTTGTATTACTGAGATGCCAGAGAAAGCAGCGGATTGATGAGAGTTGTCTCTACATGTAATAAATATGGAGTACAGTGGAAAACTGTAGTCCATATTGGTCCATTTGGTCAGTAATTCGCAGGAGTTACTGACTGTGACAGTGATGAAACAAAAAGATACTGAAATAGTAACAAACATTTAATATGTATTTTAACAAGGTGTCATATAATGCTTTACCCCATAAGTAAAATTTATCTTCTGTCAGCAACAACAGAGTGAAGAAGCTCAATTTGCTAGCATGTTTATCTTTAGCGTTAGCGCTGTCGCCACACTAGCTAATGCTCGTTAAAGGCTCAAATTTGTTGCTCCCACAAAGAAATTTTCTCAACAAGTCTTATGAAATTTATTGACTTTTTCCAAGTTGATAAATTCAGTCACTATTAAGCTACTAGCCTTATCATTTTCTGCTAGACACTGCACTTTCAAAAAAATAATTCTTAAAAGTTCTGTAAGTTTGACTTCTGCATTAGCTTTTAATAAAATGGTTACAGCTGGATACAAACTTATATTCTTCCTCCATCACACACTTTGTAAGCCATAAATCTTTTGACAGATCTTAACTTTTACTACGTTTAAAGATTGATTTATAGTACAACCCATATACAGTATCAGCCATAGCATTTCTGCTGAAAACCACACGACAGATCTAAAATAACAAGCATAGCAGCTGCTGTTGCCAACTCCTCAGGAAGAAAAGCATCTACTGGTTGTCTCAAAGTTTTCTAAAAGTCACTCAATAAAGCCACTCTAATTTATAAAGTCATCCATGTGTATGTGACTGTAATGGATGATGTACAAGACATAAGAATAAGTGAGAAAAAACACTAAATATGCTTAGAACCAAAAATCTACTTTTAGAAGGTTTTTAAAAATAGTTTCTCATTTTTATTTGATTATATTTACTTTTTATCAAAGTGGCCCATTTATAAACATATCACAAGTCACAGTTAATTATTACGAAACTTATTGTTTTGAATATTTTTCGGGGAATACAAGCTCCAGTGACCAACGTACCAAAAGGAGACAACAGAAATCCAGAGGTTATTTTTAGGCAGTCATTTATAATAGTCAAAGAATATTTGTACATTTTAATTCCCACCCTACCTGTAAGGGAATCGGCTCATTGCCGTGTCGCATACATACGTGATTTATTAGCAGTCCTCGTGCCGAGGGAGCTAGTCTGGCTCCTTGGAGGGACTGCTGTTTAAATCTCCTAAAGTCTCTGATAATATCAGAAAAAAATTACTACGTGTATACTTTTGAAAAAGGAGTTGCTAAAGGGGCCTGAAAACCCGCTAATTACTATAAACGCAGCTCAGTCGGCTACAGCTGTCATGGTTCAAGTACATTTACAAACTATCATGCTTTTTTCAAAATTCCTTTTTACAGTGGAAGGAAGGTTTTACTTCAGAACGTCTTATCTTGAAATCCTCCTGTTTTTGTGAAGTAAATGCATGAGATGTTACACATTCCTGCAAGCTGACCCCCATCATATCTCCATCAGAAACAATAAATAGAGAAAAATACGTTTTCTTTTTTTATTTTTATTTTTCTGCATTCAAAAACAGACTCAGCTTCCTAACAAATGATCAAATCCGGGCCTTTTTCAAGCATAGTTTACATAATCAAACAAGGGTTAGGCTTAAATCTACCTCCAGCAACAATTTCCTCCTTTTTTTTAAGGGTAAGCACCGATTACGTGATGCTCTGCAAACATATAAAACCGCTGCAAAGGTAAGGAGATGAAGAAAAACCTCCTCTCATTGGCAAGATGTTCCGTTTGACACTATTGACATTTTTGCCTTGAGAACATAAGGCCGGGGAAGCATAAACATTGGCTTGCTAGGCGTGCTCTCGCGCTGATGTTAAGATGGGACCGTACCCACATCAGATTTCCGTCATATTTCACCGGCTGACTAGACTAAGCACAAGTCAGAGGTATGAGCCGATAAAGGGTGTCTTTCACACAGCAACAACACGTACCAGTGTGCTTATCGCCTCAGTCCCTAACATGCAATCACAAGGAGGACAGGAGGAAGATTGTTACATTTGTTGATTTGTTTTTTTTCCCCTTCTTCTTCTTCTTTCTTGGGCTGATAAAGAATGTGGAATCTGAGCAAAAAAATGCCGTTTTTTTTTATTTTTTTTTTTTTTTTTTGCAGGCATGACATGAGCCAGCGCTGAGGCAGGTCTAGATTTGCTCCCACGTGTCTTAATGTGAATAAATAGTTTTAGTTGGATGTGCAAATTTATCTTTAAGAAAGGATTTTAATTCTATTTTTCAATTGCATGCTTTTACAAGGAATATGAAGTAAAATATTTATAGTATCACATTTTATTTACATAAAAATGACTACATTCTGTGCGGGTTTCATCCCAGACATCCATTTATTCCCTCACTTGTAATGTCAGCAATTAAAAAAAAAAGAAAGAAAAAAAATCTAAGTTCAACTTTTAAAACCCCTTTTCTCCGGCGTGAAAAACTCCCAAGTTGTAAGGCGCTAATAACGTATTCATCCGTAGGTAAACATCCCTGCCATGTCCTTTATAAACAACGGCGACGAACAAAATGAAAGTGATAATTTCTCTGCCTTTGAGAATTCTCTTCTTTAATTCTGACAGTAAACTCGTGGCTGTTACGGGGTGTTAAGTAGGATTTAAAACTTGTCAGACAAGACATGTTTGAAATTGCTTTAAATAAGTGCACTGTGTTGCCGTCAACCACGGGCTTAGAGGAAAATATCCCCACAATTGAAGCACTCATCTGAGCTCAGAGAGCTGTGCCCCGGCAACCAGCTGTCAGAGCCTTCCTCCTGCTCTCACACTCCACAGCCCTTCTTGGACCCTCAGCACCCCCTGCTGGGCAAACGAGTTCCTTTCTCACTACTCTTATTTGAGCGTTTAACTGTAATTTTCTGTGTCATACATTTAAAAGCAGCAATGACACGTGTAACGATTGGGGAAAGAAGCGGCTCTTGTTGATTGACACTTAGAGTCACGTCTTTCCATTTGATGACTCCTGCATAAATTGAGTGGAGAAACAAAGGAAAAATAAAGGCTCTGTTCTCGGAGGCAACGAAGTAACCTTGATTCAACTTCCTTCTTTCACTTTTCCCTCGTAGTAAACGTTCAAAATATTGTCTTATGTGTTTCCAGAGGAGCTGATCGGGTTTTTATGCCAGTGATTTGAAATTAACAGGAGTGACCGAGCAGAAGCTGTTGAACCAAACCAATGTATGAATGAATTTGTATTTATTAATATATAGAGAGTACTTACTTTTCCTTGGAGTGCCTATAATGCTCAAACGTTTCCACATTACAGCCATACACTTGTGATAAACCAACACAAAGTAGTAGGGGAAAGAGTTTCAATACAAGGTTTTCAGAATTTTGTTACAAACAATATTGTAACAATATTGTTGCAATATTGTAACAATGCAATATTGTATTGTAAGATCAGATCATTACCATCAGAAGGTAATTCTTTCCTTTTCAGTTAACTGGTTGTGTCTTGATTTTATTTAGGGGCATTCGAAAAAAAAAGGCTTAACACAAAGTGAATGTCACACTTTTTGTATTTGTATTTGCAGAAGATGATTAGTAAGACATATGGAATAAAGGGGTCAGGATTAAAATAAGTTCACTCTTCTGCCTACCTCCCTTTTATACAAAGTTAGTAAAGGTTTTTATAAAATAAAATAAAATAAAAGCATGCCTTACCTATTTTATTCTACTTTACTGGCCTATTTCAAAGAATCCCCCCAAAAAAAGTTAGTGAAAGTTTGTGTTTGCACGTGAGAAAAATGTGAATGTTACTAGAATTAATTACTGACAGAAGGCTTTGGCCTGAATATGTTTATGAATGCATCTGAATGTACAGTTCTAATACCAAAGCCATCTTGACCCCCAGAGTTTTCTTACATTCTGTCACACTGCAAGCAGAAACTTCGCAGTATGGAGTTTTGTATGATCAAACAGAACAGGACAGAAAGTAACACATAGACATGAAGGGGAAAAAACAACAGAGAAAAACTGTAGCTTGTGAGGGATAACCAGTTAGTTGTCCTGGATTTTATTAGAGTGTCAGAGGAAAGTGGGTTGAAGGCTAATGCACACCAGAGTTTACAAATTTTAGTTTTAGTTTTACTAAAAAAGTTGAAAGCTACTTCGCTTCGTGCTGTACTGCCACATAAATCCCAGCAAAGTAGACGAAAATTTGTGGAAAGTGACAAACTGGTAAAAAAAAAAAAAATCTACTTATATCAATCTCTAATAATAAAGAAACATCGTAGCATTTTGATAACGTGCCTGTAATACCAACTAGAGTTGCGTTGTAGATTATGACCACTTTCCTTTGGTTTATTTCATGCACAGTTCTACAAAGGACAAAAAAAAGAACCTGCAGTAAAATCATTTGAAGAAAAACAACTCTTACAATTCAACAGCTTGAGCCTTTATCGCTGATTCTGCATTGAACCTGCCGAGCAGTAATGTTGGTCAGATTTTGGTTCATGCATTACTTTTCTCTGTGTACTACTGATTTGAGAGCTTATTTTACAGTTTTATCTGCTTTGCCTAAAGAAAATACTTTTTTTTTTTCTGTGTGTTGATAAGGTAACAAACAGACCTTAAATGAAGATCCAAGCATTTTTTTTTCTAACAGATGAATGAAGATGCCAAATGTTTTGGGTTTTTCTTTTTAGGTTCTTTAAAATAAAAGAAAATCCTATAATTCTCCCTTATTTATTCATGTACCATTGTGTAATCTTCTATGCCAGCGTTAGGCGGCCCCAGACTAATGTCACCTTTTCTCTCCAGACCAGAGGGAAAGGGCTGAAACCAGCTGTTGTGTTCTTCACACAACTTCGTGCGTCGGTGCCGGATCTCGCTCTGTCTCCGAGAAAAGACGAGAGAGAGGAAGAGCCTAGTCGTGATTTAGGGGGCTAAACCTCGGCGGCACCTTGTCCTGTGATCTGCCGCACTCTCCTGCCAAGATGAGTCTTTATCATACAAAGGGATTAGATTGCCCAGTGTAAGTGCCTTCAAGTTATTAGCACCTTCTTATACAAAGTATAACAGCAAACCCAAAGACATTGATTGCAGGGAACAGTTCAAATATGATTTCCTTATAGCTATTAATATGTATGCCTTAAATAGAAGCACACCGCTAAGCAGCTTATGATATTATGAAAAGAATGTTCCCTCAGGGGCATAATATGCCAGCAGTGACAGCAAGGAGAGATTCGTATTTACCCAGATTGGCTGTACTTACGTCAAGCATTCTCAGAAGCTTGTGGGAGGGAAGATGGGGCAGTGGCAACAGCTCGCTCTCGATAAGCACTTACCGTGAATAAAAGACAAGCATGAAAGTGAGGTTTAGCCTCTTTAAAGATTCCCGACCAAATGTAGAGGCAGATAGGGCAGGTGCCTTTGGTTCCGGACGTGATTAGCTGTCTGCGCCGCACTGTTCCCACAGAAATGAGACACAGCGGAGACATTGTCCAAGCTTGTCCAGGTGGGGGACCTGTCATCCCGAACCAGAGCTTAGCACGGCAGCGCTCGGAGCGAAAGATTAGGACCCAGAAATTCAGATTTTTTTTTTCTATGAATGCTTAAGTCAAAAGTGCTTTTTTTTTTCTCCCCTCCCTTTGCTCCTTCCTCTTGCCTAACATCAGCTTTCATTTTATTTGCTCTCATATTATATTGAACATAAAGACGGGGTTTTTTGTGTGCCTTGTGATTGCTTTATAAGCCCTATTTTTTTTTATTTTATTTTAGATCCAAATGTTGGAAGGCATCACCAAACGAACTGAGGGGAAATCTGCTTACTTTGCTTAAAAATATGCAATGTGTTCAAAATTAACACTGATCTACTAGAAGTCAATACAACAAGGAAATAATCTGCTGAGGGGCATTAAAAACAGATCCGATAATTACTGATGCGCTGTGTGATTGCAGAAACAACCGGCACACGTTAATTGAAACATATATACATCTATATATATTGATATAAAGAGAAAATAGGGCAGCAGAATTTGATATAGGGCTGTTTTTCTGTGCTCAGTTAAGGTGGTCTCTGAAACGCTCCATGGACCAGGTGAGCAGCCAAGCATGAAGGGCAATACATAAGTCAGGGGCTTGTATGGTTCAATGTGTGAAAATAAACTAGATATCAGCTTTAAAAAAAAATAAAATAGATAAATGCAATTTTGGTTTAAAATTTAACACCATAAACTCAAAAGATTTAAATATTTTCAAAAAGCTAAAAAGTAGAAGTTTTTGTTTTTTCTAAAAAAGTGTATTTCTGTAAAATGATCCCTTTGAGGGGCTTTGAGGGTCAATAAGTCAGATTTACTGCTCCAGTGAGAAGATATCTGTGATGGATTGGTGGGATTATTGGTCAGTGCCAAAGACTCAAAGACTGTGTTGTGTTTTTCTTTTTTGCCCCCTCCTTCAAACTCGCTCTCCAGCACATACAAGGGGAAATAAAAACAAGTCGGTCTGCCAGAATACTGTATTTGTTTTTTTGTTTGTTTTTAACAAAGAATGTGAAAATCCCATTTTTAAACTGAGTAATCTATATTTCCTTTCATTTATAGTTATTGTAAAGCACATTTCTACTGTGAGTACGGTGTAGTCACTGCATTACTCAGAAGATTCATAATGCATCATAACATTAATGACAGCAGTGGTGTTAAAAAACAAAAAACCATCACATTAACAGTCCTTGCTGGTAGCATCATATAAACTGATATGTTTGCAGCACTGAGCTAAGTGGGTCAGTGCAAATCTAAATAAGAAATTCTGCTCTCTGCTGTAATCTTAAATACAATAAATAAATAATTGCATAAAAGCAACATATTTCAATGTAATTGGACATTTGGATTCAGTTAAATTACTGGTGTAAATGTAGTAAATATGTCAACAGCATTTAAAATGAAAAACAGGTTACATTAGACTATCTATTACTTCCAGAAGATATTCCTGTCTAACTGAGAATTACATATTTAATTTGACTTAGTTGTCTTCAAAATAACATTTAAAACACTCACTACCTCCCAAGAAATAACAGCATCAAATCCAGAGAGTGAGTGGTGTGTTGGATTTTGAAGACTATTATGGTTAGAAATAAGCATGTCTGTAACATTTTTGTTTATTTTATTTGCTTATTTTGTTTGAACAGTACTGTTCATCTTGCCATGGAGGCTGAAATTTTGAAAAAAAAAAAAAAAAAAAAGTGTTACGTGGGCCTAAACGTGAGGAAATGAAGAGAATTTGTAGAAAATCAAGTCCTGTCACCTCTTTGAAATATGTGTGTTGCTTTTAACATTTTCCTGTTGTTAATAGTACATGTATGCTGAGATATATACAATGGAGTTCACCAGGTTAGCCGTCTACTTTTATTTATTTTTCCATTATTAAAGTTCGTCTGACCACCTCAGAATGAAATTTAAATCCTCAATGCGTTCAACTATGGGGTTGCATTCGTAAAATTACACAGTTGAAAATTAACAGCAATGATTTGGGTTATTTAGGTTAGTACTCATTTTTTCTGTCATAACAGGAAAAAAAGTAGGGGCGTTCATTTTTCATCATGTTATTTATTCATTTATAAATATCACAATTTCAAACTAAACATTAGAAAGCTAAGTATTTAGCTTATAAGCTAAATACTTAGAAGCTAAGTATTTAGCTTCTAAGTATTTAGCTTAGAAGCTAAATATCTAGCTAAGCTAAGATACTTAGCTAAGTATCTTGACTTATGTATTGCCCTTAGAGCTAAATATTTAGCTTTAAGCTAAATATTTAGGTCTGAGGTACATTTTAGCCAATATCCAAATTCACTTGCTAATAGCTGGAAGTGGACTATAAAAATAAGAGTTAGGTTTAGCAAACTTCTAAATAAACGTCTGCTGGTGAGAGTGGTTGGCTTCAATTTTCCTCTCAACATGTGCAACATTTCAGTTTCATAGAATGAGCCGTTTTAGCGACAATAGAGATGTTTACCAGTGGATCCACAGCAACAGTGACTGTAGCAGTGATCCAGTCTCACCAGCAGGAGCTTATATAGAGGTATGAAAGACCCGGTTTTTATTTTGGTAGTCCACTTCCAGTTATTGGCAAGTGAATTTGCATATTAGCTAAATATTTAGCTCTAAGCTAAACATTTAGCTTGCTAACCTCAGATTTACTCACCTCAGCATGCTGAGTTCTTTTAAGTGACTCCAAACAGGAAGTTAGTCAGAATCCATTTTTTGACGTGTTAGTTAACTGACACACCAAATGTTTGTGTGGCTGTATGAAACAGAGCTCATCATAAAGGACACCCATACTTTACAGACATGACAGGACTTCATGTTTCACAAAATGCGATTCCTTTCTTCACATTTACACCTACGTGAAACTGTTTTTAGACAGGCCAATGTGCATCATAAGAAACACTGACAGCAGCTTAACCGCTTTACTTACTGATGTCCTTCGTTCTAATGTGCTTTATCAAAATCTCACAACAGCATAGGTGCAGAAAGTGAGAACTTTTATAAGACTTGTGTGGGCAGAAAGTGCTGGTCCCAACCAGCACTGTTAATGGGAGTGAGCAGTTGCAACTGTATTTGAACAAAGCAACATAATTATTCTGTGATTTTTATGGTGCTGAAGATTATAGTGTGCAAGTTTTTGGTTAAAATAGCACAAATTTGTCTTAAGTTTTCATCCGTTTAAGGTAAAAATGCATATGAGGTTTCAATCTAATAGAACAAGCTAGATAGCTTGACAAGGTAGCAATGTTGGAAATATAAATGAATCAAGAATAAAATATCTTATAGCACAGGAAGAGGCAGAAGAATAATTTTGCAGGGACAATTCTCTTGTATGGGTAGCAAAACTAATGAGAAGGTTATCAGATAGAAAGGTGACAATTTTAGGCAGTCTGAATGTAAAATAATGGTAAACAGTTTTGGAAATGTATTTCCAAAACTTGTCCAATTTAAGTTGCACAAGTTAAATTTTGTCCAACTTAAAAATGCAAACTATCATCGGAAATGTTATCAAGTTCACAATAATATATTAATGCAGAAAAGATACTTATTTAGAAGTTTCTGAGTGATGTAATGATTGTCAATTAAGAGTATTCATTTTATTTCATAAATTATTTCATCCACATTAAATTTATGTGAAGCTAAATAGAATCAGTAACATTTGAATACTCTATACAAGTAAAATAAAATTAAGTAGTTAGATAAAGAGGATGTTGATATGTAAGAAAACACTTTGAGGTGGATAAATAAGTATTTAGTGGATAGCTTACAACAGGCACAAAGTGCTTCAATGCTGGTGTTACTCAGAATTACAACACTGTTGGAGACAAGTTGAAAAATCCCACCATTTGCTCATATTATTGAAAAGTCAAAAACTATACTGTGTTTACTGAAGAAACATATAACATTAGGATAGTCAAGAAGCCGATAGTATAATGCTTCCACAACTTTCTAGCAAGGTGTGGAAATGGCAGCTAACATGTTAGCAACTACGGCTATATGCTATACTGTCATCATAGGTTCAGCAGAGCATCAGCTTAAAGTCATTTTTAGTACTTAAAACTAAAGCTAAGTACCACAAGCTGGCAAAAATGTAATGCATAAATATGAAGAAGGACCTCTGTAACACTAATCCTTTTATTCCAAAACAACATGTGAGAATATTTACCTGATGCTGCCTTTGACTGAATTCAGTTCTGGCTAGCTAACACGACACACATTCCAGGTAGAAACAGCAGCAACAGCACTGATAACGCTAACAAAGCCGACACAAAAACAACCATGTTAATCAAAGCAGAAATGTACCATGGGTATAAAAAATTAACTAACCCCCCTGTTAATAATATATCATTAGCAAACTATATTTAAAGAATCAGCATGGAAATGCTGTTATGCTTACAGTTATTGTCTTTATCGTTAGCCCAGGTAAGAACCCTGCTTATTCTTCACAATACTGCAGATATTGGGTATATATAACAAATATTTAACGCATTATCAGATGATTCCATTGAATGTGGTGGAGGGGGGGATTTTCTACCTGTCTTAGCCTCGGTACAAGGTTCAGTAATGAAGCGTGTTCCATGAAAGATTGTAATTTTGAGCTCCATTTAAATGAAGACCACATTATTCTTAGGTTATCAGACTAGTGAGCTAAACTTCAGTCAACAAATCCTGAAAAATACCTGCAATGTTTAAACATATTTAATGACAACTTGCGTCCAAATCGAGTTGAGCTACAGTGAACGCTTGATGTATGATGTAAGTAAATGAATACAATTTTGAGTAGAAACTACTTTTAATATCAAGAGTTTGTTCTTTTACAAACTATGTAGACTCACGTTGAGCCCTTCTGACCATGGAACTCCAAGAGTTTACAACAAATTTGCCACTTGGACTTGACTGATATCACTTTTAGAAGTAAGTTCAATTTTCATGTAGAGATCATTTCTAATTTAAGTAAACATGCTGAAGGGGTAGAAATTAGATTTCATTACATACTAATGATATGATAGCATGACATTTTTGCATGTCTCGCTCAAAACCCACAGCTACTCAATCAACATGGAGGACATGGCTGTTGAGAGAGCATCTGCCGAGGGTTCTGTTGCCATATATTTCTAAAAAAAAAAGAGAGAGAGAGAGAGAGAGAGAGAGAAAAAAAAATCACACACACACTTCCAGGACATGAAACAGCAATTAGCATGTCACTGTCACCCATCCACACACGCCCACTTCAATTTGGACAATTTATTCATGCATTTATCGTACCGAAGCGTGTAAAAGAACACTTCGTAGTTACAGTATGTTCGCTGTTTAACCTTTCATTTTGGGGAGGGGAAGAAGGGGGCAAACTGTGGAACAATTTCTCTGTCAGCACTATCGCTCAAGTGTTTTGCATATACTGTCATGGCTGCCTGCCGAGCGCGGGTGACCAACAGCAAAGAGCTCCGGGGCGTTCAGGCTGATGTGCGTGCTTGCATCCAATCACATCTGTCACAGTCGCAGCATTCTCTGGGGGTCAGATCGAGACGCACTGATATTTCACGCGGCCCATTTCTACTGAGCATGTTGCAAATTATAGAAATTTTCACGTCATAAATGTAGTCTATGGCAGAATTAGAGCAGTCATATTTCTTCAATTTCTCATCTCAGATATCAAAATAAATTGCGCCGTGGCCGGACGACGCATTATAAACGCGGCGATACAGAAAATGCTACAGTGGGCCAGGCAGCCACAGAGAGAGGCCCGGTCTGTGCTGTTAGCTATCCACACAATCACAGTTTTGCAAAGTAGCCCTCGCTGGGTCAATTTGCTCTGTTGTGGCAAATAACAAAAATATGGTAATATGCGTATTGGTATTGCACTAAAGACCTCCTGAACAGGCTCCAACAATGATCACACCATGACCCTAATATTTATTGACTCAATTATCCTTCTATCTCCACATTTTGACCGTACACTTGGACTACTTATTTGTCCTGTGTAAAAGATGAAAGCAGGTGAAAAGTGCAGTGTGGAGCAAAAAAAAAAAGAAAAAGAGAAAATGAGAGAAAGAGAGAGTGTCAAAGAGTTTCATTTAGAGGAGGTGGGGGTATTATGAGCACATTTATCCAAAATTGGAAAATAATGAAGAAAGATTAAAGCCCTCCCAGTATTTTTCGCTCTTCCCAAATGGACAACCAGTCCTGTAGTTGACAATGGGCCGCGGAGAGTTCCAGACACTATTATGTGCCACAAATGAGAGAGTGACAATGTAAAAGCCTCTTTTGGAGAGATAGAGGGAAGGAAAGTTGAATGTGGCGTACTCGTGCACATCTCCTTTTGTAGTTTTTCCATGTATTTTTTCTGTTGTGGTACGACAAGACGGGAGATAAGCACTCACACTGTCTTAAATGAAGCAAAAAAAAGGATAGAGGTTTTTTTTTTTTTTTACATCCTCCATTATGGCTGTTATTAGACTACGGATTTGCAAGTGTGTTAGCTCCACCTAGACTTGCCATTCTGACCTCAACTTTTCTATTTCGCCCAAAAGAGAAAAAAAAAAGTGCCGCTAACACAAACAAACACATGCACCTGCTCATTCAGTATCCGCTGGCCCCTGATTGGCTTATCAAAAGCCTGAAAAATATTCTTTATTAACTGTTTTTATTACATTTTTCCGGAATAAATCAATTCATTTGAACTGTGGGCGCAGTTTAAGGTGCACATGACAGCTTAAGCATTATGTTCAGATGGGGTAGGAGGGGAGTGAGATGAGAACTACAGCCCCCCATCACCTCAACCTTAAGCTGAGAAAATACAGACAACCAGGTCACAGAAATTCTGTCACAAGTTATTGGGCACCTAAGAGTGTGGGAAATCCTGTGGTGCAATATTATTCTCTGTAAATCTCAGACTGTGAATAACACAAGCCAAGCAATTTAAGCAGGAAGGTCATAGCAAAGTAAAGCAGGAAAATTGCCAGAAGAAGAAGAGAAAAAAAAAACAGGCTTTCTGAGAGAGTGAAATAGACGAGAGATGAAGGGAGATGAAAAGTTGACGAGCTACCCGGGCAGGTCTACAAAAAGTAATGAATATCCCTCGGTGTGGAGCGATTTTGAGGAACTGTCATTCTGAATGAAGTGAGATAAAAATTATATTTCTCCCAGATAAAAAAAAAAAAAAATCTCAAACCATTACAAAAGTAGAAAGGACACATGTCTGCCTGATGCTGCCCTTAATCCAAGACAAGGCCTGACAGCCGGCACCATCAAATGTCAGAGCGGCTGAAGCATCAAAACACAGTGATTATACAACACATATGAGAGAAATAAAAATAGACTATTCAGTGGGGGCGGGCAGGGGGGAGCCCCTCTATTTTGGAATATAATATAAATATGAACTTTGTATTTAAAATAAATCTCCATTAAATGTTAATAATCTTACCAGTTCCATAATTTTTTCTTAAAAATAAGAAAAAAATTGTGATTAATTCATAATAGTTCAGTGGATGTCAGAACTTTATATGGGGTGTATTCTCAGTAAACGGCTGCACTGAAACACTTGGACTTTTCCTGACAGTGAGTGTAAACGGAGCGGCGCGGCATTGAATGGAGTGTTATTATGTGCTCCAGTTTTTTAATCAAAAGTGGAAATTTCCTGTTTTTAAGATGGAAAATTTCACAGGAAGATCTCTAGAACCGGGTTCTGAGTCTGTGACCTGGTCTTTGGGTGGACCACCCACTTTCCCCAATGACCGCTGGAGACGCCAGTCACCAACTAATATGCATAAAAGTAAACTAATGATGGAGCAACTAGGAGATTATGTGTTATCTTCCTTTAATAAATGCTAAAAGGTAACAATTTCCTCTGTGTTTTCAATAACCAATTCAAAACACAGTGAACTGACCCACAACTATGCACTGATGTAAATATTTGGACCAATACAAACATCTGATATTAGTACTGCGAAAACCAATATTTATTGATATTGTATATATCAATCAATCAAGTTTATTTGTTTAGCAAATTTCAGCAACACAGCAGTTCAAAGTGCTTTGTATCATGAAAGCATAAACACATCGTGAACACATCATACAGTCAACAGTCGTGAAAACCAATAACAGACATTACATTTTGACAAGAGCCATCATTAAAATCATCAACACCTCCAATATGTTGGTCAATGTTACATTTTTCACTTATTAAAAGCAACTCTAAGAGCAGCTGGCTTTTTATTCTGGATTTAAAGGAACTCTGTTTCAGCTGTTTTGCAGTTTTCTGAAAGTTTGTTGCAGACAACTATACCGCTACCCTTTTGAAACCATGAAAAAAAATAAAAAAACATATCATATCAGTTTTACTCATAACCCCGATACCGGTATGTTAAAAAGTGATTGGCATTGCCTAATACCGATGCTGATGACATGTCGTGCTTCCCTCCTCAAAAACCATGAAAAAAGAGATAGTTCTCTGTCACTTGTGAACCAAAGACGTTTTCTGTTGTCAGAGAGAACTTCACATGTTCTCTCTGACATGTACAGTTTGAACCTGTGGGGAAATGAAGCTGTACACCATATGGTCAATGAAGTGATTCAAGATTCCCATTTGATACTTATTTAAATCCAGACAGTGTTTGATCAGCTCTAGTTAAAAGTCAAAGTTACTTCAGACTCATCAAACCAGAATTGAATCATTTTACAGCAAACAGATTCTTTAAAAAACCTTTCGAGATTTATGGAACTATTATTCAGTTCATGAAATTATAAAGTCTGCATTTTCTTTGCTTTTTTGCCATCAAGACAACATTAATATGCGATAAAATTGAAAACGCATTTTATGTACTGTTAAAATGCTAATTTTACTATTTTTTATTTTTACTGATTACAAATGCTATGAAACAAAGTTTGAATTTAGGAAAAAGATGCATAAAAATGCAGATCTGGACTTTTCTCAGAAATAGAGGTACATTGTACACTTTAGATATTTGGAGACAGAGAGAGAGAAATACATACCCCAAGAATCTTGAAATGTGTTCTCTTTACCCAGGTTGCGAGAAAAGTGTGACCTCATTCTTCCCATGTAGTTCTGATCAATTATTTCAACAGTCACTGGGTGATTGGTCTCCAGGGAGAACTTTCTTCTTGAAAGATTTTTCTTATTGATTTTTTTCAGTATTCTAGCCAGAACAAAATTTTCTCTTGTTCTTCCAGCTTTGAGTAGACAAAACAAATTTCTTGGTGCATGCGCAGTATGTCAGTACAGGTCTCAGAACTGCAGTTTCCCCCACGACTCACCCACTAAGCCCCTTCAGACTAGCTAGCAGCAATTAGCAAACAGCTGGTGGAACTGAACATCTGCTGAGCTCATAATGTGAGCTACTTCGCAGTGAAACGCTGGTAAAAACGTTGTTAAAGGGTTAATAGAGGAGCCATGTTGTGCTGACTTCCTGAAGGCGGAGTTTCGGGAAGAGTAGGAGTTTTTTTTAAAGAGACAGAGACCCAATTTCAAGGCATTAAATTGCAAAGTCAAATTTTTAACTCTTAAGTCATATATGACATATAGCATTTTCATAACAACTTAAGTTAGCAAAGTTTCTTAATTGTGCTATAAAATGACACTATGTGCTTGGAAAGTACTTAATACTGGCCCTTTAAAACAGTGGTCTCAATCTCCAGTCCTTGAGAGCCAGAGTCCTTCAACTTTTAGATGTGTCCCTTTTCATACACACTGGAATTAAATGGTGACACTGTTTCACTAGCATGCCGCCAAGCTCTGCTAATGAGTTAATACTGGAGGCCGGTGTGCTGATGCAGAGAGACATCTAAAAGTTGCAGTACACCAGCTCTCGAGAACTGGAGTTTGAGAGCCCTGACAAATATTTACGACGACCAACGGCACCCAAAGTACCACCAGTGGCGAACAATTGAACTAGTTCTTTTGTCCAGCATGCCATTGTGTTCATCGCACAAAAAATACCTTGAAGAATATCTGAGTCAGAGTCGACACTATGAAGCTATAAGCTCTACGGTCTGCATTACGTCCGCAACCAACCAAACATGGGAGTGGGGGAGGCTAACTTTTTTCTCCCACCCTTATATATATATTTATATATATATTTATCAGTTCAATCTCTTTTATGCAGTGGCGAATGAATTGAGCAGCCATAGATTTCGCCTTGTGTCGCACAAAACAAGGTGTCCTTCGTGGGAGAATACAGTCATGCTTCTCATTCCAAAGTCTTAGTGCTTTTTCCTTGAATAAATCATCCACCTCTATTGAATCCTTTTCATTCTCCTACACAGGCCCCACCATTCAGATTGAAAAGAAAAGGACTCTGAATTACTTCAAGCTGGAGAGTTACCTTGCATAGAGGGGAATTAAGGACCATTTGCCAATATTGTGGATCAACTATGCGGGGAAGAAAAGCGGCATTCTTGTGTTACCTGGCTGGGGAATAAAGCCACAATGGACTTCAAACAAGAAACCAGTGCACAATCTGCCGACTGATTTTTTACCTGAGGGACCTTGGACTTTTTTTTTTTTTTTTTTTCCACAACAAACAGTTTCCAGCAATGACGAGCATAAAAGAGAGCGTCTGAATAGTTGTATTACCCTCCTGGCCTTTGTCGGGAAGAATGCGGGCCATTCATTGTGCGTCAATGGGTGACCCCCAGCTTTATAATTCGTCGGCGTGGAGCCGCGGAGTAAACAGCTGCCTTCGGAGGCTGTTGTTTTTTGAGAGCTGTTTAGGCAAGGTTTATAATTCGGAAAGTTTTCCCACATATTTTGGGAGCTATAAGCTCCTTCATGCGCCCTTGTCTGTTGAACACTGGTTGAACCCACTGAAACAATGCTGAGAATCGCAGAAATCAACACGCACGCACATCTTCCTGTTGAGGCGACAGAAAATCAGAGGTGGCAATACAAAACATCCACCCAGTAAAATCAAATAATCTTTCAGAAGAGGCTTCAAAGTGAATATGCAGGTGTGATGTTTGAGTCGGCTGACTAACCCCGGCTTGCTCTTCTAGGTGCCCGCACTCCCCCCCACCTGAGTGACACTCTCTTGAGCTCTGCTCCAGTTTCCAGGCCCTCTAACAGCGAGATAAGACTCTTATCACCGCCAGGAGTGAAGATTTGGCCTCAATCCAAGGGGAACCAACGGAGCAGCAAAACCACTGTCTAGACACTTAAAGTGAACTAAAAGCAACAATGCTCCGTTTGACAGGAAACACTAAAGGGCTGTCGCTGCGGCACGGCAAGTCGTGGAGGCTGTAGTTCAGACAATGTCATTGTGCGAGAGCGCCTCAGCAGATCCCTTCCTTTTTCCCTGGACTACCCCTCTTTTTTCTTTCCCCCCCCCTCATCGCCAGCTAGCATGAAACCTCTGCAGTTCCAGAGGAAGAGACGCTAGAGAAATCTGATAAAGTACAGAACCAATACCTGGTTTATGACACACATGGAGTTATATGAAGATATATATATAGGTTTTTTTTTTTTTTCCATTTCTCAGCAGTTGGGCTCGCTTGAATGGAACACTTTCAATACGTCGACATACAGGTGCTGGTCATAAAATTAGAATATTGTGATAAAGTTCATTATTTTCCATAATGTCATGATAAAAATTAAATTGTCATATATTTTAGATTCATTGCACACCAACTGAAATATTTCAGGTCTTTTATTGTTTTAATTTTGATGATTTTGGCAAACAGCTCATGAAAACCCAAAATCCCTGTCTCAAAAAATTAGAATATTATGAAAAGGTTCTCTGAACGAGCAATAAAAATAATCATCTGAATCAACAAAGTAACTCTAAACACTTGAAAAAGATTCCTGAGGCCTTTAAAAACTCCCAGCCTGGTTCATTACTCAAAACCGCAATCATGGGTCAGACTGCTGACCTGACTGCTGTCCAGAAGGCCATCACTGACATCCTCAAGCAAGAGGGTGAGAAACAGAAAGAAATTTCTGAACGAATCGGCTGTTTGCAGAGTGTTATATCAAGGCACCTCAGTGGGAAGTCAGTAGGAAGGAAAAAGTGTGGCAGAAAACGCTGCACAACGAGAAGAGGTGACCGGACCCTGAGGAAGATTGTGGAGAAGGGCCGATTCCAGACCAAATTAAATTTTCATCTCCATAAAACTTTTCAGCAGATGGAAGCATGAAGTGCTCCAAAATCTTCTGATGGCTGCTGCATTGATCCTGCCCTTGATAAAACACAGTGGACCAACACCAGCAGCTGACATGGCAGCCCAGACCATCACTGACTGTGGGTACTTGACACTGGACTTCTGGCATTTTGGCATTTCCTTCTCCCCAGTCTTCCTCCAGAGTCTGGCACTTTGATTTCCGAATGACATGCAAAGTTTGCTTTCATCCGAAAAAAGTACTTTGGACCACTGAACAACAGTGGTCCAAAGTGCTGCTTCTCTGTAGCCCAGGTCAGGCGCTTCTGCCGCTGTTTCTGGTTCAAAAGTGGCTTGACCTTTGACCTGGGGAATGCGGCACCTGTAGCCCATTTCCTGCACACGCCTGTGCACAGTGGCTCTGGATGTTTCTACTCCAGACTCAGTCCACTGCTTCCCCCAAGGTCTGGAATTGGCCCTTCTCCACAATCTTCCTCAGGGTCCGGTCACCTCTTCTCGTTGTGTAGCTTTTTCTGCCACACTTTTTCCTTCCTACTGACTTCCCACTGAGGTGCCTTGATATAACACTCTGCAAACAGCCGATTCGTTCAGAAATTTCTTTCTGTTTCTCACCCTCTTGCTTGAGGATGTCAGTGATGGCCTTCTGGACAGCAGTCAGGTCAGCAATCTGACCCATGATTGAAGTTTTGAGTAATGAACCAGGCTGGGAGTTTTTAAAGGCCTCAGGAATCTTTTTCAAGTGTTTAGAGTTACTTTGTTGATTCAGATGATTATTTTTATTGCTCGTTCAGAGAACCTTTTCATAATATTCTAATTTTTTGAGACAGGGATTTTGGGTTTTCATGAGCTGTTTGCCAAAATCATCAAAATTAAAACAATAAAAGACCTGAAATATTTCAGTTGGTGTGCAATGAATCTAAAATATATGACAATTTAATTTTTATCATGACATTATGGAAAATAATGAACTTTATCACAATATTCTAATTTTATGACCAGCACCTGTACAAAGTAATAATTCCACTCAAGCTAATTGTGTTCACGCAACAAACGCAGGATGTTTAGATTAAAAAGTTTCAAGTGAAAACCACAGGTGGTGTCTGTACGTCAGATTGCAGAGGTGAAGATCTGCCTTAGAAACAAAGCTAAACGACGAGAGATAGCAGCTAGCTAGCTAGTTAGCTAGCAGGCGGTGGCCAGAGCGTGCAGGAACACGAGGCTCTGCGTGTCATCTAACTCAGGAACTCAAGTGGAGGTTTTCCCACATTTGTGGTGTTAAGAGGTAAAACAAAAACCCAGATGTGTTCGAGATCTAGAGATTGCTTTAGATGATGACACAAAAATGCAGCAGCCAGAAGCAAAATTCTGCCTTCAACCCTGTGGTCCCGATGCTTCAAGTACTGATCTGCAGGGCTGGTTGTTTCGAACTCGTGTTGCATCTCTTAAGGGAGAAAATATCACAGGGACTGATTAGTGGATGTGATTGCAATCTGGTCTGCATGCTCCACAGAAACTGAATGATAATGTAGAGAAACCGTCAAAATAACAGTGAGCTAAGCATGAGGAATTTTGATTGAGTCGATGGGAAACTTTTTGTTGACATTTTTCTTGTAAGAATGAACCATAAGAAGGGGAATGGAGTAATTTTTTTTGGCCGCATGTGACCCCTGCTGGTCACTCGGCTGGATTTCTCTGCTCCTTTTTAACCACTCAAGTGCTGACAAAGTGAAAAGATAACTACAGCAATGTGGGAGTGAAGATTCTCCCTTTGGTGCAGGAAACCTGGGTAACTGGCATTTTACTCTGAGTATTTTACTCTGTAACATCTCAAGTGTTGTAATTTTGGCAGTAATTAGAGGTGAATTGTGTCATCAGCCCATTGTGCTGTGATTAAAGGCATGACTTTACTGTAATAATGATGCTTAAGAGGCTGTGGAAATGTGTGAGTGTGCTACATCACTGATTAAATTAGATCTAAAAGTGGAAAACAAGGCTGCCGAGTGGTTCAGGAAAAATGTTCACAGCAGCCTTTTATTATTAAATAGTATCTTAACACACAGTCTAATTATGTTTATGAGGGATTGTTAACATCACTGGCAACAAGCATACAATGATCACAGTCACTAATGATATCAGTTACAGCTGATGTAAAGGCAGCAGTAAAGCAGATTCACTGAATGTGAACACATCTTCATTAAGATAAAGAGATTTTACACTGTAAAAACACAAAATCTTACCAAGTAATTTTGGTCTAGTTTCTAGAGGAAGTATTTCAATACACTTTCAAACAAGACAAAGCTAACTTATAAGTAACTTTTCAGCAACAAACAAGAGCTTCTTTTAAGTCAATAAGTCCTTAGTATTGATGAAAAATTACTGGTTCCATACACTTATAATATTTTTTTACAGGTCAAATAATAATTGTTGACTTAAAAGAAGATCCTGTATCTTGCTGAAAAGTTACTTATAAGTTAGCTTTGTCTTGTTTGAAGTGTACTAAGATACTTGCACCAGAAACTAGACCAAAATTACTTGCTAAGAGTTTGTGTTTATGATTTTTTTTCTGCATTTGCATCCTTTTGTTAAAGCTACTGTTGGAAGGCAGGTTTAAAATGATTGAAAGGAAGTTATTATACAAAGGTATCAGTCAGTAGAAACCAATGTGAACACAAGACAGAAACCAGTTAGGGAGGCTGCCAAGAGCCTGACAGAAGATTCAGCAATTGCCAATAAGTACTAGTTATGGGTAGAACAATCTGGTGAATCCTTCAAATGTCTCAGCTAAGAACTAGAGTTCCAAGATGGATGCATTTTCTTCAAGGAATGAAATCTCAAAATGAAATTCAACTAAAGTCTTTGAGCAACAATTTATTAAGGTATGTTTGTGACAGAACCAACAAACAATGAAATGTGGGTATTTCCAACATCATGCTAGCCTGGTAAAAACCAGCCCCTTGTTCTATGCTGAGCTTCATAGAGACGGTCTGGACCCTCGGTTATTGAGAAACTGTTGCTTGACGGAGGCATAGACTTCAATGTTACCCAATAGCTGACATTTGGCCTTGTCAGCACCAGTTTGTCACAATGAAGTTTACAAAAAATCGCCTGCAACCATCCCCCACTGCGATAGTTTAATGTTTGGAAGCGTGGCCAATATGGCGGAGCGGCTATGTTCACTTCTTCCAATGCCATTGCTAGAACTACAGGCAGACTACAATTCTGAAACAAAAATCATCATCATCATCATTCACAACGTCTCCTCCTGTTCGCTAATTGGCCCGGTTGAAATTCTACCACAAGAATCCAAGTTAATGGGAGACATTCTGGACAGAGCAGCAAAGGGAGATGAGAATCATCAAAGAGGATGAAATTGTGAATAGTTCCAAGTATCAGAACATGAATTTCCTTTTCCTTTTTCAGCATCATAGAAAGTCCAACCATACATCCAAATCTACAAAAGAAGAACTGTACCTGAAGAAAAGCAATGTTTTGAAATGAATCTATCAGGAACTGAACACAACTCTGGCAAAGATCTGATGGTCATTTTTACAACTTCTTTCATCAGAACTGGTGGAATGCAGTGGACCAGAGATCATCAGCATGATGCTACCACGACCATACTAGAGTGTTGACAATGTTGGTAATTAGTAAGACCAAAGAGTTCTTTCTGGGAGGGAGGGTAGAAAATAGCCATGAAATTTCTTTACCTTGTCATCCAACATGGATTGTATTTACAACATATTAAGACTCACTCAAGATAACTGAGAATTGAGAATTACCAGTGTCTGGTTCATTCTGTCTGACTGAACCATTCTGTCTAGTTCAGTCAGAAATCTTAGTGTGGTAACTACACAGTTAAACATCAAAACTAAATAAAGTCAATATCTGGTTTAAACCACTTCTCACTCCGGTGATTATGATAGTAAATGGCTACATTTACTTTTTACAACTTGCAATCAACATTTTACATAACAGAAGAAAAACACAACTTTTCAAAAAAAAAAAAAGTAGTTTGTGTTTGATTGTTTTTGTGTAATTGCTTTTTTTAAATGATAGGCTTTCACATATTGTATTTGTTTATGCTTTCTGTGTCACTTTGAACATCTTGATCACTACAAAACGCTATGAACTTAATGGAGAATTGAATAAATCTATTTTATAATATGTTTGGGGTTTTAATGTTCAGAAAGTCGCTGACGGGGCTTAAAAGTAATCTTTATTTGTTTGGTTATTTGTTTTTAGTTGTGAATGTTTTTTGTTTTTTTTAATAAAAAGGATTTTTATGTTCAATAATTTGTGATGAGTTTTTATGTTCAATAATTTGTGATGAGTTTTTATGTTCAATAATTTGTGATGAGTGAAAATCAGTCTCCCATCAAAATACCACTTTTGATACAATAATAATTATATAACAAACAATAATAATTATGTAACAAAGATGTCCAAATAGTATTTCTCTATGTAGGAGATGGCAGCCATTTTTTGTGACACATGTAGAGTTTGAGTTGTTCAGTTTTTAGACTTGCTGCACAAATCAATGAGTAAGAAATCCCAGTCTGCTATCGCCATCTAGTGGATAAAGGTAACTGTAACTGTAGCACCACCTGAAAGTGTTTAGTGTAACTTTTACTTTCTTGGCTTTCTTCCTTAAATAAGTGGAAATAAACTGGAGACAGAGTATAACAATATATATATATAACAATTAAAACATCATCACAAATAAGCCAAAAAGCAGACCGATTGATATATATTTTCATTTGATCTATTTTTAAAAAATAAAATATTTAAAACAATTTAAAGGAACACCATATAAGCTATAGCTACAGCTTACAGGGTACTGCCCCAGGAGTTATAACTTTTTTTTTTTTTTTAACTTCACAGATTTAATCCTGAAACTTTCAGAAAAGTGCCTGGAAAGTTCCAAGAAAATTCCAGAAAGTAACATCTAAATTCACAGAAAGTACTCCCAGGTACATAAGGCAACTACCTCGTCTTTCTGAGATCAGGTTTGCCAGTCAGCTGGAGGGTTGGGTGACAAGAAGCTCAACTTTTCACTCATCTGAGAAAAAGGTCAGTTCCATCTGAATTCCCAGTAGAGTTAGAAATTTTCAACTTTTGGAGCTCATAAATTTCCCTGTTTTTCTATAGAAAATGTCTGAGGCTAATATAGAAATTTACTCATTTTTTTCTCTCTACAATGTCTTAAAAATATGCCGTCGTAGTAGTACCAAACATGCAGAGAATTTGAGAGAGTTCAGTAAGGCCCATCCCATCTGCATGTTTACAGGTTCTGGCTACAGTTTAAAGGGGCACTATTATGTAAAATCAGCTGTTTTTTTTGCTTTTGAGTACATTGTAATGTCATCAAAAACATACCTGAAGTGTTGATTCATATTTGAGAAATCCCTTAATGTCCCCTGGCAGCCATTCGGTTTGCAGAAAGAGTGCGGTGTAACCGAGCGCCGCCTTTCCCACGAAGCTCCTCCTCGGTGCTGCGCGCTCCGAGCCGCCCTCACCCACGTCTCCACCACTCGGCTCCTTCAGACAAGCGGCAGCAGCAATTAGCAAACACATGGTGGAAGTGTGGGTCTGCTTAACACATGATGAGCTACTTCTCTGTGAAACGCTGGTAAAAAGGTTAATAGAGGAATGCTGTTGCGACGGCGCGTTGAAAGCAGACTGTCGGAAAGAGCGTGAGCCTCTTAAAGCGACAAAGGTGCAATTCTGAGACGTTAAACTGCAAAGTCACGTTTCTTTTAAGTCGTGTTTGATATGTACAACATTTTTATAACAGAAAGTCACAGTTACTCTGTTGTGTTATATTAAATTGCACTACCTGGTGGGAAAATTCATAATATTACATAGCTTTGTTTATGTAAGCACCATCTAACCAACTGGTGCAGCGTTACTAATAGATAGCTGTGTGGAATTATGTCTTTGAAAGTCCTTGTCTCTTAAAAAAAAACGGGTAGGTTCAAGGCAGTAGTGTTCCTCTTTTTATAAGAATTGTGATGTCAAATTTTCTTTAAAAAAAAACATTAGACTATACCTGTGTATGTAAACAGAAACTAGAATATTTCATAACACTGTTCCATCTGTACCTAACCCCAATAACAGTGTTTTGAGGGGGGGGGGGGTTGCCTATAATTTTCATCTGGTAAGGTTCAAAGGCTCTAAGGATGCAAACACATTTCTAATACTGAGAAAAAAAATCTTATCTAAAAAGAACATTTTAAAATATACATACAGCTTGTATAAAGGAATCTGTCTTCTGGTCATGTACCAATCCTCTAAAAAAAAAAACAGGATAATCTCATACAGTACGTACTGAATTTGAAGTTTGCTGTTGGTGTGGAAGTAAAAGACAGAAAGAGGAGATATGAGAAAGTAAGGGAGAGAAGATAAGAAGCCACTCGACTCTTTCATGTTGCGAGATGCAGGAGCAGATCGGCAGCAGAAGGCGAGTAACACGGCGACAAAAAAAATAAAAATAAAAAAAAACGCCCAGAGACACGAATCCAAGTCTCAAATGTTTCTTTCTCTTTTCAGATTCAGAACTGCCTTGGCTTTCAAGGCAATCTCAGTGGGCAGAGGGAATCCTGAGGCCACCTAGATGGCTCTCCAAACACTTAGCAGAGACACTTTCTCTTAAATCACCTGCTATCTTAATCTGACAGCCCGACTCGATTACAAGGCAGAAAAATTGCTTTCCTTGCCACCAGCAGTCGTTGGGAAATTATCTTAATTGTGTCGTGATTATGCCTCAGAGCTCCGGTGAGAGCTTTTCCGATGCTCCGTTCAAACACAGGAGCACTTTGGAAGTGTTGAAAATGCACCTCTGTCAGCTCTCAGGAGGAGAAGGGATTGGAGGAAAAAATAGAGTAATCTGCTCTCGGTTCATAATTCTGACCAAAATGGACCACGAACATGAAAGAAGGAGGAGGATTTTAACAGAAAGGCTGCTTGTAGAAATAAAATCAACCTCATTTCTGCATCCAAATTTAAGAAAGGAGAAGTCAACTGTTCCCACATTTTGACACGGTCCAAATACAAACTTCTATTTGGGAATTTATGTGAGAAACTAATAATAATAGATTAGCAAAAAAAAAAAAAATCAATTCAAATTTGACCCAAAGGAAAATTAAATGCAAACTCATTTCATCAAGTACCTCAATGTGGATGGTGATGCTGTTACCATGAAACCTTCTCAGCTCCTCTGGGGTCGTAGTTCAGGTGTGATTGGAGCATTTCAGATGTTAATTAGCTGCTTCCATTTGTAAAAACAATATCTCGTTGCCACGACATATTGTGGCAACGAGAAAACAATAAAAAACAAAAACAACAATAACAACAAATAACTTCCAGTTGCCCAGCATCCAAAACCAGGCGGAATAACTGTCGTGTTCGGCTCCATTTTACAGAAACGAACTATGCAAACTGCATCTCTCAGCATCCATTGTGCTGGAGAAATAACGCAGAATATCTGTGTGTCTTTGAAGCCAGGAAAAGGACGTTTAGAAAAACGGTAACTAGCTATCCAACTCTCGTTTAAAGATCAACGTGCAAAATCCTCTGACGTCTGCTGACGCGGCCTCTCCATCCGTTGACGTAAGGTACCTTTTTGGTTTTAAACCAACTAGTGCTGGACGGTATGACTAAAAATTTGTGTCACGTTTTTTAAAGATTCTGGCGGTTTCACAGTTTATCACGATAAATGTATATTTGACTTATTTTTTTTCCCGGACTGCTTTTATATACGTTTGTGGCCTATTTTACTCGCAGGAGTACAAGGCAAATAATAGGCTGCAGCAAAAGTATCAATTACTTTGTCTCAACACAATACATGAACGAGTCAATATGAAATTGTAGAAAGAGATGTAGAATGTAAACTATTTTTTTGTGCAAAACGCAACATAAAAATATGCCAATTTTAGCACTTCTTTTAAAAAAGAAAATTATTTTATAATATCCACAATATCACCTAAAATACTCAGGGTTTATGTATTCAAGTGTTGCAAGCAGGCACGTGCAGAGGGGGGGCTGGGGGTGCTTGAGCACCTGCCCTTTTTGCTCCTTGCCCCAAAGTGCCCTTTTGGTCAATTTTTATTTATTTTTTTGGTATTATTATTTTCAAAGCCCTCTTCTGACACATAACATGTACTAAAATTATTTGTTTGTTTTGTTTTGGTTTTTTGTACAACATAATAAGCCTTCCGGTCACCTTGTTACCTTTGACCTTTTGCCCGTGACGCATGACGCAGTTGCTTCTCGCACAGTGAGATAAGGCGGCTAACTGGAGCTTAACGTAGCGAACGTTCCAGATTACAGATCAGTTTTTGGTGAATTATATATATATATTAAAAAAACGTTTTTGGTGAATAAAGTGGAGTAGACTTGCTACTTGTGAGATGACGGAGAACGTTGAAAGTATCGTTTCTGCTTCAGCACGGAGTCGCGGTTTAAGCAGAGAGGTAATGAAATACAACAGACACTGACAGGCCTCTGCGTCTGGCTTACTTTGAAGAACTACTGAGTGGGAGGAGACAGCCAGGTGAGGAAAAACTGTTCTTATCTATCGATTCAGTATTTTTATCATACAGACATTAGGCTGCTGTTGTTGTGCTATTAGCTAGCTGCTAGCTAAAGACTTTGCTAGAAGCTAGATAACTAAAAAGCTTCTTCCCTGTGTATGAGGCACATCGCCCGACCAAAACTTATCATCTCCATAATGGATATGTCAGATCTTCTAATTTCCTTTGCTGCATAATGTACATTGCATTTATTCTGGCGTTAGGTAAATGTATCTTGAAGGAGAATAGCACTTACATAAAAGTCCAACAAGGATATTCATTTAGAATTAAAAATAACTCGCCCTGAATTACCATGATAGATATAATGTATGTCATTAATGAAGGGGAAAAAACTCAACCCAGACTTTAAGTTTAGGGTCTGATTCGCAGAGTATAAAGTTAAATTTTTTCCCCAATTATTCAGTTGGAAAAAATAAACTAACCTCAGATAAGTAAAATAAAATTGTAATCAAAACTTTTGGAATTGTAATGATTTCTTTTTTAAAAACAAATTGTTTTGTTTAAAAAACTTTTTTTAAATTAAATAACTAATTTTTGTCTTGTGAACTTTAAAAGTTATTGCCAAACATAAACTTTTATTTGCACACATCAGAAATATTTTGTTGTGAATTTAGGCCCTCCCCATGACGTCATGTGAGAATCACAAGCAAAACTTTGAGTCATGCACAAATATGTTTGTTTTGCAAAAAAAAATCCCTTCATGAGACAAATGTGTGATTTAAATGTTTAAAAAAGTTTTAAGTAAAACTCAGTAGGCTTTCCCCACAGTGACATGCATTAACAATTCAATTTTTGCTTTTGTTTTTTTTTTTTCTGCAGTTCCACCTTAAAGTTTGATGCAGCTCTGCTTTCCTGAATGGACCATCTTCATCTCCACTGCAGCAAACAGGCAGCTCTTTTTTTATAGATTAGTCCACTAAAAGGTTGCATTGTGCCCTTGTTTATATTTTTAATAATGTAATTCTGTAAAGACAAAATATGTAAATCAGAGCTAGACCACCAGCTGATATCTTGCTAAATTGTGGGTTTGAATATTACAATACTTTCCTATAACAAAATAGACCTGCAGAAAGAAATTACTAATAAAATATCTTACATATGCATAGTTGTATGCTCTGTATAGAGATTTACCTTAGCTTTGATTCTATATTTCACAATTTTGTAATTTATCATTGTTTATTAAACTCTGAAAGCTGTGTGGCTTTGTTAATATTCTGTCCTAGAATGCGGTAAGATGTGCCCTTTTTTTATTTTGAGCACCTGCCCTTTTAGTGGTCTTTGCACGGCCCTGGTTGCAAGTATGTATTGGAAGACATGTCATCTTTGAAGCAAAGTTATTAAAGTATCATCGTCACATTCCAAGCTTGTACCGTTTCTGTGTTTTCCATAAACAATTCACAATAAAACGAACAGTAAGAATATCCTTAGATGTGAATAGCTTTATAAATGCAACATTACGAACGTTATTCATTAACGTAATGCCAATTTGGTTAATGTATTTTCGGTCCGGTAAGACATACCTCGAATCCAGCGTTTTAATCAATCTTGGCCGTCAGTGAGCGGGGTCATTCTATAATTGCAGATACATTTGATGTCCAGAGTCATTATTTTTGGTCTGGTATATTAAAATATTTCAATTTTTAAATGTTTTCATAATTTATTACTCATTTTAATGGATCATAATATTTAACAAGTAAAAACATTTAAGTAAATACATTTAAAATTGTTTTATATAGCTGAAAAACCAAGATTTCTTGTCGTCCGAGTTGGGTACTGTCTTTTTTATTAACCTGAAAAATGATGCAAAAACCTATGTTTTATTATTTTTCTTTGGTGAATTTGTTTTTTCTGTCTTTTTTTAAACTGCCTAAAAGGTCAATTTAATAACATCACATTAAATTAACTCAAAATACCCTTATTTTTGAAAAAATATGTGTCCGAGAATTTTTTGTCAACTCTGTTACCATATGGTTTTGTCCCTGTAAATCTAGGAAATTGCCTTCTACGGCTATATAAACTGCATAAAATTAAGTCATTTACTTTTACTGATAAGACCTGAAACACACAGAGGTCTATGTGCCATTCTCTGGGAAATATTTTAGTTTAAAAATCACAATCACCAGGTGTTATCGTTTTCAACGTCAATCTTGTTACCAAAGAATCATGAGAAAAATACCACAGATTTTTGATCAGAGACAAGTTTATTTAATGGTTTTTAAACCATTATCTCAGTGGTGTCATGTTTTTTCACAATTTCTACTCACAAGTGGAGTTTTTAATAAAAATGTTTGAAATTGTCAATTCTGTTACTGTCAACTCTGTTACCAAATAGGGTAACAGAGTTGACAGTAACAGAGTTTTCAGTTCTAAATTATTATGGTCCTGTCAATTCTGTTACTAACACCAACTCTGTTAGGTAACAGAGTTGACATGTTTATGACATACTTTCACAAAAAAAAAAAGGAAAACTGTTGTCTAGAGCGCCATATACATTGTTGGTTGACTTCTGCTGTGATTTAGTATTACTGACCAATTTTATTTCTAAAAGAATGATGGTTTTCAATGAGTTTTAATGAAAAACGTTTGACCCTATGCGAACAACTCTGTGAAAAGTTGAGTATCTTTTGATTTTTTAAAATGTATTTTTAAGTAAAACATCTCCATTTAAAGTATTTGGGTAGTAGGACACTTGGTGTAATGGAATAAAAATATTTTAGTCTGCTAGAATGTATTGTTTTTTTCACTCACTGTCTATATTGTCCGTAACAGAGTTGACATAACATACCGCAAAATATACGTTTTTTCTGAGAAAAAATTATAAAATATGTAGCTAATGTTTGGCAATTACAGATTTTTTTAAAGTTTAATGCCTTTTCAATAGACTACCTAAGAAAATTTTTAACAAATGAAAAGTTTTTTTTTGTCAATTCTTGAAGTGCCAAATGTATCTCCAATTATAGAATCACCCAGCGGTTCCACGTCCTTTAATTGGTTGATTGATACTGTATTCGTAGAGTCACGCTATCGTGTGCTTTTCCGGCTACATACCGTGCGTCAGACTTTTTAAAACCAATATACTTCCGAACCACACACACACACACACACACACGCACACACACACACACAACTCCTCGATTGGGCACACGCGTTTACTTTTCCATCACCCGTCTTTCTTTATCAGCCATGTTTTTTATTCGTCATTCCACCTCGATTAGCTGTTCCAGCAGGCCGTTTTCCTACCTTGCTGAGTCAAGCAGCGCTCTCCAGTGTTTCTAGTGGCGAACAATATTATATAAACAGTTGAATCGTTAAATCAGTTCTCAGGGATTAATTCATACCGGATACCGCTGCATTGCAAATAATCCATCAGATAGGACTTCAGCTCATCTGCCGCATCAGAACGAGTTTTTCCATTTTATCATTTTTGCTGAACTTCTGGACATCGCTTTGAGCTGAGCGACGGAGATCATCACATAGCTAGAAATCATTCTGTTGTCTGGGCTGAAATAGTTAAAATTAGTTATGCTTAATGTTTTACTGAATAGAATCTTTGTTCAATATATGATCAAAATTTGCACCCAAATATTTAATTTTTTTACAGTGACCTTCCACAATTTTCCATTTTCAGATATACTCGAACTGCTAAATTCTCAAAAATCCATCTTATCCAATCACCTTACAGCTTTATGTTGGTCAATCATAAAATACATTCATTTGTGATGAACCCAAAAATGAAACCAGAGATAAAAAATGTTTTCAATTTTTTTATTGGCTTTTGGACAATTTTTTCCAGTGTCGCCCATAACCGTTCACTTCATGGTATTTGCATAATCTTTCGTTCAATACTAGGAGGATATAAACCAAGGTAGGTAGATGCTAGACATTTACTTAGCAGCTAGTAGGCTAAACTTACAAGCCAAGTAAAACACACAACTGGGAAGAAAATGTTTTTGAAAGAATGAGGAAACACCTTGCAGTTGTCTACTGAAAGCAACTCATCTCTACCTGGTTTGTATCTTTCTAGTTGTAAGGCTGAAATAAAAATAAAAAAAAAATAAAAAAAAAAGGGAGGGAGGGACCATTGCTATAGAACAGAGGGGTTCTGCATAGCAACTGGAAGACAAAGGGACTGGACACTGACCCATTACAGAGGGCGAAGAAAGCAGGACGTCGTTAAAGTTGGCACAAGATGGTCGACTTCCATAGAGTGATCTACTTTATAATGTAACGAATCTATTTAAAACAGTTAGTGTGAGGTTTTGATGCTGTGGAGCTCTAGCCTAGTGTTGTACAAAGTTTAGGTGTGGCATGATCTCCAAGCATCTGGCAGTTTGAGTTGGTGCCATTCTGTGGTGGCTGAAAGCCAGCCAACACCCTCCACCCCTTTCCCTCCCCAACACCTTCCATCACAGCTCACCAATTCATAAGGCTACAAGGTGGGAGCCGAAGTTTGATCGTTTGCACAGCAGCACAGGTACGAGCACATGGAAGGACATGATTGGACGATCACTATAGTGTGCTTGGAAATGGATGACTACGTCATTTTCACTGGGCTACATGGATGAAGCAGGAAGGGGCATGGGAACCTTCTACGACTGACGTTTAAGTTTGAACACTAAAATCAGTACCTCCCCACGCCCCTGTGTTCCTGCAAAAGGCAACTAAGATCAGGGCAGCTCACGTAAAAAGTAGTGATGCCTTCGTCATCACGATTTGGTAGAACAGTTCAAACCACAATGAGGCGTCTGGTCTAAAACATTTAAAACATCGGTGTAGACGTGACGGCGACGCGGCCGGAACATTTAGGCTCGAGACGGTACGAGTGAACGCAGACACGAAGCTCACGATTGATTACAGTATCTGAAAGCTCTTGTTGTGGACTGGTGACCAAGATGCAGGATGATATTCTGAGAACTAAAGACTTTGAGGGTCAGCGGTCAGTCCAGGTCCAGAGGTTTTTTAGGAGGATAGGGGGACATTGCAGATGGAGTTGGTGGAGGGGAAGATTTGACTAGTTACGTTTAAAAGCCAATGGCTTAAAAGCGTTTGGGTCCCCAGGGTGACGCCTTCGCTTGGACCGGAGCACCAAAGCTTGGGAAGTCTTCTGAGCTGCTCATGTCAGGAGCCTGAAAGGAAAAGGAGCAAATGGATTCAGAAAAACTAGTAAAGAGGAGTGGAATAGCAGCTGGTTGGGTAAGTCTCACCTTCTCGTTGCCGGTGGCCCAGGGAGCCTCTCTAACCACGAAACCTTTGGAATGGCCACGCTGCTCGTCCGCAGCAGCAACGCTGCCACCAGGTGGCCTCATGTATGCCATCTTCGCCTCATTTTCCACAACATCCGACAACTGAAAATTAACAAAAGAAAAAAAAAAACACATCAGCAAACATTTGGCATTTGACGACTGGACAAAAAAAAAAAAAAAAAAAAAAAACATTCAGAGGAGCTTACATATTCCTCTTCCAGGTTCAGGAGATGATCGATGGCTTCATCCACATGTTCAGGACGACCTATGACTGCCACAAGGTTTGGGTCTGCAGCGCCACTCTGTGGAAACCTGAGATCAATCTGAAAACATTGAAAAGTCATGTTTAAGTCATGATTTTTAAAAAACTGACATTTTCAATAAAAACTCTGTGAATTTACATGTTTAGCTCTTGCCTTACCATGATTAAAAGTTTGTACATTTACAGAAACATTTAAATGACATCAGGGAGGTTTTGGGTGAGTTCCTTGGTGCGTATTCTGGACAGGAGAACATTTCGGTTCTCCTGAAGCTCACCTTAAACTCATCCATGATCTTGCGGATGCCCTTGCCCCGAGCACCAATGATGCGGGCATGAACCCTGCTGTCCAGGGTGATGTTCTCGGAGATCATCTCCTCCAGCTCGTCCACTATAGCCTGGATAGCCTCCCGTGCAGCTATGGCATTCTGCTCGTACCCTGTAATCGTGATCTGATCCTTTGAAGAAGAAAAAAAAGATTTCTATTTTATAAAAGTGTATAAAAAAATAAAAATAAAAAAAAAGAACTTTAAGCATTAGTTGCCATGCTATACCTGGTTTTCATCATTCTTCTCTGGGAACTGGATGTTCACATCATGCTCTGTGCGGATGTTTGTGATGATGGCACCCTTGCGGCCGATGATTTTTGGGTGATACTTTGGGTCCACAGTGATGGTCAGTTTGAAGCTCTTGAGTGCCTGCAGGTTCAGGAGAGATTTTTTGCACAAAACTTGTTTTATCGCCCGATTTCATGCGTTTGAAAGTTAATCTGAGACTTTTGTGCTGATGTGCATAACCTTTAAAAAGGTGACCTATTATGATTCCTTGAGCAGGTTAGGACAGGCCAAAACATGTTTAAATATTTTTTGTACCAATATTCTTGGATAACGAGATTTGAGTCTGATCAGTTCTGTGTATTGAGGTCATTTCACAATGAGCTGTTTTAGGGTTTCTGTCACTTTAAATCCAAATAAGTTGCTGCTGGCCACGTCCCTGAACTCACCGTTGGCTGCAAATAGATGCTAAATTATAAGACTCTGAAAAGCAGAAGTGAAGCCTCCTGCAAAACCAACAAGAATAAGAGCAAGTGGATTCTGTATGGCAAGTCAATAACAAAACACTTGTCTTTTCCAGTAGCCATTGTATGGCCTATATAGCAGTAAAACTAGAAGACCAAATGTGCTGGAGCTCAGCTTGGGTTTGCTAAGTAACAGTGCAGTGCCTGTTATTTGTGACTTTACAATTGGCAGGTTTTTGAAACCGTTCATTTTCCAAGCATCAAAAAAACATGAATTCATTGCCAAAAAAGACCCACCAGTTTTTAGAAGCAGTAGAAACCAAATGGAAGTACAAAATTTGATTTAGCATAAAAACATTAATGTTATTTCAGATAACATTAAAGTTCAAGTGCAGGACTAAGAAAATCATCCCAGTTTTGTGTTGCATCTTGTGAAAGAGGCTGAAGCAGAACAACTTTAAAGAATTAAAAATACAAACCCGATCTGCCTGCTCAGCCTGCAGCTCCTTGACGCGCTCGAAGAGGCCTTCTTTGGCACGGTCAAGGTGAGAGGCCAAGCCGGTGATGGCGATTTTATCAGACTGCTGGTCAGGAGGAGGCACTTGAATGTTTACCTGGAAGTACATTGAAGTCATGAGGAAGCTGCACTGAGCCCACACTGCATTTTAACCGATTTTTAAAGATGATTACCTCAAATTCATCCATCATCTTACGAATTCCACTTCCTTTTTGTCCAATAATGTATCGATGAAGCTCAAAAGGCACTTCCACCTCAATCGTGACGGGAACCAGGACCTGCAGAGAGGAGGACATGCTTAGATGTAGAAAAGCAACTGACCGAGTCCAAACTGAGGCGTGGTATCAGCTCTGACCTTCAGCGCTTCCACGGCAGCCTCACAGCGCTCTTTGCGACCAGAAATCAAAATCACGTCACACTTTTTGGGAGCGTTTGGGTCGACGGGTTCTTTCACTTCACCATTGGCCTCTCCGTTCTCCTGAACAGGAGCTTCTGCAGGAGGTGCTGCTAAACACACACATATACTTGCCATTAATCGTTTTGAGCCAAAAACGCTCCTTTTAGTTTAAAGTTTGGTCAGAAACAACGCAGAAACACAATGAAGGCTTGCTTTTACCTTGTGGGTCCTCACGCTCTGGAAACTTAATCTGCACGTTGTGATCTCTGGTGATCTGCTGAATCCGAGAGCCCTTGGGACCCATGATGGAACGGTGGAACTTTTGAGAGATCACACACTCGACGGTCACCTGAGCCTCCTGGGGGAGAAAAACAAACGAAAGAAAAATCAAGTAAAAATCTTAGAAGAAAGAAACAGAAAAGAACAAAAAAAAAAAAAAAAGAACCAACACTTACCAGGTCCTCAACAATCTCCTGCATGCGCTTCTTGGCTGCCTCCACACATTCTTTGGCTCCTTTGAGGGTGACCTTGTCGCTCTGGGAGCCGGTACGAGGGAAGCTCACCATGACGCCACCATACTCATCAGCAAGGTCCCTGAGGACTTGACCCCGGCGGGCCACAAAGTAGCGATGGTGCTTGGGGTCAACGTTCATCGTGTCCTCCACAATGTTGTCCTGAAACCACAAAGTGGACATCAGTATTTAGAAACCACAAGATATGCACTTTTATATTATGGATCAGGAATGGGCTGGTTAGTGATAAGTTTCCTATTACAACATTCCAGATGTTTAGGTTTGACACTTTAGGTACGTTTTGTGCCATTTGTTTGTTTTGTTTTTAAGTCAAGCCATTTTAGAAGTATAAATGAATCAGCTCATTTAAAACCATAAATGAGTTCAAAATGGCTACACATAAACAGAATAATCTGCACCTTTCACCCACTCAAATTTAAGACCATTATGAATGGAATTTAAGACCTACGTATCCACTGAAGTGTGCTATTGGCATTAAATTTGTTCTTACCCATAATAGATGCAAACAAGGCTAGCAAGGTAGCTGTTAACATACTCTAGCTAGCAAGAGTGTTAGTGAGTTGCCAGTAGCCTCAAAAGTCCACAATTGCAGAACATAAAGATATTTGAGTGTGACTCAAACTTTTGCCTGACAAAAAAGTCCCACAAGAGGAAAAATAAATTACACCAGAGATATCAAGTAGGCCTCAAGGTTTTCCCATTGAACCCACATACCAGCCCATTCCTGTACAGGACTCCTATTTTTATTTTTTTTTAATGGCATACCAAACTCTTGATGAGCTCCTCCAGCTCCTTCTGGGCTGTCCGAACCGCCTCCTCAGTCCCAACCACAGTGATGAGCTCTTGGTCTTTGTCCTCAGAGGTGGGGAAAATGATTCTGGCACCGGTGCTGTCGCGGACCTTCCGGATGTTTCCGCCTCCTTTCCCGATGAGAAACTTGTGGTATTCTGGCTTTGCATGCAGCTCAGCAGTGAAACTCTTTATTTGCTGTGAAAGATGGTTTACCAAATTTTAAATTGAAAGTTCGGTAGGGCTTTTCAGAATAAATTTATGATAGTTGGCAGCCATCTTGAAGAGGTGGTAACCACCATAAAGTGTAGGTGGCTTTGTGGTGGATGGGTGCTAAACATTTCCTGGCTGGTAAACATCAATCCAACTGTATAATCACATGGCAAAATAAACTGCTTGCAAGTTTAGCAAAGAAGTTGAAAGGCTTGTACGAACCTTTTCCTCTGCTAGAGCAAGCAGTTGCTGCTTTGCTTTCTCCACCTCCTCCACTGGGCCTCTGATGGTGACTTTATCGATCCCTGAGCCCTCGGTGGGGAAGTGGATGTGCACGCCACCACACTCCTCCATGATGGATCGCACCAGGCGGCCCTTTGAACCAATCAGCAAGTTGTGCAACTTGGAGGGGATGGACACATCCATTTCTGTGATGTTGGCCTTATCGCAGAGAGACAAGAATTACTAAACTGTAGTTTTACCATCATGCAACCAGATGGACAGGGTTTAGCGAGTGTTACCAGTTCTTTCTGAATCGCCAAAATGCGGTTCCTTGCAGCTTCACAGTTTGCTTTCTTTCCCGTAATGACGATCATTTCAGAGTTGCTGTTTTCGGCAGGGAGGTCGATTTTGGTGTTCGTTTCCTCTCGGATCTACAGCATTAAAGATCTTCTTTAAGGCTTCTTCTTGGATTGATTGTGCAATACAGAAAGAAAAAAAAAGTACAACATACAGCACCTTCTTGATGTTTGCTCCTCCTTTTCCAATTATGTTCCTATGAAACTGCTTGAAGATGGGGACGGACAGAGTCTGACTGTTCTCCACCTAAACCAGCAAAAATGAAAATGTGAACGCATTGTTACTGAAGGGATTCACCAACTCAAATTCCATTCACAAAAGTCTTAAATTTAAGACCTATATCTCCACAGAAATGTACAAACTTCGTCCAGCCAAGTGGAGATGATTGCACTTACCCATAATTGATGCAAAAAGAGACGGCTAACAAGTGTATGTTAGTGAGGAACCGTTGGATTCAACTGCCTTGTCACAGAACACAATAAAGTACTTTTGGCTGTCAGTTTGAGTTATTTGTTTTTCTGACAAAAGTCCCACAAGAGAAACAAACTGAATATACAAGATTAAATGGTCCTGCCAAGAGAAAATTTAAGACCTGTGACATTAGATGATAATCGGGGACCGCGTACTAAGGGGCAAAATTTTTTAGAAAAATTAAAATCAGTAAAATTAATAAATTTTAAGGCATTAATTTCAGATACATGCATGTAACCCTTGTGTTTAGAAATGGGGTCCAACCAACCCCACACATGTAAAACTTGTATCATTTACCACAGTCCTACATTTGCCTCAGTCCTCGCACGCACAAGGGTTAATACTTTAAGGATGCACAGACACCCTGTGTTGCACCTCAAAATGTGCATCACAGTAGTAATAAAAGAGGGGAAAAAAAAAAAAAAAAAAACTGAGTTTACCATTTCAGCCACCATCTTCTGCATGAACTTGGAGCATTTTTCCACCTCGTTCCGAGGCCCTCTAAGTTGAACGATGTCGCTCTTCTGTGCTGGGTCGGGGAAATTGATGATGACCTGGAACAAACGTAACAGAACCGTTCACAGACCGCCAGCAGCTCCAGTACAGAGCAAATGCAAATCAATGAGGAGTTAGAACTGACCTCTGGAAATTTGTCCCGTACTTCCTTTATCTTCTCCCCTTTTTGCCCGATGATGGCTCTGTGTAAACGATGTTCGATGATCAAGTCCTTTGTACGCTCGTTCTCCTGCAAGCCCCACAAGTTATTGAGCAATGCAAGACTCTACGGTGAACTACATGTAGCCTCTTAGCGGTGTGTACCGACCATGCGTGACGCTAGCTCCAGCAGCTCCTTCTTGGCTTCCTGCACACCCTGAGGATCCCCCTCTATGCGGATCAGGTTGCTCTTCTCGTTGTCAGGGGGGATGCGGACTGTCACCTTGTGCAACTCTTTGATGCGGTTGACTAAAAGTTAAGTCAAAAAACAGATCGTTTTTAAGAGCAAAAATAACTTCTTTTTTTTTTTTAAATGATGCAGTTTCAGGTGCACACTTACTGTTAACGCCTCCTTTTCCAATCAAGTGACGATGGAATTTGGGATCCACAGTGATCTCTGCATAGTCCATTCGACTTACCTGTTAAAAGGTAAAATTATAAATAAAAAATTAGATGTGTGCCTTCCATGTGTAGAGATGCACAATGAATGGCCTCTGACCAAAATCGGATGGTTTTCAACTTCATCAAGTCAGAAAGTCAAAAATCCTATCTTTCGCAGATGAGTGAATGCACCATTCTTATATTCTACCAAATTAGTTCATTCTTTGGTGTAGAAGTAGTCACAGAGAAGAAATCTTAAGTTTTTAGTATCAGCAGAAGATGACTCATTTGCTAGACTTCAGTGAAAAGGAATCCTCACCAAATCCGTAACAATGGCTTGAATCTGACTCTGCACCATCTGCACGTCTTTGGTTGGTCCTTCCAAAGTGATTTTATCTTCTCCCTCGGTGAACTCAATGTGCACCTGACCACAAATGGCAACATCAATTCATTTAGGATTAATAAACAGTCAGACCTCAAACTTCTTCCAGTCTAGACGACACCCACCTTGGGCATCTGTTGGGTGATCTTAGCCAAGTTCTGTCCCTTTTTGCCAATGATGAAACGATGAAGCCAAGAAGGAGCCGAAACCGAGGAAACGGTATAACTGTTTGCCTGAAAACAGAAACAAAAAGTTAGTTTTCCCTCCAGCTCTCATGCCCTCGGGTTAGCACTTCCACTCGTCATCAGAAAGCGCCTGTACCTTGGCGTACACTTCGGTGAGGGCCTGCCCCAGGCGGTCAGGCTCCCCACGAAGGATGACTGTTTCTGAGCTGTTGTCTGAAGGTGGGATCTCAACCGAGACGCCAGTTCTATCCAGAATCTCCTGCAGGGTGTTTCCCTTGGGGCCGACAACATATTTGTGCTGAGACTTCTTCACCTCCACCGCAATCGTGGTCGTACTCTTCTTCTGCAGGAGATACAAAGACCAGCTGTTTGTACTTTTTGACAGGAACTAAACATTGTTTTATACAATCTGATTTTTTGTTGCCCCCTCACCTTCTCCTCATGGATCTTCTTGATCAAAGCCACAGCAAGGGCCACCTGCTCCTTTTCCCCAGTGATGACGATCTCATTCTTATTCACGCTTGGAGGGGGGACATTAATCCGAGCACCAGTTTCCTGCATCATCTCTCCGACTATCTTATTGTAGGCACCGGTGATAAACGGATGGTACACCTTATCAATGTTCACCCTCTCCACAGCACGCTTATCCTATTAAAAAAAATGAATAGGAAAAGTTAAAAATGGCAAAACTGGGAAATAAAAATGAATGTGGAAATGCTTACCTGCTCAGCAGAGATCAACAGGATCTCATGCTTTGCCTTTTCCAGACCCTCCTTGGTACCAGAGATCTTGATCTGGTTGCTGGGGTCGTCGGGTCGTGGGATCTGGATCTTAGTGGCAGTCTTGAGCTCTAGCTCCTGAAGCTTCTCCCCGTTTTTGCCGATGACAAAGCGATGGTGTTCCTTTGGGATAGCGACAGTTGCTGAAGCCTGGAAAAAAAAAAAAAAAAAACATTTCAGTCATCTTTGTCGCAGACAATAAATGTTGACCAATAGAAATTCCAAAGCCTCATACTTGAGTCTGCAGTCGGGACACGATCTCCTTGCGGGCCTTCATCACAGCATCCAGCTTCCCAGACACCATGATGGAGAGACCCTGGTCTTTAGCTAAGGAGAGTTCCAGGTGGGCTCCGGTCTTATGCATGATGTCCACACAGACCTTCGCTTGCTCCCCTTCCCCAAACTGGTTAATGTCCTTGTACTTGCGCTCCTCCAGCGGCACATGGAAAACCTGAGGCGTATAAAAATAAAAATAAGATAAACTTATAGATATTGTACTGAATTCATTAATGGGTGCCACAATGCCTACAGTGAAACCCAATTAATTTCATTTTTTTAAGCATACAAAAGTCACAAGACAGAACTTTGTGTTGCATTTCTGGCATGCCTGTAAATCTGATGTACGAGCTACATTAATCTTTAATCAAGTCCCACCACTAAAACCAGGGTCAAATTTAAGACTCAGTGCTTTAATGCTACATTGAATTAAATTTAAAAACACAAAAAAACATTACATTTATAGAATGTTCAGAGGATGCTGCTGCATTACAATCAAGCACAGCAAAAACTGACATTTCTGGGGTCCGCTTGTGGCTCTTGGCAGCAGCTTTGTGCTTCCCATTCTGCATGTGGCCCTCTGTAGACTTAACCTCATTAATGCCAAGTTCTTAGCAAGAAGTAACATAATATTTTATGGCTAAGTAACAGAAGTGATTTAGGGGTGAAGATGAACATCGTCCAGCCAACTGGCAATAAAGTTTGACTTACTTGACAGATGCCAAAAAAAAAGAGCTAGCTAGGGTACATTAGCAGCTAGTTATCAGTACCTTAAGTCACAGAACACAAGGAAGATGTCTGCATATGAAACTTTTACCTGCAAATATTGCATATATCAAAATATACAAAATTAAATAGTCATACCATGCCAAAATTTAAGACTTGTGATTAATGCATTTAAAGCCAACTTGCATTTAAGGAAACTCTGTAAAATTCTTATAAATTTGAGCAAAAGGAGACACAGGGCCACATGTTAAGTTAAAGTAGTAGTATTGGTGCACCTGGGTGATAATGGAGGATTTGAGAGGCCGAATCTTTGATGTCCAGGCATTGGCAGTTTCCTGCGTCCCCTCAGGCGTGGCCGCTTTCTCAGGGAGAGGTGGGAAGGCATCCTTGTAGGTAGGAAGTTCCTCCTCATCTTCTCCAGCACTGGGGCCTCCAGCAGCTGGAGGGGAGGGTGAAACTACTCCAATTACCAAGACATGAAGCAATAAAAGTACATAAATGGTCAGAAACACTCACCACCACTTTGCTCTGGCAGAAGCCCACTGCGGTGCTCGATGAAGCTTTCCTGCGTAAGTACAGCGACTGAGCTCATGGTTAAGATCCCACGTCAAACACAGAGTCCGAGTGTGCCACTAGAAACAAAGCGCATGGTTTAGTACAGTTACAACCACAATGCAGCTAATGAGTAAAGGTTAAAGTGACATAAGTTATAATTTGCTCACTTTTTGGAACATGGTAGAGTTCGGAAACTTATTATTATAATTTTAATTTTGGCTCAATTACAGTCATACAGGTCAGGAAATGTTGAAGTTCAAGAACTAAACATGTTTTTTAAAAAATTAAATAAAAGTCACATGATCATGAGCAAGCTTATTCTAGCTGAACTTTGGCTTTCCCTTTATCTAATCTACTTTTATCACAGAAAACCCATGTTCCAGAGATCACGATCACCTTTATTAGCAATGCCAAATGCAGTCCACCATCTCTCCGTCTCTTCAAACGGCACTATTCAAAGAATTATAGTAGGGTGATGGCTAAGAGGATTTCACTCGGTGACCTCTCTCTATGTCCACAATGCAAGAGATTAAAGTCCAGGAGCGGTCCGTGTCTTAGATCTTTGAGCCAACTGTTCAGTTTCAAGAGCAAAACTCAGGAGTCCTCACCTCCACCTCTCAGCTTTGTTGAATTTTATGCATTAAGCTCCAACAGCAGTCCTCATTACTGAGAGAATACAGTTTCTTGGAAGAAGGATACGCACCTCGTTTCAATTTCATCACGTTTAAAACAAAACCTCAATATAGCCAGGGGAGTCTCTAGTTTGTGTGTTTTGGTCAAGAAACTCTTGCCAACAAAGAAAAGAATGAATAATAATAGGGTGGCTTTTCCTCCAAGAAAAGCAGAAAACGGATATAAAAGCATGAACAATTTGAGTGTGTTACAATAGAAATGGTAAATCTGTATAGAGAACAGCTGTTCCAAACTGAGGCAGCAACAACCCATTCGTTCAACCAGAGGTTTTAATAACCACTGAAGTCATAATCTAAAAAGTTGGCTATAATAACCTACGTTCACATCATGAATTTATGACCACACTCCTCTGCTTTAAAGGTGGGAACATAATAAAGAAATGTGCTGGTGTCAGTCCTGTCCACGTGTGTGTGCAGGTCTGTCTATGAGGCGTGCCGTGTGCTCAAAATATGTGAACCATGTGGAAGTCCTGGCCACCTGACTGCACAGGTGTCTTCACGTCTCCTCTTTCCGCCAACCTAGTTCTATAAGAATGCCACTAGAGACTAAAAAAGCTAAATGATCATAAACATAAAGATGTGCAATGAAAGGAATAGATCTTTTAGAAATATCCTCCTCAAACCCCCATTTACTATTGGTCCAAGTTTATCCTACCTTTATAACCTTTTGCTGCTTCAGCATAGTAAACAGCATAGTAAACTGAAACTGACTGCACTGTTTTATAACTGGGGTGAAATTGGAAAGCGCATTATCGACTTTGAGCCCATCTTCTGTATACAACTGGACTGACTCAACATTTGTTATGAAAAACTAAAGATTTATTCCATGTAAATGACTAAAAAACGCTGCGTGTGTGCAAACAACTTACCAGCTAAATGGTCAGTTACCAGATAATCCGTCCTGTAAAATGCAAGTTCCCGTCAGCCTGCCAGCTTTTACCTGTTTAAAAAACAAAGAGGAGGAAGGTAAGGACTCCAAAATGAATTATTCCTGTCTATGAAAAACTTTAAGCTTTAAATTCCTGTACTGCTTTATTGGTGAACAAGCAGATGTGCAATAAATATACCAGCTAATGACTCTTCAATGATAAATCAGACAAACCGATTATTGTTTTCCTGAAGCAAACCCTACAAATGATTCTGGTCTAGTCAAGTTACAACCTAAAAACTGAACATTTTGGAGACTTTCCCACAAAAAGCAGTATGAACCAACATCAGAGTCTTTATAGGATTTGGGGGAAAAGTAGTAAACTTGCATTTAAACGGCTTTTTACACACATGCAACAGTGATAAGACTGTTTAAGATGGGTTTAGTTGTCATTGATAACTTAATTATGACTTGTATGAAGTGCAAAACGAGTGATATTTTTTTTAATTGAATTTTATTGCGCTTGTGTGTTTAAGACTATAATTTGTGCTTAAGTATTGTGAATAATGTCTCCCAATAACACCTTGTCATATTTTCACATTTCCTGATAACTTTTTTTTTTTTTTAAATACAAACACACGGTAGGTCGTTGGGGGACCGCCCTGACATCCCTTCTGTTGGGTTTAGCGAGTTTTCTGGGGGAAACTCTGGCATGATTCGTTCTGATTGAACCACAGGAGAATCTCAGGAGTGATGTGGATTAGACTCGAGGTAAAAATATTTGAAAAACAGTAAACTGGGCAGTGCTGTGCTCTACCACCGCACAACAAGAGTTTACTTAATGTGCAGCATGCTATGCTTTTTTTGTCCAATGGACCTTATCCAGTGAAGTTTCACTAGTTTTCTTACGGTGGCTCATTAACATAAGAGTCAAACCCTTTTAGTCAACAGTGTAATTCCTAGGTCATGAGTGACATGGTGAAGCTTTTGACTAAACATTGGGGAAGGGAAACGTCTTTGCACTCCTGCAGCCAAAACATGACTTCTAGTTTGGCAGGTTATCAATTATGTACTATTATGGGTTCCATCTTTGTACCAATTAGTGGCTATGCTCCCAAAAGAAAGTAAAGAGGGGAAGGAGAAAAAAAAAGGTAGTGTATATAAAAGTTAGCTTTTAAAAATTAAAAAACAAAAAAACAAAAAACAAATCTATAGTGTTCAGCGTCTGTAGTGACACTGAAATCTGTAGTGTTCAGTGTTGTCATTACATAATAATGGATTGGATCCATTTGTCTTGAAAATAGACTAATGAGTTTCAAGTTTAAAATTAATACAGAAAAAAAGGGGAAAAAAACAGTTGATAGGACAGCACATGCTTTGGCGGGACTAGTAAAATCTGATTCAGACAACTCACGCTTTCAAAGTATAATTATTCTGAACACCGAACAGATGGAAAATCTAAAATATAACATCTATCAAACCAAACTTTGACATTGCTTAATAGACCGAAGATTACCTCAGAATCATATGCATCCAAAATAAATAAATAAAATTAAAAAAAATCCATGTATACCCTCATACATGAATTTGCCATCCAATTTTTTTTTCTGAATTAGGTTTTGAATTCTACTTCTGAAATATATTCATTTGAGAATTTAGCCAACATAATTTTATGAAGCTTAAAATACAGTACAGTGATGCCAAGGAGAAAAGATATGCAACACGCCAGGTATTTATTAAAGAGCCACTAATAAGTCAGTGTCTTGTTGCTCTGTACTCCACGTTAACTTGCATTAATATTTCCTACAGCCTGCCAACGTTCGAGCCTCGATAACATTATAGTCTAAATCCCAGCTTATAGACTTAAGAAGGCAGCTAACAGGATATCATGTTAACTAGCTGACAGCTGCCAACGACACTTTACAGCACAGTTAATGCTAGGTACCTTCATATCGGCTAACCTTGCCTAGCCGATAAAAACGTAAAGTCTGCCTGACAAAAACTAATAATGTCAAACGAGGACACGATAGATTACATTAGATACTCGGGCCATTGAGTAGAGGTGTGAGAGCCACAAGGACAAATATAAAATAATTGAATATTAGCCCAGAAACCACAGCTTGTTAGCAAACTTGCTAAAAACTTTGACTGCGGCGTGTACGACTGTGACACGTAGCCCTTCGGCTAATAGGTAGCCTTAACTTAGCATGCCTCACTCTCACTTGGAAAACACAACTTAAGTCTGTCTGTTTTACAGTTGGTGACATTAGAATGTCAGCTAATTAAAAGCTAAAAACTTTACAATAATCCTAACTGTACATTTAGACAGTGGCCGTGACGTTTTATGCGGGTTATCCAACATTAGTACACTCAATAAAAGTACAAGTCCAACTATAGCCTAGCTAGCGAGCTAACGTTAGCGTCCATAACGTTCGACTAGCGAGCTAAGTCCACGTAGGCACACAGCTGAGAGAGGGTTGAAATGACACGGAGTCAGGCCAGAACATAGTGTAATATGTGGAGCTTACCCCTTAACTGGCCAAAGGACAAGTACCGCGGTGGTTTATTAGTGGTCAGTAGAAGTCGCGGATGTCGGGAATACAGAGGTATAGGACTGAAAACAAGCCAGTACTTACTTCTTTTATGTGTTCGTCTGCCCTGAAGGTGCAGGAGCTGAGCTGAAATTCCACTGGCGAGAAGGTGGGAGTGAAGCCTGACGGATATATAGAGGTCTCCGCCACCAATCATGTCCTAAAACGTCACGTCCAAGAGTCCGGTTACAAAGAACTTATTTTCATTCCCCTCAAACATTGTGATTAGTGTTGTACTTTTTTTTATTTATTTATTTATTTATTTTTTTAGAAAATTAAACATTAAAGTGAGGCACCATTTGTAGTGGACAATGAATTAACTCAATATAATCAAGAAATTAACTTTTTCTATTATTTTAAGTTACATATAATATTGACTGTACAGTAAGTGCAAAGGAAATAAACAAATAAAGCAAGTAAAGAAGCAGAGAAAATAAAGTTTATAACTTTTTTATCATTGAATTGCATGGATATGAAGAAGAGACATGTTAAGATAACAGCTCAAAAATGCTGAGTTTTTGCTTTAAATTAATCTTCTAAATATTTTTCTTTGCAATTTTTAAAAAAATATACGTATTATTCGGTAAAAATCCTTAAATATCAGCCTTTTCTTTCTCTTTCTTATTACAACATCAAACTTTAAGAGTCATGGCAGGTCACGCTTAGTAAACTACTTCCTTCTTTTTTACGCCTTCCGTTTTTATTCATGTGACATCAAGGCATCCTGAAACCATGCATCATTGCAGGTCTCTTCTTCCTTGTGTCACAAATCATCCCAGACAGCCATCTTCATCCCAGTTACAGTCTCTTCATCACCACTGAAGTCATTCACTTTCAACAACTCCACTCTTAAATGTCCATGACTTTGACTCACATAAATTGATGACTAAGCCAATTCTGTTTGGTTCTTTGGTACACTCAGTACAACTTCTTATTTTGTGTACATTATTTTTTGGGGAAAAAACATGCCAAGGATTATTTTTTTACAAAATCCCTGGCGGCACAAAAATTGGTGATTATTACGCAATCCCATTTTTGCCATTAGGACAGCACTTTTTTTTTTCTTGTAATATTTCACAAGGTTGGAACATACAATGAGACAACTCCAGAGTCTTTGGTCGTAGGGTGGATGGATGGATGGATGGATGGATGGATGGATGGATGGATGGATGGATGGATGGATGGATGGATGGATGGATGGATGGATGGATGGATGGATGGATGGATGGATGGATGGATGGATGGATGGATGGATGGATGGATGGATGGATGGATGGATGGATGGATCCATCAGGCCGTCAGGACGTTAAGATGAGAAACAGACCCACAGCATCACAGAACCTCCAACATTTACACCTGAGGCGGTTTTAGCTGACAAACTCCATGTTGGTCTCATGTAAGCAAATAAAACAGTTTCAGGTGAAACGCCCAGTGGAGCGTGGCAACCTGCAAACATATGATGTTGTGGGAAAGAGTCTGTTTCCTGGCAGGCCTCTCAAATAAACAGGTTAGATGTAGCTAGCAAGCTGCTATAGAAACTTGGTGAAGCCAACATGCAGTTTTCGGTGAGTTTGAAATTCCTTTTACCTCCTTTACCATCCTTCCTTTTTATTCTTTCACATAGTGGTAAGATAAAGTTAGGTCCTCATCCATTGCTCTTGGTCACAGTTCTAATTGGCTTAGGACAATTTGTTGTTACTCTGTTGTCTTTCCCATTTTGAAATGTCTATGATAGAGGTGAGCCACCATGCAACATCATATAATAATAATAATAATAATAATAATAATAATAATAATAATAATAATAATAATAATAATAATAATAATAATAATAATAATAATAATAATAATAATAACCCTTTTCAGGAGGGATCTGGCAAGATTGCCTCACCATTTACATTTAAGTATCAATATTTACATTCAACCAGAGAAATATATGTCATTTCAATAGTTCAAATTCAAAAATATTTTATTGATTCCAAAGGAAAATTTAATTGAATATTATAGAATAATAATAACAATAAATAATAATAAAAAAAATTAAATTTATATCTCCCATCAGAGACATTGCCCAAGGAAACAGGCATTCATGTATCACTAAGTAGAAGTTTCAAATTCAATTCAAAGTCAACAAATACTTTATTTATCACAAAAGCAAATACAATTTTGTGATGACTCATATCATCCATGGAGTAGTAATAGCTAGTCTTGAAGCAAATCTGTAGACGCCCCTGACTGAAGTTAGCTAATTTTCTGGGTAGCAGAGATGACGTTCTACAGTGACATGTCCTGTTACATGCTCAGTTACCGGCGAGCATTGCTACTCCACCTCGTTTGCTTCTGCCACTCCTCTATAAATCTCTGTCTGGTTGTGTAGTTGGAAGCTGGACAGAGAGATGTTGGAATCGGGGATATGATCCTTATCCATTCTGATCAATGGAGGAGATGGTGTGAACTTCTTCTTTCTCTCTCTCCTATTTGGTCCTGCTCTGCATCAGTGAAGTCACCTTTTCCAACTCGTCTGGGATTTCCCACCATGCCTCACCGTACACAGGATGTTCCTTTTGTCATGTAAATTTAATGTGCAATTTAGTTTTCTACTGGTAAGTTTATATTTGCATCTTTTAGAATTCAAAGTAATACATTTTTTTCTATAAACGTTTGTTATGGTGTCCAACTACCACAGGGTTTTATCAGCAGCTGCCAAATGGTATGAAAATTAAGCTAACTGCTCCTTCCAACCTGAGATTGTATTAAAATCATATTAAAATGCGTCCAGCTTGGAATAAAAACACTATTCTAAACTACACAAGAGGTACAGAAAACAATTTGAGTAAAAATTTATTTTGGAAAAACAGATGCAGCAGATGAAATAATGGTAGACCGCTCACAAGAAAGAAACTGCAGCAGCATTTTCTCTTGTGAATCAGAACAGAAAGTATTCAAAGTAACATCTGGATGACCACAGAAGGCTTTTGGAGCTAATGAAACGGATAGAATAAGTTAAGAAACTGAAACTGAAATTTGGCTGCTCAGTGCACTAAAGCAAGCAAAATTAAAAACACATTTAAGAAAATGTTTCAGAAATAACCTTTTCTTAGGGGTAATAGACATTTATTGTATAATTTATCATGATAAATGATATGATAAATTTATCGCGATAAATTTCTTTTCATGATAAGAATTTTGATTTATCACTGACATGATAAATTCCAGTTAATAATGTTTTTTTTGTTTTTTTTTAAAAGTCCACATTGTCAGGATTATTATTTTTGCTATTTTCTCCACTGTGTTGCTAAATAAACTATGTGAAGTTTAGTGATACAAATCACTTCTTTAAGCATATTACAAATTGGAATGTTTTTCAAGAGCAATGTTTTTGTTTATGGGGCTACGATTGCTGTGTCATGCAGTCACAGCCATACAGCTACCTTTAAAAAATAATATAAATAATATAATGGTGGTAACATGACAAAATGTGAAATCGCTTATAGTGTAGGAATACTTTCTTACTGTTATCTTTACTGGGGTTTTTTTTAAGCCTTTTCTTCTGTATTGCAGTTTGCTTTCTGAAACTGCTATCAATTGTTCAATCCTGGGAAGGCAGGTGGGATTTTTTTTTTTTTTTTTTAGCACTGAGGCGCATGGATAATATTTCTGTTCATATTGCCATCATGATGTGGTAAACAGAGAATAATATAAATGAACAACAATATACTTCTTATTATTTCCACCACTTTCACTCCGTATTAAGTTGTAATCTGTACAATACATAAAGGAGCACCGTGGCCGACTGCCTCATGTTATTACAGAACCATGTATCACGACTAACTTGATTAAATACAGACACTGTGAGGAGGTCCTGGACTCACTGAGGATAAAGACTACAGATCAAAAGATAGCCTGAAAACGGCCAACTCAATCGACCTTGACTCTATCAATACGCTCTCTGGTGGCCGTCTTTGTTTTGATAATCATCCACTAAAAACATCTAGATATTTGAAAACTAAAACTAGGAAATGAGTGAAACGTTTTGTCAGAAATAAAAACGAGGATAGAAAAAGTATGTGAGTACACTGCCAGACAGCTTAATGAGAGATGAAGTGTTTGATCATTTTTAAAGATGACAAGACAAAGGCAGGGGTTGGTTAAAAACAGAGACAGGGACCTGCATCTCAAACAGACACACAGCTCTGCTGCTGACCTGGCACTTTCAATGCATGCTGGGACTTCACTCCATGACCATCTGAATAAAATAGCAGATCTAAAACCTTAAATGAGAGTCTGTAATTGTGGTTATTTAAGGATTTGGTAGAACAAAAGGAGAGCACCATGATAAGTATTTTTTACACTTACAAATTCAGACCCTGATCAACAAACTGAGCTGTCAGGTTAGAAAGGAGGGAAACAAACAAAACACTCTAGAAAGGTTCACCCAGAATTAGCCTTTCTAACATTCAAGCTCTAGGGTCTGCATCCAAAAACCACCAAGGTTCTCAGAAAAACAACAACAGCAAAGAAAAAGACAACAGGACCCAAACCATGCACAAAAACACCACTTGAGGGACAGAAAGACACCCAAACCGGAGGGGACAGCCCAGTTGAGAAACATGGCTTCAGATGTAGAGAAGCTAATTCCTATTCTAGCTGCTTCTAAGTAGTTAGACTTGTTCTGCTCAATGGTAAAGGTAATGGGTCAAAGATGTCAATAAGATGAACCTAATCAGCCAGAATCAAAGATCCTGAGGTCCCAAAGCAGAAAGCTTTCTCTTCATAACTTAATATTCTGTCTCCGAATATCTTAAACAGGATCAGTGACAAACACCATGCCAGTGTCCAAACCGGTAAGGGAACGGGAATGACATCATTGGATAAAAGCAACCCCATAATACAGCAATGCCTCCCACAAAATAGCTACAGGAACATTGCTATTGGTCTTTTAAGGTCCATAAAGCACATGACCATGTTGGACTGGCTTCTCTTCATCCTCTTGACCATGGTCAGGACCTCTGTGGTGTTCTGGTCAGGTCTGTTTCTGGCCAGTCATGTACAGTACAGTAAGACCAAGGTCATTGAACCAGCTCTTGGTACCTTTGGCAATGTCAGCATGTACCGTGTCCTGCTGGGAAGTGAATTCGGCATTGTTATAGCATTTGTCAGAATAAAGAAGTGTTCTAAAATGGTCTGCAAGTTGGCTGCACTGACTGTGGACCTCAGGAAACCCAGAGACATGACACTCTGAGTTTCCTGACAGAGAAAACTTCACTCTGGACTTCAAGCAACATTGATTCTGAGCCTCTCCACTGTTCTTCCAGACTCTGGAACCTTGACTTCCAAATCAAAAGCAAACTTTACTTTCAGAAAAGAAGACTTTGGACCACTGAGCAACACTCCAGTGTCTGTTTCAGGAGAACCTTGGCATGAGGAATGTCATTTGTCTGTGTGTAGTGGCTCTTGATGCTTGAATGGGTTTTGCTTGGCACTTCTCACAAGGCTGTGGTTATCCCTGTCCCTGGTGCAACATTTCACACCACAATTTCTCTTGCCATTTAATTTTCTATGAATGTGCTTGGATATAACATTTACCTTTGTGACTTACTCTCACTGGGAAGGTAGCAGTCTTCCCCATGGTTGTAGAGTTTACTGACCCAGACTGAAACACTTTTTAAAGGCAAAGGAAACCTTTGCAGGTGTGTTGAGTTAGTCAACTGAGAGTGTGACACCATGAGTTTACAATATTTAACTTTTTCACAATACCCAAATTTTCTGAGACATTGTATAGTAAATTTCCATAGCATGTAATCCATAATCACCATAGATAAAAGAAATAAAGGCTTTGAAATACTTCACTTTGTCTACAAGCAGTCTACATACTGAACGAGTTTCACTTTCTTGAACAAAGGATAAAAAATGTTGAACTTTTTCTCAGTATTATTAAATGTATCCATATTTATTGTACTGCTCTCCTGTCCTCTTCTACTGCCACGTATTTTAGATTTTGTTTGTCAGGTTTTCACAACAGAGGTGACCTCTCGGCATCCTTCTTCTGCACAGGTCTTAGCCAATTCCGAGCTGATGGCACTGCTTATTATCGTCTGATTTAAAAGGAAGTAAACACAACATTTCTTTTATCCGCTGCTTTAAGTTACTTTGACCTGTCCCTCTGCCTACAAAGCTCAAGGTTTTCTATTTCTTTGTGTGCTTCAGAGCCCTTTTAAAGCCTTTGTCTGGGAGGACAAATCTTGCCAATGCAGTCTGACCTGGTGCTATGTTTATTTATGCAACATAACACAACCATCCGTACACTTTTGTTGGAAACGGTCCGTAATTTGAATTTTTTTTTTTTCATAAGAAGCCATAGATTAAAAAACCCCCAACTAATTATTTGATTTTTATTTAAAATGACAAATTGTGAAAATCAAATGAGATTCATTGTTTTATTTTGTTTTATACAAGCAAACGGATAAGTTGCATTTGATTTAATTTTATTTTCATATTTAAAATATAAAAAGCCACAGGTTTTTGGCATCAAAAATATTAGATATTAGAACTGGAACTCACTTAAAAATATTAAACATGTCAATTGCGGGATATTTAATTAGTCATATATGTAGTCATACCAATCATAATCGTCTTTATTTAATCATATATATTAATAATATACAGTAATTATATATAATCAAAAACTGTATATATTGACAAAATAAATAAGATTTTATTTGAAAACCCCTTTTTGATTTGAATTAATTGAATAAATATACATATGAGCTCCACAACAATAATATTTATTATGTTTAATCTATTATTTTGGTTATCAAAGTATATGTAATTGGGCTCAATTGCCTATAACATATCTCTGTAAGATGTATAAATGAAAAGTCTCTTAGAGAGGCTTAAGTAAATAAATATACTACAGCACCTGTCACAGGTTGAAAAACCACAAAGTGTTTTACAATAAAAACAGGAACAAAATAAAAGCACAGAAGACTAAACCAATTTCATATTATACAGAAAAAAATAATTCTGCAGTAAACTATTTACAATCCAGTCTGAATAAATGGGTCTACAGCCGTTTCAGAATTGACACGGAGCAGAGATGGAAGCAACACGTTCCTCAACCCGAGGGGTCAGCGTTCCAAAGCAGCCTATGTCGTTCCAGACATAGGCTGGGGGTTGACCAAGCACAGCTCTAGGAAAGGTCTAAAATTTGAAAATAAATTCTAAAATAATACCAACAGTTAATGTAGAGAGATTAAAACAGCAGTAATGTGCTGTCTCCTTTGTGTGTCAGGTTTGCTGCAGCGCTCTGTAGTGACTGGAGATGGTTGAGATGATTCTCATTCAAACACATAAGAAGACTGTTGAGATAATAAAGATGAGAGGAAACAAAAGCACAAATTATCATAGAATTTCAAAGTTTAGAAATGTTTTTTTTTAACTGAAAAATGTCATTTCAATGCTAATTCATTTATTTATTTGCAAGGATGTTGCAGAATTAAAGATAACACCATAGTTTTAAAGGTTTAGATGGACCACATACCAACATATTCAATAAATTAGAATATACGTCCCAATGAGTCTGGTTTGTCAGATTAAAAGTACCCTTTGAAAATAACAACCTTTGTGCAGGTATTCAGCATAGTTTTCACTAAGCACACATTTCTGTTTTTAAAAAATACTGTTTACATTGACCTGACGCAATCTTCTAATCTTAAATGTTGTATTTTCATTAGCAGTTAGCAGAAAATCATCATAACTAGGAGAAATATAGGCGTTAAAACATCTGTTTGTCTAATTAGCCATTATAACGTGTTTCACTTGGTGATAGAGAGACTGAAATAAATTGACTTTTCAATAATTTTCTAATTTGTTGAATGGGTCAGTATATCAGTCTACAAACTATTTATTCGACCATCATGCATTGTGGCTTTAGGGGGCGCTGTTTCTCCTCTATACATTGACTGTCCCCTGAACTGGAAAACTGACACTCATATTGAGGGATCTGAGAAGCTAAGGTTTTTATAAACCAAAGAGACACAACAACATATAACTGAGGTTAAAAAATAGGAACATATTCTACATTCAAATAGATCTGTAGACCATTTTAATACTTCACATGTTGGTGGTGGATAATATTTACAAAAAATAGAATCAACTCTGTACACAGACAAACTAATCAAACAAACCTGTTGCTTTTTCACATTCATGTTTGAGAGAAGTCCATGTGTTCAGAGGAAACAGCGCCTCCTTGCTTTACATACACAACATATAATGGTCTTAGAATAGCTTAGGAATGTTTTATATATATCTATATATCTATATATCTATATATATATCTATATATATATAGATATATATATATAGAGAGAGAGAGAGAGAGAGAGAGAGACTCTCGTGTATCTCTTTAGGCAGCGATTCAGGTATGGGCATCTGGCAGTACTTCTTGGGTACTGATCTTTTCATTGCACCCCTTTGGAGTTCTGAATATTGATCAAGGTGCAAATTCAACCACAAAATTTTAAAATGCTATTCAAACATGACAAAGATATTTGTTTGGTGCTCAGGAGTTAAAATAAGATTTTTTTTTTATGTGAAAAGTATCAGAGATTGAAGGTGCTTCACATTTCTGCGCCAACAATAGTCTGCTGTCACAAATATTGAGTTCATTCTTACTGATCTGTACAAACAAAAGTCTGCTCAGGCTAGAAGTGCTGTAAAAGTAAAAGAACAGTTTTAAGTCTGACTTTAGAGATAAAGTTTGTATGGCTATCTAATTAAAGAAATGTAATTTATACGAAAACTAAAATTAAAAAAGGCCTTTACTTGCATACACTAGATTGCTGCAAATTTATTACATTTAACACATGGCATAAACGCTAAAACATTTATTTGCTTAAAAAGGCCAGTAGGGGGAGCTATATTATAATGTGAGAAACACCTTTGCCTTACTCTCAGATGTTAGTCTTTTTTTTTTTTTTTCTTCACCTGAAAGCTACTCGAAGACGTTGGACTTTGGTTAAACGAGACATAGCCTAACTGAACATTACTGATAGATAAATACACATATATACAGAATAATTTAAATCAAACTAACACAAGCTTGAGGAGTGGGAGATTTTATCTTGTGAGTGAAATCTCAGCGTTCAAAGTACTCAGAAGAACAACCATTTTATTTTCTATCAGGGTTGACCACTCTGGTAAGAAAGCCAAGTCACCGCCGTAAACATTTCGAAAGTTTATTTTAGGCCCTAGAAGAAAATACAGTGTGCTTTTCCCTCCGACATATTTCTTCTCTTTTCCATCCATGCAAGCTATTTAAAGTGAAAGAAGGTAAATCTTCGTCCCACAGCCCACAAACCCTCGGCCACATCTGAGCCAATGACAGGACGAACGCGACGGTTTCAGCCAATGACAGAGGAGTGTGAGTGCACACTGGTTTAGGCGACGCCGACCATGGACAGGAGCGGTGTCCTTCTCAGTGTTGCGAAGTTTTAACGTTTTGTGTCATTTCCAGCAAAATACGGTAAGTTCAATACCGCCGTTTATACTTTGTTTTTATCACATATGACTTTTATTTAGAATAGGTATCCGAAACCGTAAACTTCAGGATTTAACTTCGCGTCCCCACTCTTTCGGTGGTTTTGTATTGAAATGTATCAAACTTCTTTCAAAACGAATTAAAAAGGGAGAAAAAAAAAACAGCTCGTGCATTTTCTTGACGTCTTCTGCGCCATTTGTTGTAATTCCTCCGTTTCACAATTTAGCGACATTTGTATCTTCCTGACCTAGTTGGGTCCAACACTCAAAATAAACATCGAAAGAAAAAAAAACCCACACTCACAGCGTCATTAACGCTGCACACCGAGGTTTCTTTTTCTTTTTCTTTTTCAGGCAGTGGTTTCTGCATAGTTTTAACCTTCTGCACCACATCCACGTCTCTTTGACTGTCTCAGATGTGTGTTGGCTTCTGGTCATTTCGCTAATTCTTAGCCCCATTTAGTACCCAGGCGTTGTCTTTTCATCTCTGCCTATCTCCATTTTGTATATATTTACCTAAACTGCTCAGTTTATTTGTCCTTGTTGCTAAATACTTTAGCTAACGACAGTGAAAAGTAGTCGTAAACATGCTCAAATCTCAGATATAGTGTAATTGTGTGTTGTTTACCCTTTTTCCATTTATTTTGGTTCCGATCCTCGTTTTGGTAGCAAGGGCTAAAAGTACTCAATAATTTGTTCAAAAAATATCGATATTAGTTATTGCGAAATCGGAAATACACTCATATTGAAAGTACGTTAATTGATACTTGCTTCAATAATTTATTGAAAACATAATTATTTTTGAAAATAACAAAGGAAACTGCATTTTATGTTAAGAGGACATGTAACTAGGCAACATTTTATTTGTTTAAACTCAAGTGAAAGTCCTGTGTTAGACATATCAATTTATTTTACCAATTATATCAGTGGGTAGACTAGCTGCTAGTGGTTTGATCTGCATTTGAATGGCCTTTCTTCTTATCCAACCTTGGTCTATTTGATGAGCCACAGTGACTTCATTAATAATATGTTGGGGTGGAGAACATGAACATTTGAACCGTTTCCACCAATCAGCACCAATTGGGCCTGTTAACTTTTATGAAATAAGAATAGATAATGGCAGATAGTGACCATAAATCGATAACTTGAAAAAATAAGTGATCTGCTGTTGGTTGATATTATTACTTCTAGGGTATTTTCTTCCAGGGCCTAAAATAATACAACACAGTATTATTATTATTATTATTATTATTTTATTTCACCTGGCTAAAAAAAAACAAAAAAAAACCTATTGAGATTTAAAACTTCTTTTTCAAGGGAGTCCTGGCCAAGAGGCAGCAACAAATACAACGCTGAAAAATTAACAGCTTAAAGAAAATGTCAAGCTAGGAAACGGGTACATGTCATAGGATCTGCTTCAAGAACTGCTTAAATTTAAATGCACTAAAAGAGATAAGTTCGGTCAGTCTAAAAGTTTCTTGAAACAAGTTCCGTGAAGTTTATCATAGAAAATAACTTTAAATCATTGGCTGTCCAAGCAGATTTGCAACATCTCCTTGTTGGGAGACACCTATATGTATCGCTAGAAGTCGGGTACAAATTAGCCAAGACTACAGAGAGAGGAGTTACCTGCTTCCAAAATAAAATATTATGATCTCTGATTAAAACAAAAGGAACTCCAAGTGACCTGACATAATTACATTTATTGGAGTAGACTCTGTGGCAGACAACTCTTTTACTTACCTTGAAAGCCGGGTGCTGAACAATGAAATGGTTCTGTTAAGTGCCTATAAATGCGGTTCATGTGTCCAAACCGGGAAAGGCTATAGCTAGTCTTCACTATGAGCCAAATCCAAACATTCAGCATTTCATCTGAAGTCTCGTTTGAAAAGAGTTTTATCCTGTTTTTTGTTTTCATGATTTGCAATAACATTTTTTTTTCTGTGACCTACAGGAGTTAGCGGCCCAGAGGAATTATGGGGGAAATAGAGGGTTCGTATCGGGTTCTACAGACCCCCGGCACAAGGCTGGGAGCCCAGTTCAACGCCGGTATCAGCACCCTGGAGCCAGGCCAAAGCCTCAGCGGCAACATGGTCGGCGGGAGCAAAAGCCACGGGCTGGGCCTTCAGGTCCGTGTGCAGGGACTGGACGACTCCCAGGAGTTCTTTGTCATAGACGTGAGTATCAGCAGTTGTCCCGCTGGGGTCACCGTTGCAATCCCCTCGCCCAGTTTTATTTACTCTGAGATAAGCCTGCTGTTTGTTCCACAGCAGGCTGCATGTCTTGGTTACCCTGCTTGCGTGTGGCTTTGGGTTGGTGACAGCTGCCACATGGCTTTGGTGCTAAAATCCCCTTCTCTTAAGGCCTCTTATTGCTTCCAGCTTTGTGTCTCTTTCCAGGGCACTTTTTGGTGTTTTGGCTTTAATTTCTGCTTCTCATCTAGAAGTTAGTGGTGAAATGGAGTAGGGTGCACTTTCCTTTCTTTCTGTTTTTTTTTCTTTGTTTTTAACCTAAGACTAGCCTGTACACCAACTTTATTTATTGGTGTGCCCAGACTTAAACAACGTTCTTTTGCTTTCCTGTTGTAACTCTTCAATTTGCAGCAGGGGTAATTCAGTAGACAAATAGGAAGTAATAAGGAAGCCACTATATCAGCACTTGTTTCCTGTCGTTTCCTGCCGTGAGGAGGATACTACCAAAGTGGAGTCAACCACAAGGATTAAATATTCAATCCGGTGCCTGATTTACGGGGAAGTGCAAATGCTGAGTTTGGCGGCTGCTAATTGTGTTTTTAGATGGAGTATTTCTACCTCTCTCCAGGTGTCCTAAATCCTCCTGTAGCCACAACAATAACCGTTCCAGCAGATGCAGTTTGGGAGCACCGCTGAGACGGACGTTTTATAATCTCATCCGCCATGTGTTACTGCCAAGTCCGATGCTAATGGACTGTGACAGATTTAAGTTTGATTTATAAGAGAACGGCTCGGGATGATGTTCAGTCAACATGAATACAATCTTTAATGACTTTTTTTTTTGTTTGTTTTTGTTTTTAGGGCTGCAGCTAATGATTACTTTAGTTACTTATTAATTGGATGAAAAAAAAATTGCACATTCTGCAGATTTTTCATTCAAGTCTTTTTTATACATTAGACATGCATATATAGATACAAATAACTCAATTCCTTTTTTAAATAGAAAATAAATATTTTATTGCAACAATGTAGCATTCCTTCAGTGTACGCTTAATCGTTCGTAGCAAAGGATGCATCTACAGAGGAAAAAATACTTCTAATGTCAATATGTGAAAAGCTCAGCTCCTTCTTCTTGATTTAACTTCAGTGTTGGGCTAGTCTGTTGATTATTTTTCGGATTAACCTATTAATGAATGGACAGCAAAAGGTGCTTAAAAGATTTTTTTAACAGAATTTGAATCAGCTGAAGCTAAAACTATGACATTTGAGGAGTTTTGAGTAAAACATATTTACAGTTTTTGTTTTTTACATTAAACACAAAGTGTATATATTTTTTGTACAATTTAGAGGTATTGCTTTGAGTGTGGTGTTTTTTCAGTAATTCGCTTTTTTTGAATCTGCATACTTTAGTTGATGATTAATCAGCTGAATTAGTTGATGATTATTTCAATAATCGATTGGTCCCGATTATTCGTTTCAACCCTTGCTGTTTTTGTGCTGGAACTGTTTTTGAATTTGGCCTGATGAGAACTCTGCACATGAAGCAGACAGAAATACATAGCTGCAAAAGGGGGAGTGACGGCAGTCTTGTTGTCAAGCAGACTGCAGTTTGGCAAGAACAAGATGGCTCTCTGAGAGGGTCTGTTGTTCATCCATGCTGCCTCATATGTCTGTTCATTCATTGAGGAGCTGTGGGTTGGTGGGAGAGTAGTAGTTATCTCTCCACTGAAAGACTGCATAGCATTGCTTTTATTTAGGAGAAGAGGATGCAGCTGCTTGCCAAATTATTCAAACTTGCTTACATTTTGTCATGCTGCAACCATGAACCCAATGCATTATATTGGGAATTTATGTGACAGACCAACGCAAACCAGGACAAAATTGTGGAGTGGGCTTCAAAGTGTTTTACAATTACAGACCTGAAACCCATTCACGTTCAGCCTCCTTTACTTTGATGAATTAAATTAAGTGCAATCATTGTTTTTGTCCACTTCACAATTATGTGATACTTAAAGCCAATAAAACCAATTCAAGTGTGTGATTGACAAGTTGAAGACAAGGCACCATCAACCTACCCTTCCCTGCTACCGTAGAGGCCCTGAAAATTGAGTAATTTTGTTCCCAGAGAGCCGTCCACCTGGCGAACTCCACACCAGGCGCCGGTCGGACTAAGTTCTGTGTAAAGTGTTGTGTGATTGGTCACAAGTTTGTTGCTGTGTTTTATATGTAAATGTGCTCAGAATGCAACGTCGATATTCCTCTTCCCTCATTATCATGGAGACATGAATATTTTTTGAGGAATGTTGGACTGGCACAGTTAGGAGTTTTGTAACTTTTATACAATGCTTCACTAAATAACTATAATATTAACATTGGCTAATTCACTAATTTAAGAAGTTTCATTGCTCAAGCTGCCATAGTGCCCTTGACTGTGCATTAATGTACAACTATTGTAAGTCTGCGGTTTAATGGAATTTTGCTCAAATAACTCACAGAAAGCAAACCTACGTTCCTATGTTCTTTCCTTTGTTTTTTTTTATTATTGTGATAGAAATATGTTGTATGACAGAATATTTGTGACGATGGCGCACAAAGTAGACCAAATCAGATAAGAGAGCATTGCTCTGTGATCTGTTAACCTTTACTACAGTTACCTGGCATCGTCAGCAGACATTTGCTTGCATAGCTCCTGTTCTCAGGCTCCTCCCACGGCCAGCGCAGGAGAAAGCTCAGCCTTGTGGTTTCTGGACAGGGGAGGAAGGCCCATCAGGGCAAGGAAACACAGGCTCCTTTTATCCAGCACAGCCAGCCCCTTCTCTGGCCTTAACTTCTAGCTCAAAAACTTGCGAAAATAGCCAAGGGGGGTGTGGGTTGTAAAACCTAGCAGTGTGAAAATCCACGGCGGAGGGGAGGGAATCGGCATTGCTTTAGTGTTGGCAAACAAGCACATAAACGGCAAAAAGGCTGACAACATAGATAGGAAGAAAGGGGAGCAGAAGTGAGTGGCAGTGTTTCGTGTTCAGAAAGAGCACTCACCGCCAGGACAAAGTTTGAGCAGAGAACGTGGGGGATGGGGCTCACACAGCAGTGCAGCCTTGCTGAAAGTTTGTCCCAGGAATTTCAGCCTCTTTGTTGATGTCGACTTCACATTTGGTTTCGTCTGTCAGCAACACGATGATATTTGTGTGATTCAAGTGCATTGTGTTACTTCTGTTTGATATTTTTTTCACTATTTTTTTCTTTATGGCTGTCCAGAAAGTGGTCATAAAAACCACAGTGTGAAGAACAACACATGGAGGGTAATCTTTTTAGAGTTTTATCATAAGGTGTTCCTTGCTGGTATGGACGAGTGTAGAATTTGATGTCACTTCTTCCCACTGACTAAAACAAATTTTGTATCCTTCCTTCTTTTTCTCCCTACTTGTATCCTTCCTTTATTCATTCCCTGCTCGTACACTTCCTTGCATTTTCCTTTTATTTTTTGCTTTGTTGTCTCCTGTCCTTGTGTTATTCCTTTTTTCCATTTTCTTCTTTTCTTCCTTCCTTGTGTCTTCTTTCAGTCCATTATTGGTGTGTCCATCATTCTTTCCTTACCTTTGAGCTTTCTTTTTCCTTCCTTCTTTATTTCTTTTGAGCTTTCCTTTTCTTTCTTTTGTGGTTTCTTTCCTTCTTGTTCTCGGGCTCTCTTTCATTCAAGCTTTCTTTATTTTTGAGCTTTTCTGTTCTATATTGTTTGAGGTTCTGGAAAGGTGAACCTTGGGCAGTTTTAATTCTTACATGAAAGATATGAACAGAATCTGCATGAAGTAATCATAAAAATAACTTGAGACTGTTGCCCAAGTCTGATTATTTCTCACCTTGACCAACCCTGATCCACGCTTTGTGTTCAGCCACAAAGTCAAACCTTATTCCAATCACTATGCAACCGATACCTGGGAGCTTACAGGTTACAGCTGCAACAAAAGTCTTTAATGTGGAGGGTGGTGGAGCAAGAAGACTCGCTTTTAGTTTGGGATCAAGCTCAGGGGAAACACAGAAGGTGTGGAGGGAACAGTATTTACTACAGAGACATGTGAACTGTTTTTTTTTTTCAGGCTGCTGATTGGTGCATTTTTAAACATTGCTGATTGTGTTTAGAAATGGACAATTGGCATTATTGTGCAAACATCAGTTTGCACAATACTGTCATTTCCATTGACAATATTATTGTGCAACTTGATATTTCAAAAATAAATTCACTTAAAAAAACTTTCGTTTTTTGATCAAAAGCTTTGGCACTAGGATCAGGTAGTATTTTTGAAATTGTCTTATTTTGCAAAACTGCAATGGAAACACATTTTGCATCCCACAAGTCACATGATCAACAACCAGCACAAACCATGAAGAATAATTCAACAGCAAGTGGTAGGAGGATGATGGTGCTGCATGTTTTTAATGACTTATTGTGTGAACAAACGTATTCACATGTGATTTTAATTGCGTTTCTTATTTAATGGAAACACTGCAATTGCAAAATTTATTTTTCACATTAACGGAATATAGACAAAGTTTTGCAAACATTTAAAACGGCTACTACACAAACCTCCACTGTACATTATGAGATCAAACATTATGTAAAATGTGTGCTAACATAAATTAAACCAGCGTTATTCAACCAGCACCTTTGTTGAGTACAAAGGAGGGCAGGTAGTATCAATTCCCTACTTCACACCTACTCACCAACTGACCTCAGAGGCTTGTTAAAGTAGCTAAAAAAGATGACAGGCTCCACATCAACCCCCCAATAGTTGAATGATATCGCATAGCAATGAAGTATGGAATCTGGCTTAAATTTGTCTTTAGAAAGTTGCAAGGCAACACACACACACTCCACAAATGACAATTCAGTCCCCACCCTATCCAGAATTTCACAATGACCCTGATGTGTAACAGCGTTTTATAGTGGCAGGTTTAAGAATGTTAAAATGGCTTGAGTTGGAAACGTGAGTCGAAGGTCACCTGCAAACAACCTGATCCTGATTATCAGCAAATACTGTTTATCTGCCAACAAATACAACCTGAAGGCAGCTGCCCTCAGGTGTGTTCTGTAGCCAGCTCTCTCTGAAAAGAACCCCCAGCAGTGACTCTTTAGAATGAAGCTTGACTTTGGTTGAGGAAAGCAGCTAAAGGCCCTTGAAATTCACTTCACATACTTGTGGCCACTGGTGTGCAGAGCTTTAAAAGTGTATATCGAGAGAGACTGAGAGAGAGCGATGGTAGAGCTAAGCTGAAAAAATGGTACGTGTCCCACTGTGCTAAATGCAAGCCTCAACACACCCCTGCTGCCAGTGGGAGAATCTGGGATGAAACCGTGCTTAACCTGTCACACAAGGCACACCCAAGACCTGGATTTGAACTGGGTTAGGCAAGATCTGCTGTTCACCTGTTTCCTTTCTGTTTATTTTTTCCATGCATGAGGAACTCAGTCCTCCTCCCCCCTGCAGATTGCTGATGTTCAAACTCCTACTTGTATTTCCCCCAACAGCACCAAATGGCACGCCGCACCGCTAACACACCCAGAGAAAGATTTGTCTCTGAGAAACATCTGCTTGCCATAATCCCTTCTGCTTTCGGAGCTTGATTAGGTGACCCGTTGACACGATGAGCCTGTGGTCCATGTACCACAAGCAGGGTGTGAACAACACATGAGCTAACTCTTATACCACCGATGTTTCTCAGCTTCAGATGCTGTTTGAACTTCTCAAAAGCAACCCACCAATTTTCTGACTCACTTGTGGCAACAGCAGAAAATCCCAGCAGATTTAAGCGAAGATGAAGAAGATGAGGAAGGATTATCTACAATATAGTTAGCTTAAAAATGGAAAAAAAAAATGCACTCAAAGTCTCTGCATTTTGTTTCTTAATTTACATTTTTATCAGCATGGAGTTTACAGGTCACAGTTGCAACAAAACTCTTTAGTGTGGAGGGTGGTGGAGCAATTAGACTCACTTTTAGTTTGGGATCAAGCTCAGAGAAACAGAAGGTGTGGAGTGAACAGTATTTACTACAGAGACATGTGAAGCCTATTTTAAGAATAGGCTTGTTTGTACAAATTTTTTTTATCTTTAAATATCATCTTAGAAGTATCTGGCAGAGTTTCCCCCTATTCTGCCAGATCATGCTACGTCTGATGATAGGGACACGAAGGCAGTCCACTGTGTTTTTGTGTTGGAAAAATGTTAAGTTGCAAAAATTTAGGCGTGCATGAGTATTCATCATGATTTGAGAAAAGTAGCGTGATGCCAACACGCTGGTGTATGGACAGCGTAACTGGTGCGAACTCCATTGTGCTCAGTTCAATGCTTCATATATAAACCTAGTTTAATCAGTCTTTGCTGTCATAAACAAGCTACATTTAGCCTGATGGAGGGGTCAAGTAAAGCCTGGTGGCCCAGGATTACAATACACTGGGAAAAATCCTGCTCGACATTATTTTCCATACCTTTGGTTGGTGTTCATTAAGGTATTTTGTTAGTTGGTGACTATAGTGAATATATTGTGTAACTCTGAGATATTGCCAGTGAGATTAAACTGTTTTAAAAAGATGTTGTTCATTGGTGTTTCTCCAACCAGCCCCGAACTACAGCTGTGTTTGCATTGGGGAATATAACGGAGTGCTGCTTGTGGCAATTTATTTTTCCATGTACTTGTAAATTTCTTTGTCTCTATGAAAAATCTTTATTTTTTGTTTTATGACGAATGCAGCCGTTTTCCTGAAAGATTACAATAGTTGTTTCTTTGGCTTAAAGTGCCTTTGTACTCTGCTGCTTTGGAGCTTTACCGCTCATTCCAGAATGCTGTTGACTCATCACCTGGTATGTCTAGTTTTCATAGCATGTCATGTCTTTGTAGGCTTGTTTTAGCACAATAGGATCTTTTTAGATGCACATTTTCACTTTTTCTTCTTGTGTGGAGTGATCTTTGTTCTTCTGCTTGCCTGGAGCTGCTCACTCTTTGTAGGCTGTGCCACAATAGACTGTTGATACCAAGATTGGATTAAAGTAGAATAAACTGAATTATTAATTTTTTTTTGCTGACTTAAAATGAATAAGTTGAGAAATTCTAAAACGGATCCAATGGGTTTTATCAGAATGAAACTTGGAAAGACATTAAGTAGACTTAAACTAGCTCATTGCTAAGGTCCTTTGTTTTGCTTTTGTATAAAAGGTCAAGGTGAAAATAACCAATGTGGATCCTTTTGTTTGTTCTCTGAAAGTATGCAGCCAACTAGCACATTTCAGACTGCTGACGACTTATCAGGATCTCACTATCAACAGATGACATTATGTGTGCATTCCTCAGGATATCTTAGATGTTGATGTTTGATGGAATGTGAAGCCGTCCTCTGCTTGTGTTTACAGTGATTTTTCATGTCATTAGAGGAGGGGTCAAGAGACATGGACTAGAAGGTTACACGAAAATAGCATTTCAATTTGTGATGTCCTTTTGCTGGCTTGGTAAATTAAGGTTAAGATTAAATTCAAATTAAGGTTGCACATCTGAAACCAAAGTCATTGGATCTTCCAATACCATAAATGTAACATCTTAAAAGGAAAAATAAAAAAAGAAGCAATGTGAAAGAAAACTAATTGACTTTTAACCCTTTTAGACCCGAATTTCAAACGTCTGCCTATATAAATCTTCCTTATTTTAATTGTAAGTAGTTATTTAAATGTCCTGTGAGATGATATACTTACCCATGTACCCATAACAACTGGAACTTTCAATATCCAACAAGTCATTTTCACAATTTACCGTCTATTAAACGAGTGCCCCCCGGATTAATTTCACTCTCTGCAGCTGCAGCTGTGAAATTACCGTAATAACCCGATATTGGCTGGAAAGTGCAACGTCTCCCCTTTCAGAAACCGTTGGAATTTTTCAGATAGCGCCAAGTGTGGTGGAATTACGGTACTGCAAATGTTTACATGTCGGCGGCGACAGGTTCGGTTCTAGAAGGGTTAACATTTTGATTAGAGTTAAGTTAGTAGCAGGTGCTGATGAACAAATAACTGACATCCACTGTTTTTTACATCCAATGAAGGATGTAAAAAACATCAGGATTGATGTAGAAGAGCCATCATTTCTGTCACATTGTTCTAAGGAGAAGAAGCTAAAGGTCATTTCCAAGCATCTAAATTCAGTTATGTAGTCAAAGATGTTTATCAGACGACAACCTGTTATCAGCTGAATAATCTGCTCTCTCAACAGGTCTCAACATGTCTCAACATGCAACGAAAATACAATTTTCTCTTATCATGCCCTCATCATGAGCATACCTCCTCTGACTTAATTTTTAAGCACCTCACTTTAAAAAGCTTCCCTCAATAACAGGTTGTTAGTGGAACCTGGTAGCATGGTGGCATCACTTGATCCGGAAAAGGTTGTTCTTTGACTTTCTGACCAACTGGTCACCGGTCAGGGCCAACCTGAAAATCAGCAGATTCATGTCTCTAGTTATCATGCTGTTTGTTTAATTCTGGAACCACATTTTCCTTTAGTTCTGTGAAAATGTCATCTAAAATGTTCTCCTACTAGATTTTTGAGGTTTTAATTTAAACACTCCTTCTCAGGGATAAAGGTGCAGCATGTAACTTTTATGACAATTTATTTTTTTTTTTTACATATTTGTTAAAACTGTCACAGGGACAGTATGTTATGAGACCAATCTGTAAAAAAAAAAGATCTACTCCACCTCCTCCCTGAGCAACTATTACTATCTGAAGAAAACAGCAAAAACAACCAATCAGAGCCAGTGGGTGTTGGCGCTGTCAATCATCAGTGGCTATGCTAACTAGCCTGAGCATTCACAACAGGCTATTCTAGCTGTAGTGTAACAAAGAGAAAGAAGGAGAAGAAGAGGGGGATGAGCATAACCACATTGAGGGGCGATTGACAGCACTAAGCTCCCATCCTGGCTCTAATTGGTTGTTTCTAGTTAGCACTGGGAAAAGATAGAGGAGCTCCTTTTTATTTTTGTTTTTTCAAATTATCTGTCTCATACCATACTGTCACAACATAATGATAGTTTCAACAGATTTGTAAAAACATATTATTTAATAAAAGTTATGTACCGCACGTTTGACTTTTGCATAGAGACATCTGAGAACAAAACCAACTATGATGAACTTTGTTATGAATGTTACTTTAATGAACACTTCACCTCTATTCAGCCCCGTCTCTCTGGTTTGACTCTTGTTTACATTTTGTATTTAAAAGTACATGTGTGGATGCTATAGCAGTTTCTGTACTATATTGAAGCTTTTCAAATGTTTTCAACCTCATTCTGCCAGATTATTACAGAATCAATTAAACACCACTAACATCATTAAATGGAGGCTGGAAAGAGATCCATGTTAGTTAGATCTAATGTCAGTGAAGAATTTGGTTTTGATAAACTCACTAATAAAGAAGTCCATCTGCTGAGAGCTCAGTGTTTATGCTGAATCTATGACTGAAAGGCAGCCAAAGTGACACATTTTGCCTGAATTCCTCGCATTTGCCCACTGTTTTCATTCAGCGTACTTACTGATATCGTCTAGAATGCGTGTTTGGCTTATCCTCAAAGGCAGACCAAAGTATTCCAACACATGTGCTTTTGTTCCCCACTTTAGTTCAGTGGTAATCAGACTCTAAGTGTAGGCACTTGAAGCCTTTTACAGCAGATTTCCACACTTGCTGATGGTGCTTTTGTAGATTTCACCTGCGATTTATAGGTTGTCTGAATGCAGAACATGTGACTGTATCAAAGTCATGAAAAAAGCGTCTCTACAGTTGAGCTTTTGGCGGCCGCTGAGCTGTAATACCTTACTTTAGCCGATGCAGTGCAGTTCTTTTTATAAGGCTTTTAAAAATACTATTTTACATTACTACCAGATGTTTTAGGCTGTAATTTTCTCAAAAAGTCACAGCCTAGATTTCCAAACCTCAACTGCAGTATGCCCTTAGTACATAGTAATTAGTTCTTCGTTTAGTGAAAACAAACCCCAGAGCGCTGAGAAGGTAAACCTCTGCAGATTTTCTGCCTGAGATTTGTTCTCCCCTCAGCTCAGAGCGAGTTAACAGTGCAACACAAAACACCTTTTTTTTTAAAAATTATTTTACCAGCTTATTGTCAACATCAAGGAGGCCATTTGACTCAACAGATGGAGCATACAAACTCATAAAACACAATGAAGAGAATTGTTTACAGATGGCAAGTATTTTCTGCTCCAAAGACAGAACTTACCCAGCGCTCAGCTACAGCTACATTGGTCTTTCTCCAAGGATCTCTGCGGATCACTTGTGTCCCGTCTACATGTATATATATTTTTTGACTGAAACCAATGTTCTATATGTTGCTTTTAGTGCTCGTTGAAGATGCTTCACAGGAGGGTATCAGAAAACTTTGTTGGCATGTAGATGAAAGGAATGCCTCAGTCTGTTTTCTTTCTTCTCTTTCAGCCAAAACTTCCTGGACAGAACCTCCTCACTGAGGTTTTCCACAGGGGTAACCTCATCGAAAGTGATTACTTTGGCGTCGAGTTTCAGAACATGCAAATGAATTGGGTACGTACTCCGCAATAATATCTTTCACTTCTGGTTTGAAGCACACAGATTTTACAGTGCTTTTCAAAACTGTTCATACACCTTTTAATATTCTGTCACGTTACAATCGCAAACATCAATGTATTTTATTGGGGTCTTTCATGGTAAATGGATGCAGAATGTTAGATTAGCCCACTGAAAGTTGAGACTTAAATCCAACTGAGACTGAGACTATTTTAAATAGATATTTAGAAATGCTTCCAACCAATGTGTTTGAACTGGAGCTAATATGCAAAAATCAGTTTCTAAATATGTAAAATTGTCAGTAGCCATTTGCTTTACAAATGTGCTCAAAATGTTTTGGTGTTTTCACAATAAGAAACGCAGTTAAAATCACATGTGAATGAGTTTGTTGACGCAATAAGACATTAAAAAAATATAACACAACATCATCCTACCACTTCCTGCCGTCTTCTTCATCTCTTCCGCCGGCCATGGCATCCAGTTGTTGATTGCAGTGACTCATGCGATGTGAAAACACATTCACATCGCACGAGTACTGACCAGCAGGGACCTCATCCATACTTTTTCACACTTTTTTGTTGTAAAATGTTGAAGGTTCAATGTTGAAACTATTGTATCCCTTTTCCTTTCCCTTCATAAATATTCACCACTTTGTGCCACAAAAATCCCAATAAAATTCATTGACATTTGTGGTTGTTATGACCACACAGGAAAAGGTTCAGGTTTTTCACTACTCACAATGTACTGTAATCGTACACTGCATACTCATTATTGGTGACAGGTCAAAGTTCTTAACATAAATGCAAGTGGAGAGGAATCCCTGTGCACTTTGACGTCATTTTACGGTTACTTTGTTGCTCTGGATTAGTACAATCAGTACAGTGGTGTTGTTTTCACTGGAGATAATATTGAAGTCTCTTTAATGCTTCGTTTCCACTGAGCATTACGGCATGGATTGCTGTGGTTTGGCCCAAACAATCAACACATGTCGCACCATTTCTGGTCACGCTTCAGATGTAGGTCTATAGGGCAACGGTACGTACAGCTGACGCAGCGTGAGGTGTTTGGGTTTAACCCCGCCTGCTCAGAGAAAGCCCCACTGGCGGTGGGAATGCTCTTCTGAATACACCGGACCATAAACTAGGGTTCGTACACATGCCGTACCACTCAGTAGAAATGAGGCATAACTTGTCTGGCTCGACTCACCCGTCAGAATTTCTGCCGTTTTTATCTTTCCAGAAACACGACTGGAATGTAATACCACCTTGGAGTTTTTATAAACCAACATGGGGGCCACGATCCAAACCATAGCTTACATTCTGAAACAATACTGCTTGTCTTTAATGGATTCACTGGCTGTACATCTCAAACAGTGAAGTGTGTGTAGCTTTTTCTAAAACTGTGCTCAAAGACTTTCACAGTTAGTCTGCATGAGCTGACTGATTTACTGCCTGAAGATGGGCTCCAATATATTTAGATCAACGACAGATGGAGAAATGTGTACATAAACGGATTACAACAGTTGGTTCTGGGTAGAAATGTTACTCAATGCTGGTTTCTTGTTGCACATTCCTTCATCAATCAGCCACAGTTTGAACAGAGGAGCTGAGCTACAATGAGGCAGAGATGAGGGATTTTTTATTTTTTTTACTTAGAATTGTAAATTGTGTCCCAAGAAAAGTAGACAGTTGCTTATAGAGCTGTCACTTTATACTAGAAGACCTGCATTGAGTTTAGTTGTAACAACTGGTCAAACTTGGAGCCTGAAATGCTGAAAAGCTAAAACTTTGTCTCCCTCTAGGTATGGCTTGAACCGACAAAGCCCATTGCAAGACAAGTCAGAAGTAAGTAGGATCAAACTGGCTGTAAATCCACCTGATGGAGAGAGGAATTTCAATATTTCTGTTATTGCTTTCCAGTACCAGCGAATACACTGTTCCGACTTTCTGTGAAGTTCTTTCCCCCTGACCCGGGTCAACTGCAAGAAGAGTACACCAGGTCAGTGAAGTGAAGTTTTTTTTTTTTTTGGCTCCTGTCTTCATGGAAGACGTTTCACAATCTTTGAGGGTTTTGGTTTTCTCTTCAAAAATCTCTCAGTAATCATTAGAGAAATAAATGACATTTTTATTACGCCTGTGCTGCCAAATAGTTGCATCACTTAGGTTTGAAGAATTTTAATTTAGCTTTACTTGACAGGTTTATTCCGACAGGAAGTGATGGTGTTATTGTGGAGCGGCCCAGTCGGAGGCTTGACTTGAATCTGATAGAAAATCTTAACCTTAAAAACATCACAAAAGTTAAATTATTGAAGGATTAGAGAAAACATGCAAAAAGCTGGTCAGTTTGATTTGCTGTGTCATAATGAAGAGTTTTCTTTGATTATTGAGAAAGGTGCCATTTTTAAAAATAAAAGTAAAATGTTCATTATTTTAGAAATAATGAAAGCGATTAATTATTTCTAAAATGTATTTATATTTCCTTATGTTGTTTTCTTGTCCTTTTAAGAGATGTGCGTCTCATTTCGTAGCATCTTCTCGGTTGAGTTAAAAAGTATTTCAAATCTAAATCTGTGAGTGTTGTGAGTAATTTTGGCCTCTCATTTCCTCCCACAGGTATTTATTCTCCCTGCAGATGAAGAGAGATCTGATGGAGGGCAGGTTGATCTGTACAGAAAATACCGGAGCGCTGCTGGCCTCACACATTGTTCAATGTATGTTTAATTCTACTGCCTTAACGTCAAAAACACAGAGCAATATTCAATAACTGCCTCGTAATGATTGCTGAATTTCAAAACCGAGATGAAGGACTTACTTATTGCACATTGTAAAATGATGATGATCTCATGTGGCCTTTAGATAATTCTGTTCCGAAGAGAGTTAACGTTTCCTCCAATTATGCAGACAGAATCTGATGTTTCCTCTTGTGTAAACTGACAGCGGAGATCGGAGACCATGATGACGCTGCAGACAGGGAGTTCCTGAGAGCAAACAAATTATTGCCTTATCAAGACAAAGTGCAAGAGAGAATCATGGAGTTCCACCGCAGGCACCTGTAAGTTTCAGCCCCTGTTCCTTTATATCTGCCAACATCTCTTAAAATATTTGAATCCAACCCATATGTCTGAAGAAATCAGCCACAAATCCCTGGAACCACTTAAAGTAGTAATAATATTGTCAGGTTTTGGTCTTTACTCTAGAGGGTTAGTGTTAGCAGCCGTGTCTGGGCTGTTGCTCTGGTTTTTTACAGCTAGCAAGACTTAATGTGATTTACCTTCACCTCATGAATTTAATATAATTTACATCTCTATTTAAAGCATTGCTTCTGACAGCTTCATCTTTCCCCTGGCCATAATGGTGTGGCTTTTATTCAGTATTCACCGACTGGGATAATGTTGAAGAGCTATTGTTAATCGTGGTGTTAAGTGTCTCTTTCTTTTAAGTGTAGCAACTGTTGAGACTAACAACTATTGCCAAGATTTAAAAGAAAAACTCCCAACATCAGCTGGAATATTCTCAGATATGTCCTCATCTAAAGCTGTTCACAAAGTATCACATTCTAAAGATTGTGTTCAAATTTAGCAGCCAAGAAAAGATCAGCATCATGTCTAGTGTCTTGTAAAAATATGCCTTAAGCCTTTGCACATTTCATCCTGCTGCAACCACAACACTTCGTGTTTTGTTCTCACTTTATGTGCTTGAACAAGACAGAGTAGTGCATAATCATCAGGCACATCACAAGAACAAAACCAGACATTAAAGCAGAATGGACAAAATGAAAAACGTAAAGTAATTTATTTTCAAGACATCCCCACTGAACAGTGAATGTTTCACAAATAAACATCTGAAATGCATATCTAGAAACTGAAATTTGTGCAGATTAGCCGATCAGTCAGATTGGATTTAGTGTCCTAGTACATGAACCTTCAAGTAACTTTGAAGGCATTCCAGTGTTAGCCTGGTAAAAAGCAGCCCTTGTTTTTCTGCTATTTGCTCCAAATAGAGGATCTGGACTCTCAGCTGCTTTCCTTCTTTTGTCAAAGGCTTACATCTAGCAACTCTTGATTGATCTGCAATTGTGAGATACTCTTTATGACTTCAGATGACTGACCAAACAGTGGTTCGTGAGATATTTGAAACCTGGAATATTATTTCTTGACACATTCCTGTCACCCGTCTGTGTTCTTTGGTCTTTGTAATGCTGTTCCCTCAGTAATTTCCTCTATCAAATCTCCAAGGCCTTCAAAAAAAAGAAGCTGCATTTGTACTTAGATTCAATAACAATATTCTCAAGGCAGTACAAGGGAAATGCATTTCATCTGCTCTCAGAATAAAAAGGGTTGCATGTCTCATTTTTCAGATTTTAGATGTATAGGTTTTCAAAGTATGCTTAATTTTCCTTTCACTTCCCAAAACCTTTTACCAAAGCAGTACTTTGAGTTTATGTATCACATAAAGGCTGAAGTTGGTGGTTGATAACATTAAAAAAAAAAAAAAACTCAAGCGATATTAACTTTTCAAGTCAGTGTGTGGTTACTGAACGTTTCTACAAACGATCCTCCTTTTTGGGGGCAGGTTGTGTAGTCATCACCTGGCTGTGTAAAATCAAACCATTACTCAGCCGATTCCTCAGTTTAACCAGAACAAGAACATGGGTTGCATGTCTGCTGAAAAGTGAACTGCAGGCTTTTTATTCCCCAACCTTCATATTTTTGCTAACTATCACCTTTCTGTGAACATATTTTTTTTTCCCCCAAGGGTTCAACTATAATACTTTAAAGAACGGTAGCTTAGCATTGTTTAAAAGTGAAGCCTCAGCAGACCTGCCAGTGCTTGCTTCTCCTCCTCCTATTTTTAGCCTTAATGGGAGGCATTCATGTTGCTTTTTTGAGCTCATTCTGTTATCTAATTATGATTTACAGAAGGTAAACTGACTTTTCGGTTCTCATCCCACACATGTTGTTTCATGTTGATGGTTTAAGAAGTGGTAAATGATGCCCCATTGCTTCTACGCAGTTTATGCTTGGTGAAAACCCTGACTGTGTTCTTCATGCACAGACACAACAAGTCTTCCTCACCCATATCTGTTGGTTTAGAGTTTAGCAGAAACCATTTACAGGACTTTTCCCACAGCCTGTCTCTAAAGGAGCACAGTGCTACCTCATAGCCAACAGAGGCTTTTTTTCAGCACCCAGGTTGAAAAAAGCCCTAAAGACTTAAGGGTTCTCTAAAGACTTTTGCTAATCTCTTTCCTTGGTTGCCAGAGTGGTAGCGCTAACAGAGAGTTCCCTGCTTTAATCCTTTGCTCCGGTTAGTCTATTAGCCATAAGGCCAGTGGGGCAGGGGAGGGCTCTAAGGAGATTTCATGCTTAAAGGATGAACAAAATTAGAATGGAGTAATGATGGGATGGATATGTTTCTAACATTTGTAATCACTTACTTTTATATGTGCCTGTTAAATTTGTAAAGCTTGAAAATCATGTTGTGTTTTATTTTGGCACTATGTGGAAGAAAACATTAAGAGTGATCACTATAGTTCATTTGTCAGTTTTTACTCTGTATTATATTTATTGCAAATATTGCTAGAATTTTAACTAAATCAATATTGGTAGCAGTTTTAAACTGAGAGCGTTTTTGCAAAAAGTTAAAGTATTTTCGACTACAAATGAAATTGTGTGGATACATTTTCGTGCCGTTTTGTTGCATAGTTTAATTCAATAAAAAGAGGGTCTTAGAATTGATCTTAGAGGGACTCCACATACCGCTGCTCACTATTACCCTGTATGAAGGGAACATGCCATGAATGTTTTTGTTTATGTATCTTTTTTTTTAACCAGTGGCCAGACTCCTGCTGAATCAGATTTCCAGATTCTGGAGATTGCTCGTAAACTGGAAATGTACGGTGTCCGCTTTCACCCAGCAGCTGACCGGGAGGGCACCAAGATCAATCTGACTGTTGCTCATATGGGCCTTCAGGTCTTTCAGGTGATTACTGCTTTAATCGCAGCCACCGTGACTTCACCCTGTCATCATTTGGTTGACTTTTCTGTTTGTCTTTTCTGGCGTTATTTCTTAACCTAGGGCAACACGAAAATAAACACCTTCAACTGGTCCAAGATTCGCAAACTGAGCTTTAAGAGAAAACGGTTCCTCATAAAACTCCACCCAGAAGTCCATGTAAGCTTTCACGGACTTCAGTTTAATCTCAGATTTTACATTCATTGTAAACATGACCAAGTCAGTGTTTCTTTTTAACTTTTATTTCAGGGGCCGCATCAAGACATTCTTGAGTTTATGATGGCCAGTCGTGACCAGTGTAAAAACTTCTGGAAGATCTGTGTGGAGTACCATTCGTTCTTCCGTTTGTTTGATCAACCGGAACCCAAAACCAAAGCAATCCTCTTCACACGAGGTTCCTCCTTCAGATACAGGTAGGAACTCTTTGAAGTCCGTTCATTCGGACTTTTGACCTTTGTTGTACAGTTAAGCATTTTATCATGTTATTTCTTTGGATTTAGTCTTTAATCTAAAATTCTCTCCGTCAGTGGAAGGACCCAGAAACAGCTTGTGGAGTATGTTCGGGAAAACGGAGCAAAGAGAACCCCTTATCAGAGGTGTGTTTGTTTGAATAGAAGTGTATGTGCAGTACAGTCCAGGTGACAAGTTTACATTCAAACATCATGGGCACAAACTTCAGTAATTTGGGTCCTTTGATGGCTTATTTAAATGATTCTTCTCTCTGCGTGGAATGAATATACAACACACAACTTCAATGATGTTTCAGGTTTTGCACAAATTATCAATTGTCATTTGTTTTTAAGGGTAAGAATTATTTATAACTGATATTTTACAAGGATAAAAAAACCCATTGAGATTCCAAAGGAATCTTGGCCAAGAGGGCAGCAACAATTACAAAAATTGTACATGCAGGGGTCAACTATTTGGCCAAATGTCCCATAGTAAGTTGTACTTTAACCACATGCTTTTTTTAAAGCTGACAACAAGGTTTTGGCACACTTATGGCAGGGATATTTGACCACTGTTCTTGGCAGAATTGGTGGAACTTTAAACCCGGTCGGTTTTCTGGGACAGGCCGAGCTTTGAGGTAAAGTCCATAAATTTTCAACTGGATTGAGGTTGTGGCTTTGTGAGGGTTATTCCAGAAGGCTTATGCTCTTTCCCTTTATCCATTCTAAAACCAGTTTTTGATGTGCGACAACTATACAGCCTCGACTGAAATTTTCAGCCAAATGCATATTTAGAGAAAAGCTTATGATCAGATGGGGTGCAGTTTGATCTGTTTGGACACAAGAAGAAGAATGTTCAGAGGAACCAAAGAGAGGCTTTTGAACACACAAAGTTTAAAGCATTATGGTGGCAGCAGCATTTTGCTGCCATGACTACAAAAAGCGTGTCCTCAAGGCACCGCTTTATAAAGCACATTTACCAAACATTAATGGGAGTGTTTGCATAACTTTCCAAGTGCTGGCCTTAGAATGATACATGTTCAAGAATGGCATAAATTTGGCCACTGGTGCAGGAATTTGATGGAGAATGACACATTTTTCAATCAGCAACCTTTACTCAGACTTAGCCGTACCCATTCTGTAAATACAGCGACAGTAACCTGCATTCTGTTATTTTTGGTGACCAAAGAGTAATATTTTTGTTTTATGTTTCACATGATTCCCAGATAAATTTATATACATTTGTTTCATTAAAATATTGAAAGTTTTGTTTATTGTTGGCCAATAAAAACAAAATAACCAAAAAATAAATTGTTGTGAAGTGTGACTACGTGGCAATTTTTAGCTCATAAGGGAAAAGTTTGGACACCAAAGTTTGAGTAAACTAAACTTAGTGTTGTTCATGCCTGTGATGAGTGTGTGTAAACATCTGACCCAAACGGGACACCGTCAGTCATATCATTTGTTTTCCATATGAGTAATATTGAATTATTCTGACAGTGAGGTCTGTTTTTGTTTAGGAAGAACAGCAAAGTAAGGATGTCTGCTCGTTCCTTTACCTCTGACATGCCAAAACAGGTAAACAAAACAACTAAAATAAATGTGTAGCAGTAGCTGCGTTTCCATTACAAATGTACGCAAATCTTTGTCTATATTTTATAAATGTAAAAGAAAAAGGAAAAAAAAATCACAATCGAGCAATTAGTGTTTTGATTAAATGAGAAATTGATTTAAAATCGCACATAAGCTTATTCACACGATAAGTCATTCAAAATCATGGCAGTGACGAATGTAAACAGTTACATGAGAAATGGTCATAATTCAGCCATGGCGCTAATGCTCATCATCGATCAGTCAATCAGAGGAAACTTCGGCGTCCTATTCAGGCGTTAGAGTGCAAACCCCCTATGTCTGGCTGTGTATGCGGCGTTTTGGGGGAATTGTAGTTGCAGATTTTACAGAAGAGTTATGGATTGGAAATGTTAAAATGACAAAGTTTTATGAACTTTGCATGCTGTGAGAGCTCTGTGAGAGTTTACCATTAATGGAAACGCAGCTAGAAACAACCATAATTTGTGCCAGAATGGATAAACTAATCAAAAAATGTTTTTTCTTTCCTTTGTGGCCTTCATTCTGTATGTTCTCTGGTCTTGTCCGTTTGTTCTGCCTTTGTTATCAGACCTTGTCGTTCAGTGACAGCCCCAGGGCCCCTTGCTCCCTCTCCTCCACCGCCGAGTCCTTTCTCCCTGCACACATGACCCGGATCTTTCCACGAACAGAGCTACAACCTCAGCTCCAGCCTTTCTCCGCACTCAGCCCGTCTCCAGCAGCGCAACAGCTGCCGCAGTCCCCGGCCGGAGCAGCCAGACCCCCCAGCCCCTCGAAGGAAGACTCCATCAAGGCCGTTCCCCCATCACACTTCTCGCATCAAGGTGCCCCTAGCAACCAGGCAGCAGGACACTGCAGCCCCGTGTTTGTGTGTTTAGACAGCAGCACATCCCTATCATTGCCCTCCAGAAACGACAATGAGAATAGTGAGCAAGGCAGGAGACGGGGAACGGGATGCTCGCTCGAAGCGGGGAGGGGGAAACTGAAGGGGCCCCTTACACCTGAGGCCTTCGAGGCAGAACTGTTGAGGACGAAGCAGAACGCCATGTTCTCCATGCCCAGCTCGCCTCTGCAGGTGTCAGAGGAATTCATTGATGACGATCCCACCGAAATCTCTTTCTACGGAGGCGGGGCAGAGGCCTACTCCTTCGGGCTTGATGAGAATAAAGTAGACCAGTTAGATTTTACAGAAGGGTCTGACATCAGCAAAAATCGGCTTTTTAGTGTTGGAATCGAGGACTTAAATGGGAATGTCCATGCGTTTCCAGACAGCCTGGTGGGGCATTCGGAGACCAGCTCGTTGGTAAACAACCGCTCCGAGTGTAGCTCCCTTGACAACCTGGGGCTCAGCTCTGCCGGGGAGTCCATGTCGGTGGGGTACGGGGTCCCGGACTCCTCCTCGCTGCGCCTGCCGGGCTCTGGCATCCAGTCAGAGGCCAGTTCAATGGTCAACTTCCCGGCGTACTCTATCCGCTCTGAGAGCAGCTCCGCCATGCAGTTCAGTGACCTGGTGGAGCAGCTCGAGCAGCTCAGCTACCCCCCCACCGCCACCGAGGGGTCCGGGAACAGCAGCTCCGACTCGGACTCCGACTGGGGCTCCGACGGCAACCTTCCCCCTGAGCAGGACCTGTTTTATAGCAACCCTCTAACAGGAAGTAGTGGGATAGAGGGCTTCCTGCTCCAATGCCACAACCTGCAGTCCCTGGGACTGACAGATCCCTCCGGATCCCCACAGATTAAAATGTAAACCTTTACAGCACTTGAGCCTTTAAACTGCTGTGGTGCAGTTACAGGAGAAGTTTTTGCTTTTAAGAGTAATATAAAGAGTAACGTATAGATCACCTTTTTTTTCTTTTTTTTAAAGAAGTAAGTCAATGTAAGCAGAAGAGGATGAACCAGTTTATTTTCCCAGAGGAAGCCATTCATGGCATTTTTAAACAAAATTACTCTTGAGTGTTTTTTGCTTCAGTCTACATTATGTGGTCTACTTACAAGAAAAGAGAGGGAGTCTAGTCTGCTATCTTGCATTGTTACTTTTTAAAAGATTTTTTACACATTTTTTACCTACAGAAAATAACAATAAAGCAGAAATTAGCTTACTTATAGCTCCATGTCTTTTGCTGAACACAGTCTTTGAAAACTACTTTCCATTCAAACTTTCATTCCATTAGCTGGCATAAATTTGTAGAACTTTACATTAATTTTATATAATTACAATGCGCTTCCTGTATTTAAATACCAAGGCAAGGCATGCCACAGTGTTTTTAGTTTCACTTCTGTGCGTTACTGACCCCTGCTGGCTGAAAAGGTGTTTACACCTGCCGTGTTATTTCTCAGAAGCATCATGATTAACCATAGAGCTTCATGTTCAGATAAATAATAGAATGTAAACCTTGTGCTGTTGAGACATAATGTAAAATGCTAATACCACTTTACATAAGATGAATGTATCATTTTAGAACTCTGAATAGCATTTTGCTACATAATTAATTAAAGCTAGAATGAAGATGATGTTATGTGATATTACGATTTTTCATAATGTAGAAAGTTTAAGGAAACCACTTTTGGTACATTAGTCCTGTATTTTTAGAACAAAGTTCTTAAAAAAACATTTTTTTAACCTCTAGCTTCAAGGATTCTTTACCATATTTAATAAAACAGGTTATTCTCAATTTAACATCCAAATATTCAGGTTATTGACAGGAAGCAGTGTTTTGCACATTAAGTGAACATATGTGTTACTTTTTCTAGAAACATTTGAAGCACAGGTATGCAAGCAAAGGTTTTCAACCACTAAAGGAGTAACATGTTCATGTTTCTCTTATCAGTGTTCTGGACTTTAATCCAGTAACAAAGGCAATCTGTTTTGCACAGCTCAAATTAGAGAGACTTGTTTGCAAAGCTTCTTCCATAGTGACTTACATTTTTTCTTTTTTAATTTCATCTTTCTGAGCCTCCCTTCCTGCAGCCCTCGCACCACGGTGCCTTAAAGCACTTCCATGCAGTGTGTCTTTAACTCAGGTGTATGATTTCTGCCTTGTGAAATAATTCCAACCAATCACCTTGTGCTACATGGGATCCAAAGCTTTAGATAGTTTCTTTAATTCAAACGTCTAATTGCTCATCTGTTCTCATTGTCATTTTGTTGGACCGGCATTTCCAACATCTGCAGTAAGACGTGTGCTCAGCTCCAGATCTTTTTTTTTTTTTTTTTTTTTAGTTTTACTAAACTTTGTTCTGACCTGATGAAGGGGTTTGTCTTTTTTGGGTGTTTTTTTTTTCATTTCATTCACTATTTTTGCCATAATATGATAATTTTTTCCCTACTTTAACCCAATTTTACACTGAGCTGATGGTAATAATAACAAGCTAACTACGCTTAGCCACCAAGTAATCATCACTTAATCTTGTGTGTATTTAAACTTAGTCATCATCAACATGTACTTAATGTTTGTATGTTTTATTCTCAAGAATAAAGGAATCACTTTTGGGTACCATGAATGTCAGACTTAAAATTCTTTTTTTTGCAAATCGGATTGAAGTTAGAGGCACAGCAGGGATTTCTGCCTCCCATTTGTTTGCAGTTTTAGACATTTAGAGTTTATTCATCGGGGTCATGGAGAAATAATTTGCCTCTTAATTTTGCTTCTTTGCTGATAGTGTTCAAACGATGCAAGACAAAACGGATGATCTGGTCGTTTCTCGCAGAAATATACTGAGTGTTTTAGGCTGTCCCACTTCTGAACAAAGTCTGTATTTTATTTCCTGAAAAGGAACGCTTTATGATCCCTCAACAAACTTATACAAACAGTAGTTTTCCCTGTTTTTTATTTGATTCAGCAAACCACATGCAGTTGGGAGGGGGGGGGGTTGTGTCGTGCACAAGTTTCCTCAACCTAATTCCAGCTATGTGTGTGTAGGTGTGTGTGTGTGTGTGTGTGTGTGTGTGTGTGTGTGTCTGCTCGTTGCTTAGGCAGGCCTCATGCCAAGTCATTCCACACCAAACCCCCCTCCTCATCTCTCTTTCTGACGAGTCAGATATGCATTGTCCTCCCCCTCCTCTCTGTGTCGGTCCCTGTGGGGCGCTCCACATCCACCATAAACAACCTATTTGCCCCGCAGAGAAGCCACATTCCTGATAAGTTTTCACTTGGGCAATTATTTCCGGGTCGAATAGCGAGTCCCGTGGTTTTTTTTTTGTTTTGTTTTGTGCTTTTTTTTTTTCCCTCTCTCGTCAGTCTTCCCTCCACCCCTGCATTTCATAAGTGGAAGAGCAGCTGTGGTGACTCCACTGTTAGAACGGGATGGGTCGGGTTTTGTCTGCTGAGAAGCTAACAGAAGCAGTGGAGGGAGGAAGGCTTGTTTATCATTTAGCCTTATTTCTTTTTGTTTTAGTGGGATTTGGAAAATTTATGACCAGGATTTAAAGAGTGTGGGAACCCATACTTACTGCGGTCTCATTTGCAGCTATTCTTTCATGAGCTGCCAGTATTTGTGTGTGAGATTAGGCTTGCGATTTGTTTGAAATGTTCAGCTGTGTTTTCACAGAAACAAAAAGAGGGAACCAGGTTAAGTGAAGGTTTAGTGTTGCTTATGTGACAAAATACAGTCTAATATATGGGATTAGTTCCTCTGCATGCACAGATTAAGACCCCTCCCCACTTAAGGAGAACATGTTTGTGCCTTTCTCACCACGTTCCCATCACCTGGGACTCCTGAAAAATCAAACCACCCATTTTTTTTTTTGTTTTTTTTTTTGCCTTTTTTTAATTTGACTCTCCCTCTTCCATTCGTAGATTCAGTAATGGACAATCCTCAGCTCTCGCCCCTCACCTCCAAGGGTCCCCTCAGCCTGTCGCCTTCCTTCCAGATGTCGACCCTCAGCCTGCCCAGCCAGGCCCCGTCTCCGCTGCAGAGCCCCATCCTGAGTGAGGTGGGCAGCACTGCCAGGCTAGAGGAGGAGGAGGAGGGCAGGAGGAAGGTACACTGCTTGCATGCCACCCTTCCAAACCCCCCGCCCCCCACCTGCCTCAAAAATTCAAACATTTAAAGCCGATTCACATATAGTGCCCTGTAAAAGTATTCAACCAAAAAAATATTTTTTGTCTCTATTTTGATTGGGACCCTTCTTAATTCTAGTCAAAGATTTAAATAATCAAGAACTGAAAGAATTTGAAACATGGATTTTTTTTTTTTTTTTTAAACAATTAAAAATCTCAGAAGTGTGGTGTGCACCCGCATGAGTCGATGGTTCGTTGTTGGTTGCAGCTACACGACTTTAGGGAGGCAACTCTGTCAATTTTCTTAGCAAGCAGTCCAACCTGAGTCAGATTAGATATTCTGACTATGTTCTTGAGTCAACATTGTCCTGTTGATTCAAAATCTGGACTTTGACTAGGCCACTCAAACACATGAATGTGTTTGATCTAAACTATTCCATTGTATCCCTGGCTGTATGTTTTGGGTTGTTGCACAGAACAGGTTTTTTTATAGTATCACCCTGTCTGCCCTCAGCATGATTCTGCCACTACCGTGTTTCACCTTGTAGATGGTGCATTCAGTGTTTTACATGTAAGCCAAACAGCTTAAGTTCCCCTCTCTGCATCAATACTCTTGCAAGGCACTGTATTCCTCAGGTTTTTATTAAAGGAAGGTTGTTAGAGGATTTGACTTTCTCTTTGGACTTCCTTGTTTTGGGATCAGTTTTGTTAGTCTTTTTACAATGAAGCCCCCTTTCTTCCTCCAGCGATATCCCACCGACAAGGCCTACTTCATTGCCAAAGAGATTCTGACCACAGAGCGAACGTACTTGAAAGACCTTGAGGTCATCACCGTGGTGAGTTAGAGAACCAAAAAAAAAAAGACACTCATTTTGTTTTGTAGCAGAGTTAAAGTTTTACAGTCGTTCAGTATTGGTATGAATGTCATCATCATGTTGGGCTTCTAAGTAAATATTTGGTCTATTTTTTTATCCAGGATGAAATGATAACACAACAAATAACTTCTGTCAGTTTTAGAAACAAGAATTAAGTGCACAAATACAAATCTGTTGTTGATTTTCATCCAGATTAGCACATAATACACACACACACACACTAATTTGGATAAATCACTAACTTTTTGTTTCTATCAACAAGGTTTTGGAAAGACATTCAATATCTTTTCATATCAAAACAGAAATGATTCTGATTTGTGTTTGGGATTATTGTCTTGTTAAGTAGAGTTTAAGGATTTGTAAGGATTCCTCTTCCTTTCTATATTCTGTCCTGTTTGTGCAAAGCGTCAGCACAACTGGCAGCTAAATAAACCCACAGAATTATGCTGCCACCACCGTGCTCAGCAGCTGGTGTGTTCTTCAATTTGAAAACTTCGCCTTGATTTTTCCCAGCATAATTCTGTCAAATGGCTCAAACTTCTAGCTGCATCTTTCAAAGCTAAAGGAAACTTTCTACATTTTATATCTTGTAATAATCACACTCAGACAAATTAGTGTCTAGTATTAATCAAAAGAATTTTTTGATTTAAAAAATTCTTTTTTTTTAATCAAAAAAATATTTTTTTAATTTTTAGTGATTTATTTTTCTTTAAAACATGTTGCATATCTTCAGTGTCTTCTGTGTAATGGCGGGTTGTTTGTCGCAGTGGTTCCGCAGCGCTGTGATCAAAGAGAACGCCATGCCCGAGGGCCTCATGACGCTCCTCTTCTCCACCATCGACCCCATCTACGAGTTCCACCGAGGATTCCTGAAGGAGTTAGACCAGAGGCTGGCTCTCTGGTACGTCTCCATTGCTCCGTTTCCGCAGTTCGTCAGCGACTCCTGCCTGTCGACGCGGTGATGACGATTAAACTTGCCTTTGTTTGGACAGGGAGGGGCGATCGAACGCTCACGTCAAAGGTGACTACCAGAGGATCGGTGACGTGATGCTGAAGAACATGTGTGCTCTTAAGGTACGGATGCCTTTAGCTTTTAAAGTACCGACTTCGGTTCTTCGGATGGTTATCAAACACATTGTTCCATTAACGATTCTGCCCTAAGGAATTCACCAGCTACCTGCAGAAGCACGACGAGGTGCTGACGGAGCTAGAGAAAGCCTCCAAGAGGATAAAGAAGCTGGAGACGGTCTACAAAGAGTTTGAGCTGCAGAAGGTGTGCTACCTGCCGCTGAACACCTTCCTGCTCAAACCCATCCAGCGCCTCATGCACTACAAGCTTATCCTGGAGAGACTCTGCAAGCACTACTCTCCTGCTCACCGTGATTATGAAGACTGTAAGGGTAAATGTTCCACATCTCATCACCCTGTAGAGCACGGATCCATTTAACGAGGCGCTCCGGTTTGAAAGGAAGGTCAGCTAATCCATGTCTTTTTGACAAAAAGCCTTAAGATACTAAAGAGACTTTAAAATATCATAAAACATGATTTTTATAGATTTTTTACATTACTACAACCTTTTGCAGTTCCCATAAAATAAGTATAATAAATCGTTTAAGTGTAAATGTTACTACTTAAAAACTATTCAGTCTTTTTTTTGTCATTTATTTGTTTGATTTTTAATTTTTGTACAAAGCAAATAAATTTAACGAGCAAACAAACTGCAACCTCAATGGGAGAAAAAAAAAAAACAATACTTGTGGACCATTAAGATAAAATGTCCAAACTGGGGCAAAGCAGCACAACTATGACTTCAGTGATATTTGTTAAAAACAAGTATTTTCTTAACATTGGATTCAAAGAAAAGGAACTGCAAGTGTATAAGTGACTGGGAACTGTAAGTAGAATCAATTTGAAAAGGCAGAGTGAAGTTTGGTTTGTGCTTGCACGACGACTCCTTTTCTAACTCTGTTTTTCTGACAGTGTGAAGCTTTCTTTTCCATAGTCTCAGACCACACTGGAATTGATTTTTAAAAACTTTATTAGTCCTAACAAAAATAAAAAGAAACATTTGTCAAGTTTAATTTCATGAATGTCGTGTTGAGAAGCACCATCTGACACCGTCTGTGAAACGTAATCGTAAGTCCTCGGTGGCGCGATGCGTGGCTTGTTTTGATGTTCTCCCTCTTCCCTTGCAGAAGCGTTGAAGGAAGTAGCGGAGATAGCCACCCAGCTCCAGAGCAGCCTCATCCGGCTGGAGAACTTCCAGAAGCTGACGGAGCTGCAGAGAGACCTGATCGGGATCGAGAACCTGACGGCTCCGGGCCGGGTGAGTGCACCGATGCCGAGCAGATGGCAGGGGGAGCAGAGACACCAACAGAGACGGAGAGAAAAACAAAGATGTCCTCTGTCTGCCTCTCTGTTTGCAGGAGTTCATCCGAGAGGGCTGTCTGTACAAACTCACCAAGAAGGGACTGCAGCAGAGAATGTTCTTCCTGGTGGGTCCAGAGAAGACTCCTCCTTCAGCTTGCTAATCAAGCCGACAATCAGCCATTAATGCTCGGGTTATTTTCTTTTCAGTTCTCAGACATGCTCCTCTACACCAGCAAAGGTGTCACGGCAACCAATCAGTTCAAAGTACATGGACAGCTGCCACTTCACGGCATGATTGTGAGTCTGGAAGACAAAATTCTCTCAACTTTTTCTACCTTTATTACCTTCATGCACACGCACGCATAGGCGCCAGTCTGCGGAGGAACAGTGTCTCCTGATGGCGTTTCAGTTAGCACTAGGGTTTTAGGACAGAGCTCCAGAACGGAGGAGTGTGGGTCTCCTAACTCTGCATGTTTCTGTTTCACTCCTGGCTGCAGCTCATAGTGCTGGATGCACCGGTAAGTGAGCTCTGCCAGACCAGCCCTGCTTCCCCCATGTAGACTAAATAAAAAGCATTTTTGGCAGATTGCTGCAGACACACCAATGTCAAATTCGTTAAGTTTATGCATCAACTTAAAGGGGCAGTATTATGTAAAATTAACTTTTCTGTGCTTTACATCATGTAATGCTATTCCCTCATCATTAACATTCCTGGAGTGTTGCCTAGATTATTTCCTGCATGTTTGAGAAATGCTTTACTCTCCCGTGACAACTGTAACAGCCCTGTGCCTTATGGGCTGGGCTGCAGATGTTTTTATCTGCCTTTGTGCTCATCCCCTTTACAGGTGCTGCTGATCTGTTAATTTGGAGCACAGAATATTTAAACCTGGCCGTCTCCACCTTCGGGGTCGCCTTTGGCGTCCACTCTGCCTCTTGTCACTTGTGTTGCTCGGCTGCCAGGCCTCAGCTCTCGTCCTCATGCACATTTGAGTTTGTTTTTCCACCTCAACTCTTTCTTATGCACTCATACAACACATCCAAGCTTTTGCATTACGCCTCTGACACTGACTTCCACAATCCATTGTAGTTTTTGTTAAGAAATACTCATTTTTTGCACTTTAACCTCTGCATGGTCTCCCGTATCCGTTATGACCTTGAGCCAGTCATAACAGCAACCATTCATCTGTGCAAAATGCCTACGTGGAGCTAGCCCTGCAGTTTTTAAGCTGAGCTTCTGCCTCACAGAGCAGCCCTCCCACACGACTCCCCCACTCAGCTCCTGCAGACTAGCCAGCAACAATTAGCAAACACCTAGTGGAACTGTGTGTCTGCTGATTTCATTAGATGAGCTACTTCTCAGAGGAAAAAGTGGCACAATGTTGTTATACTGTTAATGGAGGAGCCATTTTGTGATGACTTCAAGGCGGAGTTTCAGAAATGGCAAGAGTTTTTTTTTTTTTTTTTTTTAAGAGACAGTGGTACAATTTCATGGTGCTAAATTACAAAGTCAAATTTCTTTATAGTCATATTTGATGTAATTGGCATTTTTATAATTATGAAGGCGTCATAGTTATACAACTGTGCTACAAAATGACCCTATGCGTCTGGAAAATACATTTTACTGCCCCTTTAAAACAAGTAAAAGTGTCATTGTGTGGGGATTGCTAATTAGAACATGGCAGTGATCCTTACCTTCCTGTTTTTGTGTTTATATACATCTGTAACCTGGGCAGTTTAGATTTAGTTTTTTTATTTAGTCACTTGATTGATCCTTTTATCTGTTTGAAATGACATCATTGCTTATTACCTGTTTACTACTTTTATGGGTTTATTTGGAGAGTAAATACACAATTAGAGTTACGTCAGCTCATAAAATGATGGGGAAAAGATCATGCTAAGATATCTCAGTTAAATCACAGTAAAAACAAATTTGCAATGAACAGTTTCTAAACCACTGCAACGTTTTAATGATCAGTATTTTAGTTTGTATAGAAATAAGAACAAAAGTTGTTGTTTATGTGTATTTTCTGCTTCTTCTGATGATTTTAACTGAGGTATAATAAAATAAGGTAACCCAACAAAAAACGTAATACACAAACATTACCTCCTGATGATGGATTCTGCTGCTCTGTGTTACAATCAGACTTTTGTCTTGTGTTTCCCCCCTTCCTGTTTTCACTCGTGCTAAATCCCTCACATTAATAGAAGCTAGTCACTGCTAGCTGCTCCATTTAACTCTTGTTTATTTGTGAATGTTCTCCCACAGGTTGAGGAAAGTGAGAACGAATGGTCAGTGCCCCACTGCTTCACCATTTACTCTGCTCAGAGGACCATCGTGGTGGCTGCCAGGTGAAGAGCCTGAGAACTATTTACATTTGAAGATACATTGGAGGAAACTTCAACTTTACTAAATCCTGAATCTTGTAAAAAAAATGCTAAAAAAAACTTCCTTCAAAAGTCAACTCAGCATCAGGCCTTAATTTATTGAAATACGACCCGTTTAAAAACAGGAAGTTGGATCAGTAACGTTTTTTCTTAAGCTCAAACTAAAGTTCAGAAATGTAATTCCATACGATCCTGTTCTTGTTTCTGTTATTAATTTGCTATGTGATATTAATACAAAACAAAAAGTTAGTATTTAGTAAAAGCAGCTCAAACTTTCACAGAACCTGAAGCGGGCAGAAATCAGAACTGTTTGGGGTTTTAATGTTCAGTTCGTGCTCCAGTGCTGATCTTTTTCCAATGAAGACGTGCTGATTAGCTTATTTGTTGTATGATATTATCAACAAGGAACAAGGAAGTTGGCAGGAACTCAAGAAACAATTAAAGACAACAACTCCGTTGGTGAATTAATCTCTTTACTCATGTTAAGTTACTCAGGCTCAGTTAATCCAGTTTTCTTGTCAGGATTTGTACAAATCACTGAAAGCTGATTTATTTTCTTTTTTCTACACTCTGACCCAAACTCTTTTTTTTTTTTTTGCCTAATAGCCATGTCATGATGTTTGTTTTTGTTTGTGATATCAGCTCTAAGGTGGAGATGGGGAAATGGATCGAGGATCTGAACCTGGCCATCGATCTGGCTAAGAAGTCTCAGGAGAAATCTGGCGTCTTCCTCAGCACCGGCCTCAACGATCACTCCAACAGTAAGGCTTCCCAACGCCCTCACCGCCTCCACATCCCCACATAAAGCCGCTTGTCTCTTTTGGATAGGTTTTTGTTTTTCCGTCCAGTTATTAAATCTAAAACGCAAGTAAGTCAGAAGTAAATCCCCTTCTCCTCCACACAACTTCCTGTTATCCTTCCCTCCTCCTTCCTCTTCCTCCTCCTCAGGATCATCTGATGAGGTTTCTCTGGAGCAGGAGTCAGAGGACGACATGAACTCCTCTCGAACTTCCCTCGACAAGCAGACGCATCACCGTGCCAACACAACCATGCATGTGTGCTGGCACCGCAACACCAGTGTGTCTATGTCAGATCACAGCCTGGCCGTGGAGGTACAACCTCCTCCTGGAACGCAGACACACTAAAACACACACTGTTTCACACACACTTCCTCACTGGACCTGTGGAAAGAGCAGCGTCTTCCGTCTGGATCTGAGTCTTTCATCTTTTCTTTAAAGCATTTTAATTGTTTTAGTTTTTTTCCCCTCCTTTCCCCCCTCTGTCTTCCTGGTTCCTCCATGTATCCTAACAGATGCGTCATCTTCTGCTCCCTTTCATTATCGTGCATGCCAGAAAACATCGTCTGACGAGTTTTCACTCCACAGATCTGGACTTACCCTAACTTGCATTTCCTGCCAACTTCCTTATCTTAACTAACACGCTAAACCTTTTCTCTGCACCCTTCTCTTTCTCTCTTTCACACTTCCAGTCTTCGGCTCCCCGGCCGTGTCGCCGGAGCTTCCTCCTCGCTATCTCCTCGGTCAGGGACAAAGACCAAACACCATCACGCATGTTTGCTGGTACAGAAACCAGAACCTCTCTCTCACTGATTACCTGCGCATGAATCAGGTACCAGAACCAGGAGCTTTAGTGGGACAGTGACCTGGCAAAAGTCACACAAAATCAGCTGTGAATATACAGAAAATTAGAAAAGGACGACCTGCAAACTCTTTGAGTAATAATAGGGGTAAACATTTCATTTGAAAAAAATGTCTATTAGTACCAAAAAGTGTTAAGTCAATTCAAATAAAAAATAATGAGTTTTTTAAAATGTCTATAGTTATGCCACATCCACCAAAGATTAATCTTAACTCTGAAAAAATATTACTGATTTTTTTTTTATTGCAATAAAGACAAAAATGAAAAAACTAATTATTCAATTTGGAAAAGAAGGATTTTTTTATATTTTCTTTTACAAAATCCCCACAATTATTGGTACTGTTGAAAATCCCAGTAAATTAAATGAAACAAAGAGATGTTTTGTAATGTATGCTTCACTGTTTTAGGTTGATCTGTGTTTGGAAGCTTTTAATCTTTTTTCTTTATTACTCTACAAAATGGGACAAACAAGAGCACATATCATTCTAATAGAGCAGATTTTCATAAATCAGTAAATGTCTTAAAGAAAATAGCTAATCACCTGGATATGCCAATATCTACAGTCAGAGCAATAATTGATACGCCCCAAAAGTTGGCAAATTGGAGCTCACCAGGTCTCCATAGCGACCATTAATTTATATTGTTTTATACAAATCTTTATTAAGGGTTCCAGTTTATGGTAGAGGGAGCTGTAGGTTTTTCATCTGAAAACCCTGGAGACTAGATTATGAAAATGTCTTATATAAATGCTAACATTTCTTATATAAATGTTTACAGATATCCTTTATTCTATTTTAGCACATTTTGAATAACTAAGTTCCTGATTTTACACATAGATTGTAAAGTGAAATCATTCAGATCATGTGAATTTAAGTTTATTTTCCAGAAAATAACTAAGCTCTGTAGCTTAGCCGGTTGTTTTTCATGTGCATGAAGCAAACTTCACCATGGCGACTCATGTTCCTAAATCATTTCTTCATTTAAAAATCACAGCATGCAGTAAAACTCTTTCATCACCCTAAGTGACACAGATCTATACATTTATAATAAACCATAAATCCAGCTGCCAGCATCTGAGCATCTTTCTGTTTCTGTGTTAGAACCAGCTGTCAGGCTACCTGCTGAGGAAGTTTAAGAACAGCAACGGCTGGCAGAAACTCTGGGTCGTCTTCACCAACTTCTGCTTGTTCTTCTACAAGACCCACCAGGTGGGCCGGAACATCCGCCGATTCTGCATGTGCTGCTCCAGCCACACGAAAACAGACAAACAAAAAAAACACTTTTATCTTTGCCGCAGGATGACTTCCCTCTGGCCAGCCTGCCGCTGCTCGGCTACACGGTCAGCACCCCCGACGAGTCGGACAGCATTCACAAGGAGTACGTCTTCAAGCTGCAGTTCAAGTCCCACGTTTACTTCTTCAGAGCTGAGAGCGAGTACACCTTTGAGAGGTTCGTCGTCTGGTTCGTTTCGCTTACATCGGACGTGTTTACAGTTACCACAGCAACAATAAGGCCTTTTGCTGGCATTTTATGACACAAATCAAAATAAAGAAGCCCAAGAAAACATCTGGGGAAAAACATCCCAGTTAAATCGGGGTATCTTCGCATTTTCAAAAAGTCTTAAATCTATGCATCTAAAATTAATGTCTTAAATTCATTCTGTGCCCAAAAGTTTGGTGTTCCTACTATTTAAAATATCCAGTTTGCCTTTGTACATTTCTATCATGAAAAAGGTTTTAAATTCCAGTCATAATGGTCTTAAAATATCTTAACTTAATTAGAAATCAGGCAAGTTGGCCTTTAATACATTAATCACTGGTCTTAAATTTTGCTGTGGACTATTTAATGTTATAGTTTATTTTTCTCGTTAAACTTTCCTATCAGACAAAAGTTTGAGTCACGTGGAGACATCTTTGCCACATTCTGTGACTTCAGGCGGTTGCGGCTACCTCCACATAGTTGTTAATAAACCCTTGCTAGTTACATAGCTAATTTTTTAGTGTCTATCATGAGTAAGTTAATTTATCAGCAGTTGGCTGGACAACATTAGTCTTTGCCGTAGCAAACCTGTATGATGAGAGGTGCAATCTGTGCAAAAAAACCCTTGCCACTACATTTTTGTTGTGGAAAATGGCTTAAATTTCATTCATAATGGTCTTAAAAAGTCTTAAATTTCAGTCTTTGAAACCATCAGAGACCTTGTAAATGTGAAATCGGGACGTGAATACTTTTGCACCGCACTGTTTTCCCATCTTCAGTAGCAGTAGGATAAAATATGTCTGTGTTCCTTTTTTGTTTTTATTCAGATGGATGGAGGTGATCAAGAGTGCGGCGAGCACCACGGGCCGGATGAGCCTGCTCATACCTAAAGGTGGTCCCGGGGAGATCAATGGAAGCTAAATGAAGCATTATGCATCCTGAGGCTGGGCCTCTGGGAAAAATCACATTATTATTTCTAAGTTCAGTTTTTGAAGAATAACAATTGGAGACTGAAAGATGCTGCCAGATTGCGTGTTTATGTTCTCAGCTTCTTTCTAATATGTGTGCATTTTTGTTTTCCTATTAGGTATATAAATAATAACAAACATCTCAGTATAAGGGATATAATGAAAGGGAGATGTATACATTATGATCTATTTTTGTGACTTTTTTTTCCCCTTTTTTTGCATGTGTAGTGCCCAGTTTGATTATTTCACGCAAACTGAAGGTAAATCCAGTTTTATGGGACCAGCCTCATTTCAAAGGGCTTTAGTTTTCTGCTTTTGAAAGGTCATCACGCGTGACGATTGAAGCTTTACTTGGTACATGTTTGGGATGCGGATGAAGCGCGGCATGTGGGACATGAAGGTGCAGCTAGGATGTGCTCTGCGTTGTATTTCAGGGTAAGCTAAGACGTGTTTGAGGGCGAGCAGAAAGTCAAAGTCATGTCGAACAATTTGTCGTCGGGGTCGAGAGGTTTGGAGGTTGCTGCTCTGCTGACTCAGACTGAGCAACTAGTATTGCTGGAAATAGGAGGATGCATTAAGTGTGTCTGCTTCTTAACAGAATAACAATTTCAGTTGTTTACAGGGTAGATGTTCTGCTTTATGCCCCAGATTAAGCTGCATTATTGTCAATTGGGTGCTATATTTCTCTCTGAGCTGTCGACTAATGAAATCTATCCTGTTTTAGTTTACATAGGGATAACCTGTCAGCAGCATACTGTGCAGGGTTATCTAAGAGTGAAGGTTTTCCCTTTAATAAAGCTGAAGAACATGTTGAGCTCCTCTTATCAGGCTGTTTTAGATAAACAGGAGTTGATTTCAAGGAGGTACAACTGACTGAACAGCTGATTTAGTTTGGTAAGAGAAATAATGGTATTGTTTGGTTTATATATTTTCTGTGAAGACTGGAATCTTTATCCACTGTGTGTGTGTGTGTGTGTGTGTGTGTGTGTGTGTGTGTGTGTGTGTGTGTGTGTGTGTGTGTGTGTGGGTGTGTGTGTGTGTGGGTGTGTGAGGAGGGGAGGTACTATCCATGTACTCTTACACCTCCGCCTCTGGGGCCTCAGAAGAATGTGACGGAGGCCATCTCCTGCCCGCTAGTCATTTCTGCATGTGTATGAACCTGTTGCCCAGGTAACCAACAGTGTGTCTCACCTATTTATTGTCGCCAGCGGTGTTCCTGAAAGCCCTCTTGTAGACTTCATGTTATTCCACTGAAAAAATAACAAATAAAACTGAATTTGACTGATTCTTGAGTTGCTTTTTTCTTGTTTGGTTTTTGACTGAAGGCTGAGGTATGTAATTTTTATTTAAAAAATATGTTTTCTTACATATTTGCTAAAGCAATTACCATGTTGTGTCTGTATGTTATGAGACAGATAATCCTTGAACTGCTCCACCTCCTGCCTGAGCCACTATTGCCTTCTGAACAAATGCATCGCACCTAGTCAAAAACAACCAATCAGAGCCTGGAGGAGGGTCTTAGCGCTGGCAATCAACCTTGTGAATGCACATCTAAATGTGGTAATGGTGGAGAAATGACTCATCATTACAGGAAAACCATTTATATCCCATCATAGACGTATAATTTACCATTGGGATAGAGTATTTCTGAATTGAGTTTGCCACATGCAGAACGCAGACTGTTTGATTCTCTTGCAGCTGAAAGACGTTTCAGCATCACCTCTTCATATTTTTTTGGAGAAATATCAAGTTTAACTTTCGGTGACTACTTTCTCTATGGCATGATCTGTATTCAGTACAATACTTGTGGAACCTGACAGAAAAGTTGAATCCCTTTGATTCTTAACTTTTCTGCTAGCATTGGCATCAGGCTTAGCATAAGTCCAGAAGCTCCTGCAAGGACAAGCCTGATCTGTGTGTACAGTTCCTCAACATTCACTCTAAAAGATTGTAGTTCCTTCCTGTAGTTGCTTGTTTTCCCCAGTTACAAGATGAATGCCATAATGAATGCTGGATAAAGTTTTCAGATGATTCATCATCGTCTCATTTCATTACATCAGAAGCAGAGGCGTGTACCCTTTTTTTAGAGACCCTTCAGTGCTGTGTCCGCTATAAAATGTTCTGTGAATAATCTTCCAGTTACTGTTGAACTTTGCCTCTACAGGATTGTCAGGGCTGCTACGCATCTGATGTCAGCCACTCATAAACAAAACAGGGCATTCCTCTGGCATGTCCTGACAGCAGCGAGTGGGAGGAAGTGGCTTTCCCCAGAAGCACCAATGCTGGCAGGGAGATCTGCTCCAACAGGTTTCTGCCCTGGCGTGGAGAGGGTGTGGAGGTAATCACAGCCAGACTGGAGAGTGTTTTCCTCCCAAACAAGGAGGCTGCTGCGCGAAACCCCATTAGCTGGGTGTGGTTCAATGGGACGACTTCAGATGTGCACATTTGTTTGTGACGATGCCTTTGATTACTTGAATTATGTATTAACGTTTTACTCAAATTCAGGGGCTTGAATTTAACAGTTAAGATTATAAGGCATGCTGCATTCATTAAGCCAGAAATCATTAGCATGCTAAGTCTTATCAGCGATGCATAATTAGGTCAGTGAAGATAGCTACACCGCTTCATGTGAAATCCAATAAAACTTGAATAAACTGGCTAACTGTTATAGTATTGACCCAGGTGGTGGTGCTTCCTGCCTACAGCGCCACCATCCACTAAGACTCCCTGAAGATAGTTGGATGATACGAGTTGCAACATTTCGCAGACGTGGAGCTGCTGCAGGTAGTGGAGTCTCTCTTTCACTTTCATCATTACAGGGTCATTAAAACAGATTCAGATGAAACAAAAATAAAAAGCTTCACCTGCAATAAAGTTTTGAAAGTTATGCACACAAAAACAGGTTGTTGCTTTAAAAAAAATTACCAGCAGAAACTATGAATTTACAATGTTGTTGCTGCAGGTGCAATCAATCAGATCACAGCAGCAGATCGGTAACAAATGTGAGTTGGTCTTATTAATCATTTGATTTCTTTCATTGGGATCCAGTGCTGTGGTCTCTCATGCTTGTGTCGCAGAAAAGAGGGGAATCACCATAGCAACCAGTGATTTAATACTCTCGGAGTGTTTGATTCTTACATTAGTCAACAACTTTCTCTTTGTTTTAATCCATCATGAGTGCTGCTCTGGACAATGCACTGCAAGAACTGTGTGGAGCTTACATTGAAAATTAAGGGAGAAGCTCCATAGTTGTTGCATATAGGAAGAGGATTTTCAAAATCAAACTTTATGAAGTAAGAGTGTATAGAGCTTAACTTATTACAAAACTGGGTCCAAATTCCTGAGGACCTTGGAAAGATAAAGTTGATGCATGACGATCGTACTATTCGTGAACAATTTGCCAATTCCAGGATTTTCTTTTCTAGCACATGTCTAAAATATTCTAGAGAAAATGCAACACGGAAAGTGAAACACCTAGCCGCAATGCTACTTGACATACTATTAGCTGGTGTTTGCTGAATAGCCAATCCAGGAGCGAGATTCATTACCTTTGCGCTAACTGGTTGCTCTTAACAGCATAGAAGAAGGCGTTTGAACTTTTAATAGCTAAAGGTTTTTTAGAGGGGACCAGAACCTTTCTCACAGTAGACTCTTAGTATTCTCATTGAACATTCAACTAGGGTTACCACCTTTCAGAAATTAAAATAAGGGACCAGTCCCTACATATGTAGGGTTGCCGTCCCGTAAAATACGAAATCGTACAGACACTGGACGCGATGTTTTCCGGATTCTACAAATGTGTATTTGTAATAACAAATAAGCTGTCCCCGAGTACTTCATATAGTAGGTTGCCCTAGTCATTGTTTGACTCACGGTGTTGATGTCGCGATATTGTGCCCAACTGCTTTCTGGGTAACACAAACTAACCGACATGCTGCCGCCGACGCTACATTTAACAGCCAAATACGGGACGGTTACGTATTTTACGGGACAGGTGGCAACCCAAAATTCAACAGTAGAAGCCAAGCTTCACCATCACAACAACATTAAATCATTTATTCTAATGGCGTGTCGAAATGTCATGTTTTTGTTCTTCGTGGCCCCGCGCCCTTAAATCTGAGTGACATAATAAAGTAGCTGAAATTTCCATCGTCCCTCTTTCTACAATTTCCAGAAGCTGCCATGGTGGATGTAGTTTTTATTAAAACTGTTTTCACATAGATATCCTGTGACATTTGCGTCTTAATAATCCCCAAAATTATTTTGAATCCATCAAGCTACGAGCTAATGTCAGTGACTTGCTGTGTTTCTGCAGCTTTACCTCTTATTAAGCTAAAGAGAAACTAACAATCAGTGTGGCCTCCACCTGTCATAAAGCTTGTTAATGATTAACGAGTTTCTGTGAGAGAGAGAGAGAGAGAGAGAGAGAGAGAGTGTGCGCGTGCGTGCGTGAGTGTGTGGAGGTGCCGATGGGCGGGGCTTATAGTTGCTGCTTATCTCCGCCTTTGGACTCCACAATAAGTGCCCTTAGATGGAAAGCCCGTCAGTCTGCGAACAGGGGAGCATTTTTTATTTTTTATTTTTTGGCTCAGACTGACTTCGGCTCCCCTGCTTAAAAACAACAGAAACAAAAACTTCGTTATTAGATTCACTTCTCTGCTCCGCTACAAGATTTTTTATTTATCATTATTTTTTGCATATTACCGTTGGACTCAGGGTTTTTTTCTTCTTTCTTTTTAGGTAAGTGCAGCTTGTTTTAATATTTAAACGCCTTCATTGATTAATTCAGAACTTTTACCTGCTGTTTTTGTGTTTTTTTATTATTATTATAATTTTTTTTTTTCTTTTTCCAGCTCCCTGTGTAAACTTTGATTGGTTGCGACTGTAGCTGTGAGTTTTATCCAGGCTATCAACCCACAACCTAATCCGTGTGTTTGTTCTGCAGGATAATCTCCGCAAGTCTGTATCTGATAATAGCAGCAGGAGATCTGCGGTGCGGTGGTGGAGGGTGAGAGCGGGGGAAAGTTGATCTGCTGAAGCCGCGCAAGAAGCGGCAGCGGCGGCTGCTGCTGCGACACTCGGGGACATGGAGATGCTGCGGCGCTCCTCCGTGTTCGCGGCCGAGGTGTTCGACCGGTCGCCCACCGACAAGGAGCTGGTGTCCCAGGCTAAATCGCTGTGCAGGGACTACATCCACTCCAGGCTGAACCGCGTCGGGATAGGCTGGTCCAGACCTGAGCAGGGAGTGGCGGCGTCGGGAGGAAAGCTGGCGGAGGTGTCCGTGGTGGTTCAGTGGCTGTGTAAGTCCGTCATGCTTCCTACAGAAGTTTGGGTCGGGATCCATCTGGGATCCTCTGCAGAAATCCAGCTGATAGAACTGGAATTAATACGGTGCACTTAATTTATGCTACAAACATTTGACTAACTGGGACAAAAAAAAATTCTGACTTGTTTAGGAAAACCTTTCACAACAATCTTTCATTCTGGAAGAATGAAATATAGTTTAGTTTCAAACTATATTGAAACTAAATAGAAGTGTGGAGAATTAAAAAAAAGCAAGAGGAAAAAAAAGTTTAAGATTAAATCTAATCTTAATTGTCTGGAAAAGAGGGATTAGAAGGAAAAATAGCCAACAAAGCTGAATCCCATGTCGTTTGTTGATCTGTATACATGTTGCCATGTTTATGCAGTTAACATGTCAGCAGCACACTATTTTTTTATTAAGTATAAAATATCATGCCAAATGTGCCTCACTAGTAAAAACAATTCTAAAAGATTTCATTCTTTGATAATGATTTGCCTATTTATTAGCAAAAATGTAATAAATTTTTTTCCTAATAAATACTGTTTTAATTTACCAGAAGCTACAAAATCTTCAAAGAATAATCATGAGCAGCATAATATTTATTTATAATACACTATGTAGTGATACTAACCACTTCAAGGTTGTGTTTGTATGTAAAATATGCTACCTGACAGAATACTTACATTTATCTGAGGCTCTCTCTTGTCGTTTTGTCCAAGTGTTTACCTGAAAAAATCTCCTTCTTCATTAGTAGCTATGAGGCCATTCTCCTTAGCTCCGCCCCTTACTCCATGTGTCAATTTATTTTTAATATATGAGACAATGTACAGCATAAATTAACCACTGAATGAGAGCTGCACTCTACCAGGCACAAACGCACAAACACTAAATTATTCTAAGCCTGTGTTATGTGAACAAACTCGATTGGAGGAGCTGCCATTTTGCCATATTTATAGAAATCTGTGCAGTTGGCAATTTAATAAGAAAATGCTGACTGAGACACAGCAGGAGGAGCTCAGAGGTAGAAAATGATTCAGTTTTCTGATATGAAATCATGTTCACCATTTGCTCCAGGTGAGACGTCGTTTTGGGATGTTCTGAGCGACGGTCGCCCGCTCCGGTCCCACCATGTGACCAGTGTGAATATAACCGAGTCGTTTTTGGTGCTGAGATAAGATATGTTGCCTGGATTAATGAATAAAGGCAACAAATCGTTTATGTCCTCATCGGTTATAAAATTTGAGCTCCCTGATTGGTCCTCTGTCTGGCCTCATCTCACCTGCAAACAGAAAAAAATAAAAGTTTTTCCCCTCCACACCGACCCGATCGTTTGTTTTTCTCTGCCGGGTTGCTGGCGGCGCCAGGTGCAGCTCACATGTTTTCACCTCAGACACTTTTGGACCAGAGAGACAAAAGTCACAAGACAAGGGGACTTGTAATGAATTCCCCTACATTTACACTAATTGTCCTAAAATAAAGTCCAGTTTAAGTTAATTAAAGCTAAAAATGACCACAGACGGATAAGTAGATCTTTTAAAAACTGTAGAAAAAGATTGTTTGAAGGTGGAGGAGGATCTATGAACCTCTCGGTGCATCTGCTCTCTCAACTCAGTCATAGTACCAGAAATGGTTTGGATGTGAATATATTGCAGTGGATTAAAGCTGCATCCTTGATGCTGGTGATGATTTTTTTTTTCCTGCTTTAGACATGTACACTGAATCAGTTTGTGTCTTTTAACTGTTATTTATTGGACTGACTTTTTATTTTTTTAGAGTAGTTTGACAGGAACGAGAGTAAAGAGAGAGGCATTAAAGCAGGTAGTCAGGGAGTCGAACCTGTGACCTCTGGCACGAGGACTAAGGCCTCAATATGTGGGATTTGCTTTGCCCCTGCGCCACCTCAGCATCCCATGGATTGGGAATGTTTAAAGTGTATGATCTCTGTTAGTGAAATTGTATAGTCTGTCTATTTAGATGAGAATTCTGGGTTATTTTGAGCATTGCGTAACATATTCCACATTTTTATTAGTTAGATAATGGAGACAAAATGCAGATTTTTTAAATTTTATTTCTTTTAATACTAATCACTCATGATTAGCACTAATCATGCGTGATTAGTTTTTGTTCTTTCTTTCTTTCCAAAGAAAGAACAAAAAAAAAGGTGCCGTCAGTGTGGGCAGGTCTGGCGAATAAAAGTCAAGTGGAATCCAGTTGCGTTCGAGTCACATTTCAGAGGTATGCAAGGAACGCGTTGAATTTTCAGTGAAATCCCTTCAGAGGAATCTCTCTCTTTAACGTACAGGATTATTCAATCCTTTCTCCTCAGGAGTAATTTCTCAATGCAGAAAAAAACACAGTAGACCAAGTTGTTTCTGGTTAAGGTATTGCTTTACGTTTTGTGGTTAAGACTCCACCTCTGTTTTAGGGTAGGAAATTCACTTGAAGCCATATATGTATGTGAATGCGTGCGCGCGCGCGTGCGTGCGCGTGCACGTGTGTGTGTGTGTGAATCATGTTTAGTGCTGAAAATCTGCCCTCAGATTTTGACAGAAAACTTCAACCTTCTTTAAAAAATCTTCACTTTTCTGTTTTATAATATAAACACTGGAGATGAGTACCGCTCTGATATTCACAGTAAATATGTAATCTCGGCCTCTCAGCAGGATAAGTAATACGGTGAACCGATAAACGGCAGGAAAATCCACTTTGATTCACCGCGTTTTAAAGTCGATAATTAACCGAGCTGTGTCCCGGCGTCCTTCCTTGATCCGTCACATGTTCTGTGACTGCCACTCACTTGATCATTCAGACGGTCCAGGCGGCTCATCCTGCAGCTGCATGGATGTCTTGGAGTCAGTCCTTCATCTGAATCTGCCGTTAAAGCAGGTAGACTGGATGGCCAGGTCTGGCTGCAGCTGCAATTCCCTGAACAAATTAGACTTACCTGGAATACATTTCAGTTCCCCGTGTTGCAAAGCCACTTACTCATTTGTTTTTTATCCCGTAGAACAGTGTGCTGTGGTTGGTTTTTCTATTTCTTCTACATTTTGAGTGATTCAGTATTTCATCATGACAAAAACTCGTTTCCTAAAGAACGCCTCTGGTGACAACCCACTGGGCAGCTGGTCACCGATGTGTTTTTCTGCTTTATTTTTTTCTTTTTTTAATTTTGTTTTGCGGTTTTTCAGGTGTTGTAAAAAGATGATTTGCCATCATTTTTCTTATTGAATATTTTGAGAGTACCTCTTTGTATATAAGTTTTTAGCTAAATTCCTCCTTTAATGGTGTTTACTTGTTTTCTGTGAGGTGAAGAAATTCCATCGATTTCAGGAAAATTTGGCATCAATAAAATAATGCTGTTCACGAAGAGGATCAGGACAAACAGCAATGGCTACGTTTTATACCAAGCTGAGGAGGTATAAAAATCCAACAGGCTGGTCTGTGTGTCCTGTGACCTTTACAGAAATGAATACAGAGTCATTTCTACGGAGCTAAATTGGGGTCCTGAACTTTGTTCAAAAGGAAAAAAATGAAACTGAAAGAAGTTTCAAAACTGAAAAAAGGGATTTGAAACAGGGAAAAAAGCAATCAGTTTCCATTTTTTTTCCTCATGAACAAACTTTATGGATCCAATCTAGCTCCATACATTTCTGCTCTCAGGCCAGCCAAATAAAACCTTAGAGCCGTAAATGTTACAGGACTTTTTGAAAAAAGACAACTTTACAACTTTCCCAATTTTGCTGTCTTCTTTAACAACAAAAATTGTATCCCTTTTTTTTCTAATTTTAAAATAAAAATAAACATAAAATTTAGTAAAAAGAGGATGAATTTTCTGATTTGTGGAAAAGAAAGCAAATATATTCTACATAATTTCCAAAAAACAAATCTAAAAACCCACTACTGGTTCTCTTGGTGTTACTCCCTGTAGAAATTAAATGCAAATATTGCAAAAATAAAATGATGAAAACCTGCAACTCTTATTACATTTATATTTAAAAACATTAGTTAGTTCTTTATCCTTTTTAGAGCTTGCCACCTCAATTGCTAAAAATGACCTTTACAATAAGACCTTTACAAGATTTACAATAAGCCCATTTCCTCCAGTTAGCCACATCATGCTAGCACAGTACAGCCTATGCTATCGCTCCTGTAAGCACCAAGAGGAAGAAGTAAGACAAAATTTATCCCCCAGCTGTCAGACAAGTTGTTCAGCTGAGGATTGAACTGTGTGTTTCGAGTTCATAGAGATGCTAGCACAGTTTCACTTTCCTTCATTTTACAAACCACAAATATTACCCCAAAAAACAGACTGAAAGGTTATCTGCAGAACCCATTAGAGCTGCAACTCAAATGCTGCAGAATTTATATTAAAAAAATCTATCAAAATAGCATTTGCTCATGCTAGCTGGTCAGCTCCAGTAGTTTCTTTGTTTTAGTGCATGTTTAAAAAAAAAATCATCTATGCTGTGAAATCCAACCTTACCTGTGTGTTAGGCGTTGAGAGGATGGGCCGAATGAACTCAGATTGCTCTGTTCCGACCAGGTGAGGAGTTGGAGTTCCTCCGGCCCAACATTTACCGCAATGTGGCCCGGCAGCTGAACATCACGGTGTCAGTGGAGGGGGTGGTGTCTGACGCCTTCATGGCTATCGCTGCGGACGTCTTCTCAACAGGTGTGTCTTCCTTTTACTGGGATTTTATACAATAGACCAATTTAAAGTAGTGCATAATTGTGAAGCCGAAGGATTACATCTTGTGTTAGGATGTCCTACTTAAAATTCCAACCCTAAAATTCAGCTGGGAAATGGCAGTATGACTTCAACATTGATGACAATATCTCCATGCAGTTTGACTCCGATAGTTATTTTGCAAAAAATAAATAGGGATGCACGATATATCGGTATCGGTTGATTTTAGTTATTTTTTAAACATATCGGTATTGGTCCGATGAATAAAACTGGTCTAATATTAATGACCATGTTTGTATTTGTGACTGTATTTATGGGGGACGAGGGGTGACAATGTGATATTTGTTAATTCATTCATATAGGTATTTATTATATCTGTAAATATTGGTTATTGGCCGTAGCACCTGTATAGTATCAGACATTGATATCGGGCCAGATTTTTGAATCGGTGCATCCCTTAAAAAAAAAACAAACAAATCTAATCTGTTGATGTACAAAGCTGTAAAAGCTGTATAACAGATCTGCAGCTGTGAATACAGAACAAAGCTGGTTCTACAGAGTTTTCTCTTTGGATGGCTGAATATGGACCTATGCCACATTTTTCAAACTTATAAAACCATGCATCTTTTTTTTTTACTTCCACTTCTCTATTCTACATCATTTTATGTTTGCTTGTCACAAAATCGCAATAAGATGCACTGAAATTCGCCTGCAGGTGGATCTCAAAGCAGTAATGGTGAAGAAATGTTTCTCTATTTAGAGAAACTCCTTTTGGAAGGAGGAAGCTCAGAGTTTCAGGCAAACACAACGAAGATACAGAGCAAATGGGGAACTCTTTCTACTTCTCTTATTGTGTATTTTTGAGTAGTTGTAAAACAGATCCACAACTTTCACTGAGTAAAACAAAACCCACTTGAAAGTTAGAGCATTACTTTTCATCTGAACCCAGGATTCCCTGTTATTTAGAAGAACTTTGGCGACCTCCCCCCCCCACCTTTTCTCTTATCCCCTGCCAGGAAAGGAATTTCAGTGGGAAACCTTCAGCCCATATTAGGGTAAAACGCTGTCAGACTCTGTGATTGTTACAGACAGTTTGGACCCCACCCAAGAAGCTCAGGCATGAGTCTCAGCTGGCTTCTTTTCCTCCGGGAATATAACAAAGAGATGAGCTGCAAAGGTTATCTGGGCTGGATCGGGTTAGCCTGGTCTATTTTTAGTGAGTCCAGTTTGAGGTTAGCTGTATTTATTCAAGAATGCTCTAATGGTTAGGATAAGTGATGGTCAAATTCCATTCAGTGCATATAATTTATGGCCCAACCCTTCCATAAACTCAGAGTGAACGTGCAGCAAATGGGCTCAGATGAGTCATTGTGTCGAGAGGAAGTCCTGAGCAGCTGGAGATCATGACCACAAATGCCTCATCCGCGAGAGTTTGGTCTCAAATGTCACACTGCGCTTTGTTGAGCAGAGATAAGCAGTTAGACTATCTGCGAGGGCTGATGGGGGGAATCCTTCATGAAACTTGCCAAGTCACTCCCCCTTAGTTCCTGTCTGTCTGCTGTGAGCTTGACTCAAACATATCTGCACCGCTATAAGCATCCTTCCTCGTTGTTTTGATCCTGAAAAGACATTTTCAGTTTTAGCTTCTCTCTCATTGATCTAAACCATAAGGGAATTAATTAAATAAGTAAATGAAGTGGTGCCACCTGTAAGCATTAGCATTTAGCTGGTTAGCGCCATGCTGAAGTACACGAGAAGCTAGCTAGAGAAGCCGCCCAAGCTAGAGGAAAGCTTGGAGAAAATAACAAAAGCGAAGCTGCAGTTACTCTTTTGATTTTGTCGATGCGTAGTTGCTCTGTAATGCTGCGATCCAGTTTAGTGGGAACTTGGAGCTAACAGCGTTTTATAGTTAACATGGTGACGCCCGTAAACGTTGTTAGCAGGACCTCTAACAAACATCATTTATAAATTAAAAGCAACTTTTAATTTGTTGAGTTTAGAGTTACAGGCGCTACATGTAACATTGATTTTAAATGCAGTCTTGCATATGGTCTTGTAAAGTAAACATGTTGAGTTGATTTTGGACACTCCTGGTGTAGAATAATCCAATCCACATTTTTAGCATTCGAGATTAGAGATGATCCTTTTAAACCCAGAAATTGTTAAAATGCCAAGCAGGAAAGACATCAGTAGTAATGTTAGAGAAGTTTTTTTCTTTCTGAAAGGAACACGACATCATCACTTAGGCCATTTTGACAGATGAGACCAGTGTGAAGATATTTTGCCACAATGCAAAAACCATGACGCAGTTTTATTACAAACAACTAAAAACAAGCTATCGAACAAGGTGGCCTGTCTCGCAGCCACATGATCTATGCACCTGTGCAACAATTGAGTTGACGATTCCCTTCGAGGTTTTCTAGAGTCAACTGTGAGGCCATTTGTCTTTTAGCTGAAGCTTGGCCTAAACTGTGTCCTGCAGCAGAATGATAATAGTCCCAAACACAGCAGCTAATGAACAATGACAGTAATGTTGTACTGAGAACTTAAGAGAGCTGCGCAGGAAGGAATACCCACAAACCTCAATAAACTGAAGCAATGTTTAAAGGAAGTTTAGGTCGAAATTCTCCCACAAAGATGTGAGGAACCGATAAAGTCGTGTAGAAAACAACCACTTCAGTAAAATTCTGCAACACACACACAAAAAATGTTTTGCAAAAGGAAAGAAAAAAAAAAGATATTATGAAACATGAAGGTGACTTGTCACGTTAAATAAGACGTTATACCTCACTTGAACCTCTCTCATCATCTGTTCGCATGAAAAAAAAAAAAGATCAACTGAGATGTCAACCAGTGTTAGAAAGTCCAGATCCCACCAATAAAGAGAAACCCGATCTGTTTTTAGGAACTTCTACAGACGGCAGTGACAGACTGTGGATAGAGCTGCGGCTCCGTTTGGTTGTCTTGGATATATAAACACCACAGAAATAGTCTGAAGCTTTGACTGTAAATGGCGTGGCAGCATTTGACAGGAACGCCGCTCTGGTAAAAGGATCTGCTCTCTAATGTAGCGAGACTTTCTGTCTGCATGCTGTCATTAATTTCTGTGTTGGGATGTTTTTGCCTCTGTACCACAGTGGGAAACCTCAAAAAGACCCTGGCCTGTCTCCTGTTAGCTTTCAGCCGAACCCTCAAGCTATTATGTCGTGTTTCAGTTTCCATCCTTAAATGATTGCCATCGCTCAACATGTTTGCACATTAGAGAGTGCAATTTGCTCTGAGCTCTAACTCGTATGTGTGTTTGTTTGTGTGTGTGTGTCTCAGGAGTGACGTGGGGAAAGGTGGTTTCCTTGTACACCGTGGCGGGATCCCTGGCAGTGGACTGTGTGCGCCATGGTCATCCAGCCATGATTGACACCATCGTGGACTGCATGGGGGAGTTTGTTCGCAAGAGTCTGACCCCCTGGTTGAAGAAAAGAGGAGGCTGGGTAAGGAAAGCACTCACCCATTTCGAGAGATGCACCAATCACAATTTAGTAAAGCCTTCGATCCGCCAACACCAAAAAGCTGCTCTTTTTTTAAAGAGCTGCTTTTACCCAAATTCAAAATATTAAGTGGTTAATTATTTCATCCGTTCAGGCTAAACATCAAGAGCACTAACAGATTGTGTCTTCATCATGATATGTATTCATTGGTGGGATTCAGTAGCCAGAAACTGGACATCTGTTTCCATAAAGTTGATTCTTAAGAAGCAGAAGACATAAGACAAAAGTAGAAATTTTAGCATCTTTTGGTTGTTAGTCTGAGTAGTATCTAAGACGATCATTTAAAATCAGTAGTGATTTTTATTTATTTCTTCTTTTTTTTTTGGTTAAACAAATCCCACGCATGGAGGCCACAACTCGCACCTTACGGGACCTAAAGCTCGACACAATGTGTGGTTCATCACCAAAATATGCCAGAAATGTTGAAAGAAAATTCTTTTCTGAAGACTCACGGTCCCATTCTTCATTATTGGCAGTGTACCCTGATATAGGTTGCATCCTGTAGATCTTTCTGTTCCTTTTGACTTTTTTTTGTGTGTGTACCAGATAACTTTGCACCAGTCTTTCTGCTACCCATCTATGTATAGAACTGTTTGTCCTTTCGTGTCTTTCTTGGGAAAGAAGCAGTTTCTTTGCTGCTCTTTTGCTACAAGGCCATTCCCCAAAAAGTCTACACATCAAAGTGCTTGCAGTTGCACTCCCACCCACCTGTTGGCTCGTCTTGAGCAATTTCTATTTGATCTAATACTCTGATCTCCAGGATGTCCTGAACCCCCAGCAGCTTTGTTTTGCTGGTTACATTCTGATTCAATGTCGCTTCCATCTGGAACCATTCACACCGATTCTGCCTCAGACCTCCTCTTTGCTCAACTGCTTCTGGGTATTCTCGTTGACATGAGCTAACATCTGCAGCTGGTTGATCAAAACCTATGGATCTTTAAACTATGGCTGACCTTTACACAGACAAAGTTACAGAGGAAAAGAAAGATGTAAATATAAATCCTAGCTTTTGCACCGTATGTCTTGAATCGTGGGAAAGTGGATTCGCAGGAAGTTCCTTTTTTAGATAAACATAAGGCAGAGGAAATAGTCCCGTTCATTTCAGTGCGTTTCAGTGTTCTAGCAATAGAGTTGGACACGGTGGACGAAGAGCGACCGACAACGTGCCTCTGTCTGCGTTTGCTGGAAACGCGGCTGTTTGCTCAGAACCGCGGCTTGCATGCCTGCGGTGTTTTGAGGAGAAGTGGAGTGTGACAAAATGATGAGCGGCGTATTGTGCCTCTGACCTCACAAGCTCAAATGAGGGAGCGACCTGTTTTTGAGCGGAGCTCCAAACCAGACCCAGAAAGTTTTCCACAGAGAGGCGGGCAGGCAGCCTGTCGGGAACCCAAGAGGGGGATCTGAGGATGGAGACGTGTTTAGTGTCAGGGCTGATGCTGCGCCGTGCTGCCTGGGGTATGTCACTCTCTGTCAAGCTAGTTATGTAAGCTGCCTTGGAAGAGCAGTTGGAAGCATTTAACTTTTTCCACATTTTGTCAAATAGCATAAGCGTCAAGGTGCTTAAGATTTTATGTGATAGACCAACATTAGGAAGAGCATTACTGAAAATTCATTTAAGAAAAAGAGAGAAAAGTGTGGAGTGTGGCACACATTTGTCGTCTCAAAGTTTTGTAAGAGCATTAGTGAACAAACGGCATCATTACCTTTCTTTGTGTTGGTCTAACACTGTTTTACAAAGAGGAGGCCGCCAGGGGGCGCTGTGGTGGCTTCAACAAGTTGGAGGGAAAAATGCAAATGGTAATAAAAAACTTGAATCCCATAATTTTTTTAATCTTACATTATTTCATCATGATTTTATTTTTATTTTTCAGTCTTTCTTTTTCTTAAAATCTAATTTCAAACAATAGATCTAAATGCTCTTTGGGGGGGTGGAAGGACATGACATAGAAAAAGCTTGTTATGTTGTCTAACATGCAAATTTCCAGTAAACAAACTGAAGTTTATGACTCCAATGTTGGATGAAAAGTTTTCCAAAGCCTTTTAACCAGTGAGACTGTTTTGTTTAAAGTCAGTGTCCTGTTCGTTAAGCTACGTAAAGTTATAAATTATTTTCATCCTGACAGAGCTGGCTGATCCTCCTCGCTGTGAACCCTGTCTGTGCCGCCTGCCTCTGTCCACATCTTCCTCCAAAACGTCTCTTAAGATCTCTGTCTCCCTACAGGCGGACATCACGAAGTGCGTGGTGAACACCGGCTCCTCCTTCCACTCCCACTGGTTGGTGTCTGCTGCCTTTGCATTCGGACATTACCTGAAGGCCGTGGTGTTGTACCTTCTCAGAGAGAAGTGAAAGACTCTGCCAGCGCCACGAGGGCCTCCATGGGACCAACGTTTACACTGTTTTGCACTGAGCCTCGGTCGACGGGCCGCTGATCTCCTGTCTATTTATTGTTTGCACTGCTTGTGTTAGGGCACGCTTTTTAAATTGAAAGAAGACTTTTTTTCTCTCTCAAGCTGCTGCACTGTATGTATTCCTGTATGGGTGACTTGCATGCCATCTTGTGGTAATTAGGGGTAAATGCTTCACATCAATGAATAACCAAGACATATTCAAGAGATTCTAAGTTTAACAAAGATTACCACATCTCATCGTGGCGGTATTCATAACACAAAAAGGCAATTCTGCTATTTGACAAGAGTGTGGAGAAAATTATTAGAGAGGTTAAAGTTCAAAACATTGAAATGATTTGAGGGAAAGCAGTTCAAAACTGTATTTTGCCATGAAGTACAAAAGTAAACTAAAGAGTGCCTTGCAAAAGTATTCAAACCCGTTAAGAGTCACATTTTTTTTGATGTCACAACCACGCAGTGTAACCTATTTTATTTAAAATTTTAGGGGACAGACCAAAACCAGATATTGTTTATGTTTTAAATAGCTAACTTTATTCTTGACTGCTGTTTTCCTTAATTCTTGTTCACTAATGCTCTCTATCAGAGGCCTTCAGCTGAGTTTATACCAAGATTAAATTACACACAAAGGTGGACTCTATTTGCTAATTAGGTGAAATTTGAAGGCAGCTGATTGAATTTGAAAAGTGGGTGGAAAACAAATGCAAAACACTTTTTTTTGTTAATAAAGCATGTGTAAATTTCCTTCCATTTCAAAAACATGAACAACGTTTAGTTTGTCCATCACTTATAATCCCAGTAAAATACAGTAAGGTTTGCAGATGTTAGACATTCCAAGGAGGTTAAATACTTTTGCAATGCTCTGATTCCCATGGGAATTTCCCTTTTATTGTTTTTTATATCAAAGAACAAATAAATTATTTAAGAAACATTAAAGATGAGTTCCTAGTGAGGTGTTTCTGGCCAAGTTTCCCTCCATCTCTATGGTTACCACTATTGTTGCTGCACTGTAAAATGAGCTGTTAAGCGATGATACTCATGCAGTTTGTAAATAGATTTTATTCCATGAATAATGTCACTGCTGTGTGTAGCGTTAAGCAACCTATTAAATGTTTGTCAGAACTGTAAATAGTAATAAATGGTATAAAATTGATTTTTCATTTGTTGCAAATGACTTTTTTCTTTGTAATTTAATGTAGAAATGAGGATGTTTTAGATTTTTCTTACTCTTCACTATGCAAAGATAATGACCATATTGTATTAATACTTATTTTATAATGTTTACTCCACACAGCTATTTTCCTCTTTGCTCTATTTTCAAGATGCAGTCGCCAACTAACTTTATCTTCAGAAGCTGTTTTTAGCTTCAGATCTGTGGTTGATGCACACAGTTTAAACATGATCAAGCTCATGGATGGCTCATCTCCTTCCATATATTATTACAATACTGGGATATTCTAATGGCGTTTTTGCTTGTAGGTCATTGTTTTAGCCACATTATGTGGCTCAGGATCAACCAGACTAGCAGAGATCCAGAGTTTTTGAGATTTTTCAGTGAGTTTGAGGTATCTGTGACACATCCACAGGTGTTTCTCTAATTAACATGGATGCAAATTGGCCTATCAGAAGCTTACTAAGTCATTGCATCATCATTTGGTCTTTGTGCTTTTGTTTATAGTAATCTCAGTGCATGTCAGATAAGAAATCTCTTGGAATATTCTGCCATTAGGAACATATTTTGGGAATAGAAACTGACCTAAACTATGTGAGAAATATGCCAATTTTCTTTTTACATTTTTTACTGTGTATGTTGACATTTGGTTTCAGTTATTTTAACTACCATTAACTACCAAAGCTTTATTTTTAATTTCACTATGACACTACTTCACTGGCCAACACAGCAGCATGGTTGTTATTGCCATCAGGGTCCTGGGTACGAATCTCACCTTGGAGATTTTCTGCATTGAGTTTGCAGGTTCTGCTCCCTGCACATGCGTGGGTTTCCTCCCACAGACCAAAAATATGTGCCATATGTTAATTTGTCTCTAAATTTCTCTTAAGAATGAGTGTGAGTTCTTTAAAGCTATATAGAAAAATAATAAAACATTCTGAGGCGTTTGTTGTTCCAAAAACAAATGTTTTCACAATTGAATCATGATTCATTGGGTTTTAGGCCAACAGACATCATCCCGCTGGTCCTAATTCTTACCAGTGACGTGCGGTCAGGGGAGGCATGGAAAAATAATATATAATAATAAAATCATTTATATTGCTATTTTCACCCTGTGGTTTGTACTATAAAGTATCTATTTTTTACTTAGCTTAACCAATTCTGATTAGCTTTTTTCTTAAAAATCGCTGGATTTTCGCATTTTCCCATTGAAATGCTCAGAAGCGAAGCCGGTGAGGCAGCAGTGAGCTGAGCCTCACCTGGGATTGCGCAACCTCTCGCTAACTGCACTGGCTGCCATTCTATTAGAGCATGTTCGTCCTGTCTGTACGCCAGCTATAAAATGGCTAAGAAACATTTAATATATGGACTGATTTTCCATAATTTCGCTTATGTATATAATGTACAGTTTTTTTGTCACTAACTGTGTGTGTATCGTGTTTTGTGTGGGTAGGAGCGATCAGAAACGGCAGAGAACAGACTCGAGGTGAGGCAGGCAGTTCTCTTGCCTCATGGCAGGGGGCGCTCATGATCCCAGATATTGTGGCTGCACAACTGCAGAGTAAGACAGAGTGAGCTAGCCATGGAGCTAGCCACATAGTAAATATGTAAAGTACAGCGATATATTTGTTTTCTCATGTCTTCAGATGTCAACATGAAAGACTACATTTCTACACTTAAACAGTTTTCTAAAGTGGATTTTCAATTGAACCAGGAGATAATAACTAAAGGAAGACCAACACCAGAGCTGAAAGTTTTGCTTCGAGACAGTTTGATGATTCTCAAACTGAGTAGAAAAGACATGCCGAGGATAGACTTGGCTTTGGATGAATGGATATTTTTGTGCAGAATTAGCGGTGCATGGATTTCATTGATACATAAAGGTAAGACAGCAATAAGATGTTTTTGTTTAGTTTTTTTTAATGAAATGTGCGTTTTTTGGGCTACAGTTTATGTTTAAATAATTCAGTAAAGTAGAAGTGGTAACTCATCTACCACAGCAATTATTTATTAATAAAACATTAAGTCTAAAACGTCCTACAACAACATGCTGAATATTCTGTTCTGTGTGCAAAATTCTTGAATGTTTTTTGGTGTTAAATCCTAAAACATGAAGTGGCATTGTTGTCAGTTGCTATGGCAACGAGTCTGCGTAGCTTGGCGAATATAGATCACTTTGCTGTGGATCATAGCACGAAATTAATACCTACATTTCTAAGTTTCACTGAGTTAACGTGGCTATGGATGACATGTAAAAGATTAGTCTTTCTGCAGCCCAGCGTTGTATGCATGCGCGAAATTTCCGTAGGTTCAATATGCATGGTGTCTAAGTCATAAGTCAGTGCCTCACCAGCAATGAACCTCACCGCACGTCACTGGTATAGATAGATAGATAGAGATTGATATCGATACGTAGATATCTATATATATAGATATCTGCATATAGATTTATATATGTATAGATAGTGATTCATATCGATATATATATAGATAGATAGATAGATAGATAGATAGATAGATAGATAGATAGATAGATAGATAGATAGATAGATAGATAGATAGATATCTGCAGATAGATAGATAGATAGATAGATATCTGCATATAGAGATAGATAGATAGATAGATAGATAGATAGATAGATAGATAGATAGATAGATAGATAGATAGATAGATAGATAGATAGATAGATAGATAGATATAGATTTATATATGTATAGATTGATAGAAAGAGATTGATATCGATATCTATCTATCTATCTATCTATATCTATATATATATATATAGATATAGATAGATAGATATCTACAGCAATTAGATGTAGATATCTATCTACATCTAATTGCTGTAGATAGATAGATAGATAGATAGATAGATAGATAGATAGATAGATAGATAGATAGATAGATAGATAGATAGATAGATAGATAGATAGATAGATAGATAGATAGATAGAGATTGATTGATATCGATACATAGATATCTATATATATATATAGATATCTACATATAGATTTATATATGTATAGATAGAGATAGATATCGATATGTAGACATATATATAGATATCTATATAGACAGATAGATAGATAGATAGATAGATAGATAGATAGATAGATAGATAGATAGATAGATAGATATCTACGTATAGATCTATCTATCTATCTATCTATCTATCTATCTATCTATCTATCTATCTATCTATCTATCTATCTATCTATCTATCTATATAAATTTTATATATAGATAAATTTATATATCGATATGTAGATATAAATAGATATCGATATATCTTGCCCAATTTGTATAGGTTTAGACTTCTAAAATGCTCTTTTTGTTCCATGTTGGTAAAATTTTATTTTTCTAAATCTCCCTTTATTTGATAAATGTGGTTGTCTTTTTTCTGTTTAGAATTAGAAATACAAATTGTATAATGGATGAACATGAGTTCTGATGTCCTGGCTTTTTAATATAATTTAAAATATCCAATCAACAACTACAGTGGCTCTCTTTCTAATACCTGCCAATCACTCCTGCCACTCATGGCCCCACCCTGTTGACTTCATGTTTGGTCTTTGCTCTGAGAGGACTTTCCTCAACAGATCTTGCTGGTATTTGAGTTTAGCATTAAGTTTGCGATTTATGTCAAACATCTCATCAAGCTGTCTCATTAGGTATTTCTGTAGTTCGATACTTCCCAATTCAGGTTCTTTCGATTTGGCCTGACAAGTACACTTTGGTTGTCTTGCGGTGGAAATCACAGTGTCCTTGGAGTAACACTGCTTTTCCAAGGATGCTACCTGCTCACCGTCTTTTGCCAGAACTGAAACATCGTGCTCTTCGATATGTTCAGCGAAGAAATTTAGGTCAATGCGAGGTTCTGGTTCAGGTAACACCTTCCAAAATGTCTTCTTCACTCTTGTGGGCAAAGCTGACTGGTAAGTTGTTTTTTCCGGCAGAGGACTGTTATTGATGTCACTATTTTCTGTCAAAAATGTTAGATCTACGCGAGCGTCTGGTTCAGGGAAAGATTTCCATAACAGAGGCGTCTTCTTGATACGCTTCGTCATTGGTGTCTGATTCACTTTCTTCTGTGATTTCTTTTCAGTGACCAGCTCTGTCTTAGAAATCATAGGTTCTTCTGTACAAGAGTCCTTTTTCAAGGAATCTCCCTGATGAGCTTTTTCTTCTGGCAGAGAAGTGTCCTGCTTATTAATATTTTCAGTGCAAGACTTAAAGGACTCTTCCTTCTCTGCCAGATCGACTGTCTCCTGCAGTACGGAGATCGATTCCTGTGTGGCTACTGGTGAAACGTCTTGCGTTTCAGTGGTTTCAGCTGAAGTCCTTATTTCAGCGGGGGCGTGTTTCGCCAACCAGATGTGAAACGGTATCTTTTTCTTCTTGATGCGCCTTGTGGTTGGTGGCTGCACCTCCTCTCGCTGATCCAGTGTCTCCTGTGTTTTGGAGACACTGAAATCCTGTTCGGTGACCAGTGGTGTTTCCTCAACGCAATTCTCCTTTTTCAAGGAATCTGCCTGATCACCTTCGTCTTCAGGCAGGGAAATGGCCTGCTTATTAAGATTTTCAGCGCAAGACTTAAAGGACTCTTCCTTCTCTGCCAGATCGACTGTCTCCTGCAGTACGGAGATCAATTCCTGTGTGGCTACTGGTGAAACGTCTTGCGTTTCAGTAGTTTCAGCTGAAGTCCTTATTTCAGCGGGGGCATGTTTCGCCAACCAGATGTGAAACGGTATTTTTTTCTTCTTGATGCGCCTGGTGGTTGGTGGCTGCACCTCCTCTTGCTGATCCAGTGTCTCCTGTGTTTTTGAGACACTGAAATCCTGTTCGGTGACCAGTGGTGTTTCCTTTGCGCAAATCTCCGTTTTCAATGAAACTGCCTGATCACCTTCGTCTTCAGGCAGAGAAGTGTCCTGCTTATTAATATTTTCAGTGCAAGACTTAAAGGACTCTTCCTTCTCTGTCAGATCGATTGTCTCCTGCAGTGAGGAGATCGATTCCTGTGTGGCTACTGGTGAAACGTCTTGCGTTTCAGTGGTTTCAGCTGAAGTCCTTACATCAGCGGGGGTGTGTTTCGCCAACCAGATGTGAAACGGTATCTTTTTCTTCTTGATTCGCCTGGTGGTTGGTGGCTGCTCCTCAGACTTAGAGGGCTGTTCCTTCTCAATTGTCTCCTGCACTCCAACGATGGACTCTTCTTCTTTGACCAGTGATTCGTTCTGCTTTTCAATAGTTACCGCAGAAACCTCTTTGTCAACGGGGACATGTTCCTCCGACCAGGTATTAAACGGTACCTGGTTCTTCTCGTTGAATTTACCCTCAGGTGGCTGGTTGTCCCCTTTGTGATCCACCGTCTCAGGTGCTTTGGCGATCAATTCATTATCAATCACCAGTGGAGATTCCTGCTGTTCGATATTTTCAGCAGATTTCTTTAGCTCCTCAGATGCATGGAGCTCCCACCAGACTGCAAACGACATTTTCTTCTTCTTGCGTTTGGGTGGTTTGGGTGGCTGTACCTCCCTTTCGACAACGTTGTCGAAAGCGACTTCTTCAACTCTAGGTAGGTTGGACTGCATAGTAACCTTTGTTTGTTTCAGGTTCAAAGATAAATAACTTGTCTAGAAACTCAGGAAAGATTTTACTTTAAGTTTGACGTAAATCTCCAACAGAAACTTGCACCAAACAAAGTCAAAAATCTTACTATCAACTGCTAAGTAAATTCTCACGAGAAACGAATCAACAACGGCTGCTAACAGGTTGTGATGAAGGTAGATGGATGTGACAAGATTATATAATCGCTGGTGATGTCAGAATTCTGCCTTTGAAGTTATATTGTGATGTCACATTGTGATGTCACAGTTTCGTTTGATATTCAGATCGGGCTTGTCTGATGGATCGTCGGAACCTGACAACAGAAAGAGTCAGCGGGCTTTTAAACTGTCACTGGTTGCCGTAGTTACCCACCATTAACTTGTTGTTTTGACATTGGTTAGCATGTTGTCAGCATAGCTAGCCTAGACTATTATAACTGTTCAAAACTGAGTGATAAAATAAGTTATGCTACGCTATATGTTCTACAACCCCAGTAGCCGTCGTCGCATAGACAGCAGTCCACAGTAAAGCACAGTGGTGGCACCATCATGTTATTGCAATGTCTGTCTTCAGCCAAACCCTTGGCTTTCTTTTGAGTGAAAATAAGTTTTAATTACTATTTAAAACTTAATTTGTGGCTGACTTCAGTTTTTGATCTGATTTCAATTTTGCTTACCACTTTATGTGAAATGATTAGGGATATAATGGCAGATAACCCAGAATGTAAGGTTTGGTTTGGGCCAATGCTGGACAGCAAGGACAAAATTGTTACTTGTTTTTCTGTACGGTTTATTTTAATATCTTATTTCTTTGGTACAGAATCAGAAAACTGGACATTTGGTAATCAATAAAAACAAGAACTGAAGCGGCTTAAGACCTGAAAATACAGAACTAATCTCAAGCTAAGGTTGATGGCATGCCTTCAACATACAGCCCAGTTATTGTGTCGCAGATTAATAGGTGTTTGCCTGATTATTAATTCTCTAGCCATACAGTAGCTGTGCTGATACAGAGAGCGAGAAAGACATGGTTTTGAGTTGTACTTTAACGGTTTCTCCCTTTGCTGTTAAGCACAGCACGAAATTAATAATATCTACATGTCTAAGTTTGATTGAGATAACGAAATTATTCTGCGGCGGCAGCGCGGCTAAACATCCCATGTTAAAGAATAGTCTTTTTGCCCTCCAGCGTTGCACGCATGCGCGACATTTCCTTATGTAAACAATAACATTCAGGGGTCTAGATTTGTAAATCCGATTATAATTAAGTCGGTGCCTCACCAGCTTTGAACCTCACTGCACATCACTGTTCTCTAGAACTCAAAATTCCATTAAAATATTATTTTCTAATCATGTAAAAGCATTGTTATGGAAAACGACCAATAAAATAACTTTTTTGTGGTCGAAAAAGTCTTCATATCTTAGTAGCTTAACTCCCACAAAGTGGGCTACTGTTACAACATTCAGATGAGCAACTCCTCCGTTACTTCATACTTGTGTCTCTGACTGAACTTACACATACAGGCCGTTAGAGGGCGTTCGCCCACTTTTTTTTCTCCCTAAACGCCCCATTGTGTTCTGCAGAGCGTAGACATTAATACGTAGACGACTCATGGAGCGGGTCGGCCCATTGCAGCTATATGTAATCGCGTCCGCCATATTGAATGTGGCATCTCTGCCAGTAAGCTAATACAAATGAATGGACCAAACTTCAGAAAATGCCATTCCACAAAGTATTTTTAGCTAATGTTCGTCATCGACCCACTCACATATAAACGTGAATATATTTGGAAATTAAACAATCACCAAAGACAACATTTATGACTTTTCATTATATTTTAATTGTAATTTCTGAATAAAGAAAATAAATGTGAACCTATAATACAATTGATTTTGATAAATAATTTTTATATATAAAGTAATCAATATTTATGAACATATAAATACGTCAATATATTAAATAATAAAATATATGTATATATAAAATATATATAATTTATTTATTAGTTAAATAAAAATATTTTATTATTCAAATAAATATATGAATAATATATGAATAATATATATATATATATATATATATATATATATATATATATATATATATATATATATATATATATATATATATATATATATAATGTGTGTGTGCATATTTACTGAATGTGGAATATGTGCCAGTAAGGTAATACAAGTGAATGGACTGAACTTAATAAAGTGCCGTTCTAAAAAGTATTTTAAGTTAATACCTGCCATTGACACATTTTCTCACATACATTAATATATTTGGCAATCAAAGAAATTACTAAAGAGAGCATTTCTAACTTTAAAGAGCACAGTTAAATTAAAGAGCACAATGTTTTTATTTGATAGAAACGATTCTGATAATTTTTATAATGACATTGATGAACAGACACATATTTACAGTGTTTTATTAAAGAATATATTTACATAATTCCATAATTTAATGTACATTTAACATTTCAAGACAAGACACAAATAATTTTCCTGTATTTATTTTTTATACATTATTGAGAAATGACTTGATTTATAAATCAGTCATTGTCAAACATTAAACTACACATTTTTCTTACTTTTTTCCAGAGAATTTACAGTATGTCAACTCTGCTATTGACAGCAAAGAGTGAAAATAATTCCAACAGAGTAAATTATTTTTTATTTCATTATATAAGCTACATTAATACACTAATACTTCAGATTGAGATATTTAAAAATACACAAAAAGTGAAAGAATAAAACATTTATTTATTATACTGGGAACACTGGCCACAGGCAGGGCTTCAGTCTGCTGGTCACACTGGGAGAACTCAATGACTTCTGAGACGTCCTGGTTCACAGACTAAAGCCAAGGATAAAAGATAAATTATCCAAAAGTATAATAGAAAATACATAAGTTTCCTTCACATTCAGAAAAAAAGACATTTTCAGCATGTTGGGCTCTGACTCATAGCATCTTTATAGCTAAATACCGACATGGTGAAGCTGAGCTGGGAAACAGACTGAAGAACAGCAGCTCCAGCTCTGATCCTCACTGATCTTTCCTCACTAAATCCTCTGGTTTTTAATGAACTTCTCCTCTAACAGCGGTTTTTCATCAGCTCTCTCATTAGAACACAGTGTGAAAACGTTAGCTGCTATGCTAACAATCAGCGGTTATTTCGGGCCAATTTAGCTACATAAGAAATATTTTTCGGTTGTTTAAAAGCGAATTTCTGGCTGCAAAGTCAAGTAATTCTGATCTTTCATCCTTACCTGGGGAAGGTAATCCTAATGAATCCAGTTTGTTTCGTAAAACGGTTGAAACAAGTCCACATAGCACAGGACTTAAGGAGCTCCGATCGTCTTGCTGCCACATAGAAGATGGCGGACGCTTTTACGTACGACTCAGTGCTCCATGAGGCGTCTACGTATTGATGTCTATGCTGCAGAGAACGCTGATTTGCCCTTGACGGTTTTTATTGGATGCTGGGGGAAGTGTCCCGCCTCCTTTGGAATTCCGCAGTGGTACTATCCTCCCATTGGTCCAGCAGGTCTGAGTGCAGAGAACAACAAACAAGATAGGGTGAAGACCGTCGGGATGGATGCAGGTAGGCAATATTTGATAGAAAATTAGTGTTATTTTTCTTTCACTAACAGCCCGTATTAGCAGTAGAAGTACTCTCGATATTATCATGACATATATGAATATATTTCTCTTTTTGCCATGTCATTACTGGGAAAGCTAGCCGAGCTGTAATGCTTTGTAGCCTCGGTGACGTTAGTCAGCTAAAGTGATGACTAAAGCTAACTCACGTTAGCCTACTATCACTGGTAAATTAGCTGTAAATCTTCGCGTTGACAGCTTGCTGCGTCGCTTTATAAACTCAAGTCACGACGCCTTGTTGTCAGCTGTAGCAATGTCATGTGTTGCAGTAAAGTTTCCTTCTTAATAAGTTGCTCTACTTTCTTTTGTTTGGCCGCTTACGTAGACACCGTGTTACGCCCAAGGCGAGCATCTCAGTTGATGCGCCAACATCTCAGCAGGTATTTTGTTACAATTAGCAGGAAAAATGCTAAAGGCTAGTCTGACTCCTAGTTTCATTTCCTCCTCTTGTGACCGCTAATAGCCTCGAATCTCCCACCGATAGAGCTGCTTTACCTCCATATCGCGTTCTTTACCAACAAAAGCCTTCAAAACTTTATGGGAGTTCAGTTCCAAGTCAACAGCTATGATTTATTTTTAACGGACTATTCTACCAAATTTAGGCTCATCTTTAAAGATATTGTTCAATGATGGCTGGTTTGTACTCATTAATGTACACTGACATTAAAAAATGCTGTTGGGTGATGCGTTATGGGTTTCCTTTGTGGTTTCATGAAATACACAGATTTTTTTTTCAGTCTGCTGAAGAATCCAGCCAATTCTGCTTTGTTTTCACGTTGATGACACCACGAAAGGCAACAGTAAGCTTTGTGGCAGATAAGATAGATTTTAAAGCCTTTGAATCACTCCTTACATGTTTAAGCCAGAGTTTGCCCCCCCCCCCCCGTCTTAGAGGTCATCGGGGGATGGATAAACAGTTGTCGTGGCAATAATAATGATAGTTTTCTGAACTTTATTAGGCATAAATCTATTTGATTTCCTATTTCATTCAGTTGGTTTCTGTATGCAAGAGCCTGATTCTGCTTGAAATTACCTGATTCACAATATGTAATATAGTATAACATATATACCCTAGTGTAGGTTGTACTGCATGGTAGACATGACTTTGTTGACTCATCATGAGCCTGTCGGCATGGTGATCACTTTCCTAACGGTATCTGGGAAATATTTGCTAAATTTCCTCAAAATCCATCATGAAACTTAGATTTTTATTTTCTAAATTAACTAAGAGCGCACCGATCCATTTCTGTCCACTTCCGATACCGATATCTGATGATTAGTATCAGCCTGATACCGATCTGATACAGAAAAACAGCTGAAATGATTTTAAATATTTTTTTTAAACACAGACATAAATGTACTCATTGATAAATGTGTTTCATAACTTTTAACCAGTACATTACACCAATAGCTTCACAAGTTTGGTCAAAACATGTAAAAACAACTTTAATTTGTTCAGCCGGTGCGATTAGGAGTAGAGCAACCAATGGAAAATAATGAAGCTGAAAATGACAAGAACAATAGTTTGACTACCTTGTTGAAACATGTAAAAATAAACTGCATCAAACCTTTTTTCAAATGGTTCAGAAAGTGTAAAGAGGAATTCTAAATATAATGTAAAATAAATACTATAGCATGATGTCACTCAGAGCACGAAACATAGAGTGAGACTGAGTAGATCTGCCCTCATCGATTGTACACATTGTCACTGATAGCCAATCTGTAATTTCTTTCAGTGTCAGGACTGATGCAGATATTAATATTGGATTGGTGTACCTCTAAAATCGAAGGAAGAATTGGATTAAAATATTCAAATAAAAGTGAAAAAAACACACAGGAACGTTGGAACCCATCAGATCGTTTGCCTTATTTGATGTCACAGGAGTCATGTGTTGATGAAAGCTTGCATTTGAGAGGTCAGGATTGATCTTGTTTAAATAACTTACAAGACAGCAAAATGAAGGGAAAAAAAGAAATTTTACATGTTTAATGGGTGACGAAAACCAAACCCAGTTTGACTTTAAAGAAACTTCTAGTTGGTAACTTTAAGACCTGCCAAGTCAACTTTGACTTTTTTGGCCCGCTCCAGGTTGTGATAAGTCTGCAAACACAGATAAAGATAGACATGTCCACTAAGTCAGATATGCTTCAACTTGTACGTTATTTTTGTCTGTTGTTGATTGCTTTTGACGTTCAAGCTAATTTTAAATGTTGTCATTAGTATTAATGGAAACATGAATTATGAAGCCTTAGTGATGAATTTACTTTCTCAGTTGGATCAGCGAAGTGGAGCTAAATCAATAAACAGAATCGTGTTTGACTTTAGACTCTCTGACATGTTTTCAATTTGAAATTAATTGTGAGAGTCTGAAAGTGTATTACATTCTGGTTTGTTGCTGCATATTTAATGTAAGCCGTATTAATTCAAAGATGTAGATTTTTTTTTTTTATTTAAAGCTTACTGTGTAAAAATAAACATCCTGGAAGTTACCAGGGTTCTGATAAGGAAAACTAATGGACACACCATTTAACTTCCTGCCTCATATCGTCCAGCAGCCTAATGCACAGCACATTAACAGTTTCATTATAACCATCTTCTTTTTGTTTGCTTGTTTGTTTGTAGCTACATTGACATACGACACACTTCGCTTTGGAGAGTTTGAAGATTTTCCTGAGACCTCGGAGCCCGTGTGGATCTTGGGGAAAGAATACAATGCGCTTACAGGTAGAAACTTGTCCGTGGTTTGCTCCTCCTACCATTTCTCTGTCACTAAAATCAGACCAGCAAGAATGTCTTTTTTTTTTTTTTTCAAATGTAGAGAAAGATGAGATTCTGTCCGACGTCACGTCGCGGCTGTGGTTCACGTACAGAAAAAACTTCCCGCCCATTGGTGAGTTGGCTGCCTGTTGAACTCCATCTCCTCTGTTATGCTTCTACTGACCACTAGAGGGCTATTGTGTTCCAGGAGGCACTGGGCCAACGTCAGACACGGGATGGGGATGCATGTTACGGTGCGGCCAGATGATTCTCGGAGAGGCCTTGATGTGCAGACACTTGGGCAGAGGTGAGGCACAATTGTCACGGAGCAAGTAGGAAGCAGAGTTTATTGTTGCGTAGGGATGCACCGATTCATATCCGATACCAATATCTGATGTTCAGTATCAGCCAAAACCGATAAATTACAAAAGAACAGTGCTGACTCGATTTTAAATGTGTTTTTTTTGTTGTTGTTGTTTTTTTGAAAACATAAAATGTACTAAGTTAAAAATTAATTTGATAACTCTGCACCAGTACAGCACTTCTAAATGCACCGATAGCTTCACAAGCTTGGTCAAACATATAAAAACAACTTTAATTTGTTCAGTCTGTGCAATTATGAGCATAAAAGCCAATGTAAAATATTATTAAACTGAACAACAAAAACATCCGGTTGGCTCTTAATCAAATGTGTAAAAAATAAACTGCAACGAACCGTCTTTCAGATGATTCACTAAGTGACTTTGTTAAGTTCAAATATAACGTAAAAATAAATAATAAAACTGGTAAGACTGTACCACGCAGAGCTTGCTGGGGGGCAGACGTGATAAGTGGTGTTTTTGTTTTCAGACTGGAGATGGGCCAGAGAGCAGAAACAAAGAGAAGAGTACATCAGTATTCTCAACGCCTTCATCGACAAAAAAGACAGCTATTATTCCATCCATCAAATCGGTGAGTAGCGATCGTCGGACGCCTCCGACCAGATCGGGAATGCGCTCATCAAATCGTTTTCCTTGTTCCTGAATGCTGCAGCCCAGATGGGCGTCGGAGAGGGGAAGCCCATTGGACAGTGGTATGGACCTAACACGGTGGCCCAGGTTCTGAAGTGAGTACTGGTACCTCTCCTTATCAGGGGTCCTTAAAAGGTTTTAGATTCATATATCTGAAATTAAATCCTTAAGGTGTCTTAAGTTCATTCTAAAAACAACATTTAAGTTGACCTTCCATATGTCAATCAGTTCTTAAATTTTGTCTATTTAATCTCATATTTTATGTCTTTTTTTTTCTCGTGTGAGTTTTTTAAAGCAAATGTTTTGAATCATGCACAGACATCTTCACTGTGTTCTATGTAAGCCTGTCGCAATAAGGAATTGCATGATAAGTTAAAATGAGCCCCATAATTCCCATTCTGATGGTTAATACTTTTGCAATTTTGTTTACAAAGACTTCATAATCTGTTTTGTGTAGTTTTTGTTTCTTTTTTATTTGTTATTTTTGGTTGTTGTATTTTACTAAAGATCTTTTAAATGTCTTCCAGTTCCAGTGTGCAGAGTTCTGTACAAAATTTACTTTTTAGTTGTTGAAAGGGTGAACTTGCATTAATATGCAAATATTAATACTTTAAAATAATTTCAAGACAACAACATTATTGTTTCTGACAGTAATTTCTGGAGCCGTTGATCATCTAGTATAATTTGTTTTGTAGCAGTGACTAACTAGCTGCTAATATACCCCTGCTAGCTAGCTTGTTTTTTTGCGTCCATCATGGGTAAATGTAATTTTATTGCTCGTTGCCTGGACAACGTTCAGCCTGAACGTTGAACCTTCGTATGGGTTCTCTTGCCAACCCATATGAAGGTAACGCACGTTAAAAGGAGCTAAAGGAACAATAATCTCAACTCTTAGGTAAGAATGTGACAATATCACTTAGTCGCACAAAGAGTACAATAAAAATATACAATTTTCACTCACTTCACTCTTACAGAATGTCATATGTCTGTCTATTTTATTCCCAAGCTCAAGTGCAAGAAGAAAGCACAAAAAGCCACAGATTGACATAACAGCATTGTTAAAAGGAGCTCAAAGTTTCTGTTCTGTTTAGGAACACTTCCGTATAGAAACTATAATTTGTGAGTTTTGTCTTTCAGGAAGCTGGCTGTGTTTGATACGTGGAGCAGATTAGTTGTACACGTGGCGATGGACAACACTGTGATCATCGAGGAGATCAGTGAGTGTGTGTGTGTGTGTGTGTGTGTGTGTGTGTGTGTGTGTGTGTGTGTGTGTGTGTGTGTGTGTGTGTGTGTGTGTGTGTGTGTGTGTGTGTGTGTGTGTGTTGCAGCTCAGTGTTTCATCAGCGGAGGCTCTTTAAATAGCACTCCAGTTTAAATACGGTGGACTTTGCTTAGATTGTTTACACAGAATGGCAGCTAGTTTGGGATGTATTTAATGGAGATTAAAACTTTTAAATGCAATGAAAATGACAAATTTTCATTGCAAATCTCACTTTGTCGCTCCTGTCATACTTAGCGATTTCTATCTTTTCTGTGTAAAGCCTAAGTCTGGGTTGAGAATGCAGTAGAGTGAGCACGTAATTTGAGGAATTCTGTTTTTCCTGTCATCTTCCCTGCAGAGCGTCTTTGCATGCCGTGGCTGGACCTCGCAGGTGAAGCGGCAGGAGAGGGGGAGGTGAACGGCTGCCTGGAGGGAGCGTGCGCCCTGGCTGAGGAGGAGACGGCCCTGTGGAGGCCGCTGGTCCTGCTCATCCCTCTCAGGCTGGGCCTGAGTGACATCAATGAGGCCTACATTGAAACGCTCAAGGTTAGAAACTCCCACAGACAGGAGTTGTACTCCCCGTTATATTATAGGTGTTGCAGGAAAAATAAAATGCAGGTAACTTTTGAATTTTTTGAAATTTGTATTCAGATTTATTGTATATTTTAATTAAAGCTGCATTATGCAACTCTTTTTACATATTTGTTGAAACTCACTATTTCGTAGAGGTATTGCATAAGAGATGATCTGTGAAAAGATCAAGCTCCTTCGCCTTCTCCCAATGCTAACTAGAAACAACCAATCAGAGCTAGGAGGCAGGCCTTAGTGTTGTCAATCACTCTCGCATGCGCCTGCTTATCCCCCTGACAGCAGAGCATGTCATGAATACTAAGGCTCTTTAGTGTGATCACAGATGATGGTAGATAAATGGTAAATTGTTCCCCCATTTGCACATTGAGTACATGAGGTTGATTGGCAGCACTAAGACCCTCCTACTCACTCTGATTGGTTGTTTTTGGTCAGATGCACTTCTTCAGATGCCAGTAGCAGCTCAGGGAGGAGGTGGAGGAGATCAATCTGTTCACAGATTATCTGTCTCATAACATACTGTTACAACATGACAGTTTTAACAAATATGTAAAAAACAAAACGTATTTTAAATAAAATATATAGTGCAGTTTTAAGAATGCCCTATATTTTACAAAATTTAGCTTATAGTTCAAACACAAACAGCTTTATAATAAACTGCCTGAATGAAAGGTTTCTGCCCTAAACATAGCTCTCATAGCTCAAATATATTTTTCGTAGCTAGTAAATAAGTGAAACTCTTTCAGGTTTTTCAATCCCAGTCTCCTTAAAAACTGCAATGCAAAACTTAACACTGAGGTAAATTCATTTATAGTCAGGGTGAGACCAACCCTGTTGTCTTCTTCACAGCAATGCTTCATGCTGCCTCAGTCGCTGGGTGTTATTGGGGGGAAACCCAACAGTGCCCATTACTTCATTGGTTATGTCGGTATGTCTGATCTCATGTTTGTACAATAAACTCTCTCAGCTGTAATAATCACAATAATAAAAAGCAGCTCGTACTCATCACATTTTTTTTCTTTTGTGTTTTTTTTTCCTTCTTTTCCTAACTGTTTCTCAAGAGGCCATTTTGGTTGTGAACTTGTCCCTTTGTCTCCAGGGGAGGAGCTCATCTACTTAGACCCACACACCACGCAGCCCGCCGTGGAGCCTTGCGAAGACGGCCAGGTCCCCGATGACACGTACCACTGTCAGCACCCGCCCTGCCGCATGCACATCTGTGAGCTGGACCCGTCCATCGCTGCGGTAAGACCGCAGGGGGAGCGTTAGCATCTTCAGCCACCAGGATGCTAATGACCGCAGGGGGAGCGTTGGCATCTTCAACCATGAGGAGACACTCCATTTTTCCTATTTTTTTATTTTTTTTAATTTGTGTTTTTTTATTTTTTTTTATTTTTTATTTTTTTAGGGTTTCTTCTGCAAAACGGAGGACGATTTCGACGACTGGTGTATGCGCATACGCAGGGTATGTCTCATTCCTCTGTTTAATAAAGCAAGATTTTGGGGTATATTTTCTCAAACTTACTGTAGAAAAGAATTACCTTTTTTGAAATTGCTTATTTGTTGAAAAGCTACTCCACTCAAAGTGTTAAATATTACAACTACAAATATAACCATAAACCATATGAAATTTACAAAAAAAAATAAAAAATACACACACATACATGTCATAGAAATACACTGAAAAACAGAGTATGGAGCTCCAACTTATAAAAAAAAAGGTAGTTCCATGTAACTAAATTAAGTTTGTCAAACTTAACATATTTACTCTAATAAATCTAATTTGATAATTTTTCTCTTTTCGGTGTAATTTAAATTTGACCTACTTCTAAAATAAATACATAGAAATATGTTGAGAAATATGTCTTTCTCTGTAAGTTATGTAAAATCTCAACATGTTTTTAAAAAGTAATTAACTTCACACTGGGCTATCCATCGTTCTTCATTTTCCATACTTATAGAAACCTCATTTCACTTTTTTTTTTTCTTTTGTAATCGAGTGTTGGTTATGTTATAAAATATAACCAATATACCAAAATTTAACTAAAAATTTTAGTTACAATTTTCTTAGCTTTCACAATAAAACATTTTATGTAATAGATGTTTAGAAAACATTGTGTTACGGCCCTAATTTCATTTTGTAGCAGCGGGGACTAAAGTGGCAGGTCCCAGTTTTCAGAATTGTTAGTTAAACTTGCGTTGTGCTTTTTAGGACCTTCAAAGATATGGGCATGCTTTCCAGCAAGCAAATGTTTCTGGATTTAACATCCTTTTTTTAATCATTCTGGTGTAATACTAAAATGTTCAAGATTGTTACTCATAAACCTTGCCCAAACATAAACGTTTTAGATTTTTGTCATTTATTGACATTGCTTCCAGTTGTCCTGCAAGAAAGGAGGCCTGCCCATGTTTGAGTTAGTAGACAGCCAGCCCGTCCACATGGTCAGCGTCGACACCCTTAACCTTACTCCTGGTAAATCAACTGCATTCTCTTCCTTTATGTATATATACATTTTTTAAATACTGTAAATCAAGTATTTCATTCTTTTCTGAAATTCCTTTGGCAGATTTCTCGGACTCAGACAGGCTGGAGCGGTTCTTTGATTCGGAGGACGAGGAGTTTGAAATCTTGTCCCTGTAAGGAACGTAACAAACAATTATTTTGCTGTTATGGACAGTAGACGGAAGATTCCGGTCTCTTCTCTGGATCCGGAAGAGAAATCCCCGAGGGGAGGTGGGAATCGGGGGAGGGGAGGGAGATGAACATTTATTAAGAGACCTGTTGAGCCGGTCCAGCTCCAGCGGCGCAGTCCGTGGGTGTCGACGCAGCGTTCCTTCTCATCAGCCTCCGGACATCCAGACGGCAGCTGTAGCAGGAGCTCAGGATCAATTCTGTATGCACATCTCTCACATGCGTGTGTTTCCATTTGAGTCTTAACACTTTCGATGTTTATGCTGAAGTGAATCTGGTGCCTTTCCCTGAGTCCCCAAGTTAAAAAAAAAAAGAAAAAAAGCCGCCATCACGGTTTTATGTGGAGTAGACCCACAGTGGCTCATGACGCCTACGGCTTCCGCAGTTTGTCCACTAATATCTGAAGTCTGTAACAAGCTTGCAACGAAACCAAATCCAGAGAGGCGACTTGTGTTAGCAGCTGACGCAAACGTATCCTTGCCAAGTCTAGAGCATACGCTAGTTTGTTTGAAAATTATTTATTTAATCAAAACAACATGCAGGCAAGTGATGGAGCAAGAGACGTGTAAGAGGACTAAAAATAAATCACAACTGTTTATCTCTTATTGGTTTTATTAAAAAAAACTTATATTACATCAGTCATATTGCTAAGAGTGGAAAGTGTGCAGTGTGCAAAGAAGTTATAAGACAGTGTATTAAGGCCAATGTAGTTATTAAAAAAAGAGTAAACGTATGGCAAAAAAAACTTCAGAAACTTGAAAACTTCCAAGTTCAAAAAGTTAAAAAAAATTGCAGGAAAAAAAACAAAAATCCCATTTCTAGAAAACGGTTGGAAACAGTCAAACATTTTCCTGTTTTGGAAATTTTCAGAGTTTCTAAAGTGGAAACATTTTCCACTTTAGAAATTTCTAGAAAGTTTCTGAGATAAATCAAAATTGTTGGACTTTATTTTCCAGAAAATGTATTTATTTATTTTAGAAACTTTCTCTACAATGGTCCTTATATGCCGTTGTATCATTCTGTTGCCATGGTTCCTTTGTGGCCTGCTTAGGCTCACTTCCACAGCTCCCCTAGAGGCATGTTCTGGGTTTCATTGATGGCGTTGAGGCTGTGTGTTCTGATGTCGGCGTGAACTCCTTCAACGTTCTGGGAGGCATCAATGACCTAAAAAGGAAAATGCATGCAAATTATTTTTCTTTTGTTATATCTCCACATTCAACAACGGTGAATGATCTCCATACCTTCCAGTTGACTGATGGATCCTTCATGAGCTGCTCAAACTTTTCCTGCACCGATTTCTGGAAAGCGCTCGTTTCGTATCGTTCGTTGCCGAACTGACCTCGAAGTGCGGCCTCGGCCGGGTTCAGCTGCAGGAACATGACCAGGTCGGGCTTGGGCAGGCCCACGTCGGGTCTCTTGCACCAGTCCAGACAGAAGCCCTGCGGACAACAACGACCCCAGCCGCTGCTCTTCAGACACATGGAAACACCAGCAGACAGATGTGGGTTTTCAGAGAACACTGACCGGCTTGGCGCTGGTGAAGGCGACTCCAGAGAAGGCGTACCGGTCCACCACCAGAGTGATGCCCTGCTCCAGCTTCTTCTTCATTACAGGCCTGTGTGCAACGTAAGATTCATCACAGCTGTTATTTGAGGAATATTTTCCTCTATAGGCTAAAGCTCAACAGTTCACAACAGAAACTAATAGTGAGTTGTTTTTTTTTGACAGAATAATGCAAGTGTAGGATCATTTCTCATGTTTCATGTCAAAAATCTAAAATTTTCCAGACTCAAGTTTCAGAGACTAGAAGAAATGAAAGAGAGGGAAGGAATGATATTAGCAATAAACTAAATAGAGAATAAAATCAGGTTGTGTTCTCCACCAGGGTCCACATAGTCCTGATAAAACAAACAATGCATCACTTATTTCCTGTTGCCTTGCTGGCATTCTCCATGAATAACTAGGTGTGATAGTAAGCTAGTAGGTTGCATTCCAGTTGTGGTCAGAACCAGGAAAAACCAACTTCCCAGTCAGACGAATCAAATGATGCACTGTCTGAAGTCAAAATACAGGGACATTAGGAGCAACTCCGACTACCCCAGGAACAACTTGTAAGGCCAAGTTGACTGGCCACATCGAAACACCTTTCAGTATAACAGTAGTAAGCTGTGGTGGAATTATGCAAACATGTTTCTTTTAAAAGACACATGTAAGAATGTGTCTAAAATTAGTGTTAAATGTAGTGCCTGCAACTCTAAACTACAGATTATTTTGTAATTTCAAGATTTACTTATGGAAATCCTAAAATTTCCATATATAAATTTCAATATTTACTTGGGGAAATCCTGAAATTTTCAAAAGCAAATTTCAAGATTTGCTTATGGAAAGTAAATCTTGAAATTATCTTTGTAAGAAGTACTTCCAACAAAGTCTATATCGGAGTTGCTGTGCTTTAATCCCGACTTCTACTGGAACGCAGCAGTAGCGACTGTGTTGAGGGCAGATATAATAAAGTTATCTATGCTGACAGTAATGAAAGAAAGTGGCTTATTATTACATATAAAACGACTGCTTCACGGTGGTTTTTATTTGGGTTAGTTTTAACTATTATCCATCCCCAAGAGTGTAGCACCGCAGTAAAGTCCAGCACTAGTCTTACACCAGCTCCCAGCGGTTCGCAGAGAACAGCAGGTGCACCGTGTGGTCCTCCAGGTCACTCTTCTTCTCCAGGTAGGCGCTGATAAGCTGCCCAATGGTTGTGCTCCTGTCTGCAGAAACACAACGACACCAAGTCGTTGATACTTAGGTACCTCCCCTTCATGAGAGAAGGTAGAGAGATGCTAACGCTACTGTTGAAGGCTGAAGATGCTAAAACGCCTCACCAGGAAATCTCATCATCTCCGCCGGACGGCCGCTCTGCTGCAGCGCCTGAACTAGCTTCTTGCACTGTGTCGTCTTCCCGGCTCTGTCCACCCCCTCCAGGACAATGAGAGCGCCTCTTTTAGACGCCATTACTCCGTCGACCGATTGTCGGGGACGTGGTGAAGTTCATAAGCCTGTTTTTCTTTGTGGCGAAAATAACAGCTGCTCTCTCACGATTTACCCGCGATTTACGAAGAGACCGGAAAGACGTAATTTTTTCTGACGTTTTCTTGGTTTCACTGCCACCACCCGGAGTGGCGGGTCCACAGATCATGCCGCAGACATCCATCCATACACTCATTTTCTAACTCCTTGTCCCTACTGTTGTCGGGAGGGGTGCTGGTACCTATCCCCAGCTAACGTTCCGGGCGAGAGGCGGGGACACCGTGGAGAGGTCGCCAGTCTGTCGCAGGGTAGCCCACATGGACATAATATAAGAATGTTATGTCTATGTGCGTCTTTAGCAGCTCTATGTCTAGAGCATCTAAAGCCTCTCCTTAGGGTCCCGAAGCCAGCAGGGGGCGCCCAAGAATGCTTTTTAATAGCAGAAAACAGCCCTCCAAACTACATGAAAACTCAAATTCACGAAGAACCTGAGCTTACTTTTAAACGATCTCCAATGTTTTCCAAGTTATTGAAATTAAATTATACTCAAAACTTTAAAGAATTTGCAAATTCTTTAACCTAAAGAATTTAACAAAGGAAAATCTCAAAAGTTTCAATGATATCAGTTAAATGCTACTGTTGTGATCTATGAATATTATGCGGCCTGTGCTTGCTGTGATGTCACATTTCACGCAATGATCAATAACTGAAAAACAACTGAACTACTCCACTATAGAAGGAAATATTAATCCAGTGGTTGCGCTTCTTTATCTCTAGTACTTTTATTTATTCTTTTAGATATTGTTAAATAACTAGTCATATTCTGTCATCCAGTGAATTTAATGAATTCTGTGTTGACTCTCTATTAACTCTATTAACTAAGCATGTTCTGTTAAACATGCTGTGTGCAAAGCTACAAAGATAGCGAGCTAAAAGATGTTGGTGATGCTGCGGTGGCTGACATCTGGTGTTTTAAACTGCAAGTGGGCCCCCAAATATAATTCTGCTTTGGTCCCCATCCAAATTGTCTTACTTTTAGAACTGAAGTAATGCATGTTCTACAGGTTTCATTTTGTTTTGACAAATCTATTTGATGTCAACCTAAGTCATTCAATTTGTAGTGAAATTGGTCATGTTGTATTTTATGGACCAGTCCCGATTTAAATTCTACAAACTGGTAAATAAAGTTTATTGATTTCCAGTCTTTTTTTTTTTTTCTTTTTTTTTTTTAATGTCTTTACAGCATTTTGGTCATTGCTGCAGTTTTAAAATCTGCTCTACAGATTAACTTAAATTAATGAAATTTCTTCACTCACATTTTTAAAACGCAAACAGATTTTTATAAATTTACTTGAAATTTGAGTAGAAATTATAATGTTTCAAACAAAACAGTTCTGGCATAAATGATAGTTTATTGCAACACGTACAGAAGCAAAAGGAAACAATATTATTTTTTTGAGTTACAGTAAAACTTGCTTCCATCATCTTACACTTTGCTCCGGTGGCAGTGTTTCAGGGCATCTTTTAGTGCTGCCAGCACCATGTCAACATTTGCTTTACTGCTGTTGCATCCCATCAATCCCACACGTAACACCTGAGAGGAATGGGGAAGAACACCAACACACTTAATTCACACGAACACAACCAGGCTGCGAGTGGCAGAACGTGTCATTTTCTCCTACCAAACCAACCGACGGCCCCAATCCTCCAGAAATCTCTAAGCTGTGTGTTTTCATGATGTAGGCTGTGATCTCTTTCCAGTCGTATCCATGAGGAGCAACAATTGTGGTGACCGTGGGAAGTCTTGCATGCTGTGACAAACGGTTCACGAGTTAACCCAGAGCCGTTGATGGCAGCGTGTTTCATGAAAGGTTCTCTGCCTCACCTTTTCTTTGACAAAAAGTTTGAGACCCATGCTCTCCAGGCCAGCGTGGAAATACTCTGCCACCTTCTGATGTCTTTCCCAGGATTTCTCCAGACCCTTACGTGAAAAAGACGATAAAAATCAATCAGCTGAGTATTCATGTGAAAAAGATAATCGTGTCACCCTATCCCAGGACACCAAATAACATCATAACCGTGCATTTTTCAATGTTTTTTAAGTAGTACAACCACAAACTTCAATGAAACACTAAACATAGAGCAAAAGCTACAATGGAAAGGGTGACATTAAGAAGTCAAGGATTACAATGACCAGTCAAAGTCTAGACTACGTAACGACAAACTGTCAACAATAATAGCACTGCATCCTTTACATTACTGTCAATAACAAACTTTGACCAAACCTTACTGTGATTCTGTGGCAAGACCTAAAACTTGCTCTATCGACAATTTCCTACCAGTATCATGTAAAAAGAGTTGGCAGAAATTTTAGTCTCTAGAATGCAAAAGACTAAAAGGTCTGAAGTTATGTTGCACTTTCATAGTTATACTGACAACCTGGGTTTAAATGCCTTGCCCAGGAGCACGCTGCCATGGTGGGAAAAACCTGGAATCAATCTTCTGATTGCAAACAACCACTCCATCACTGTTGCCCTGGATGATGTCTCTACAAAGCATAGACTCAAATGGACACCACATTTGTACAAATATTGAAAGCGCTGCATCCTTTTCCTAACCTTTCACAAGTGTTCCTTGCTTTTTGTTGGTTTATGACATAACATCCCAATAAAATCCACTGAATAATGTGGTTGCTACATGACAAAATGTAAATAAATCAGTTCAGAAAGCATTAGTACTTTGGCAAGGCGCTGTGAAATTCATGCTGGAAGTGCTAATAACCTAGCAATTTTTTTTTTTTTAACCTTTTTTAAAAAGTATAACAGAAGATTTATGAGTAATTACTGAGCTGATTCCAACTCATGCCCCACCTCATCAGCAAGCACAGCCAGGCTCTCCCTCAGGGAGTAAAAGGCGGTGACCGGCCCCGTGTGGTGGTATCTGTTGAGAAGCCAGAAAGAGGACAAAACTTTGCAAAGCGGCATTTTCTCTTGCGTCTTCTTCAATCGTAGGTGTCTTACATTCTTGCTGGCTTGTCATCACATCCCCAGTAGTTTGAAAGCCAACTCAAATCCAAGAAGAACGACACGGGTTTTGTTGTCCGACTGAATACTTTTCGGCTGTGGACAATTTTCCTCCCTTCAATATGTTTTTCCATTGCACGTTTGCATATGCAGTACACAAGACATATTCTCACCATGCTCTCTCGCTGAATGAAATGGGTGCTGTACCAGGAGGGGCATTCAGAACCTTTTGCGAGCCGGTATACAAAATGTCGATGCCTGCATACAATCATTAGCAGAAAAGTCTTTCATTTGCTGTAAAGGTCATTATGTAAAACCAAACATATTAATTCAAGAGTTCATTTGATCTACATGGAAGCCATAATGATCTCTAAACCTTGCTGGTCCATGTAGAGAGGAACGCCTCCTATCGACGCCACAGAATCAACAAGGAGAAGGCAGTCATACCTGGGGAAACAAATCAGCAGACATCTGAAATCACCTGATGTCCTACATTGAGAACATGCTGTGATAGCAGATCTTACTTATGGCACAAGTCGCCAATGCCATCTAAAGGATGCAGGACTCCTGTGGAAGACTCTCCATGCGCGAGGAAGAACAGAACCGGTCTGTGTTCTGATAAAGCCTGCGATGAGATCATGCAGTAACTGCATTAGTTATAGCAGCATGAGAGTTTGCTTTATTTAGTCTGATCACTACAGTGATGTGTGGCAATACCTTCTCAATCTCTGCATTGGTCAAGTAGCCACCAGGAGGCGCCACAATGGTTTTTACTCTTGCACCTGTTGGATGGACACACATTCTGTTTTTGGACCCATTCCAAAATATATGTATGTGTTTTTAACCTGCTCCACATTTTCTTTGTTTTGAGCAAAATGAACAAATGTTTGGAGTATTGAAGTGTGAATCAAAGTGACACCCACGCAATCCTTCTTGACTGTCATCTCCCTTCTGTGCTCCAGCTGGGATTTGTCCCATTGACCTGGATTTCTCAGGAGGTATTGCATCCTGGCCAATCACCAAAAAGAAGGAGGAGTTGTGAACAATGATGTTGAGTTTCTACGCCTTTTTTTCCTAATTGTAGCTTGCCCTACGGTTGACGTTTGGCAACAGCACTGGAGGAAGTGAACAAAGTCATTCAGTCCTTGTTGGCCACACCTACAAATACTGAGTTATTAAAGTCGGAACAAAAGGAATGTTTAAGACATTTAAGACATTTTATTGTTGGCAAAGACGTGGCCCTGATCCTCATGGGGTTGTTTACAGTGCACGCGATTTCTGGTAAGCTTCATAGCATAACTTCCTTCACAGTTGAGGTGCCGTATTACCTATGTCACCATAAAACATTTGTTATTGGGTAGAATCAGATCCAATCATTTAAAACTGTAACAGTCCACATCTACAGCAAGCAATAATTTCTTAATAACCAAGAGTCCAGATCTTTTTTTACAAAGCAAACTTAGAGTAAGAGTCTGGTTTGTACCAGACTAACAGAGCATGGTTCCAAATATATTCCAAAGCTTTATCCCCAAATTTAGAAATATGTCTGCCAATGTAAATATTAAACGTCTTTATTTCTATCAGGGAGCTTTTGAGTAACTTACCAACCCTCTCCACCATATCAGCTGCCCGCTCTCCCCAGATACCATTGACCGCTACCAGCACGCTTTCCCCAGACTCCACCGTGTTGAAGATGGCACACTCCATTGCAGTGTGGCCAGTGCCGCTCACAGCAAAAGTTGTCCTGTTCTGTGTTTGGAACAGATATTGGATTCCACTCTTGATGTCACTCATGATCTGCAATTACAATTACATTTCTGATGGTAAAATTTAAATAGTTTTGCCTTTGATCATTGAGGGTCCAACTGAAACGCATTGCCTACAATCCAAGGTAAAAAAAAAAAAAAGGAGGGTTAGCAAAAGTTGGGGTGGTTCATAAATTCGGGAACAGGAAAGCCATCCGTCTGTCAGTCTTGATAGATGGAGCTACATAGAATGTATCCTGGAATCCATGGCTGTGTGTTGGTCTTCCCCTGCATGGACGACATGATGGTGGCTGAACTTGCTGACTTACCTCAAATATCTCCGGGTGCATGTGTCCAATGACCGGCTTGGCTCCAGCTTCCAGAATGCGTTGAGGAACATTGGAAGGTCCTGGTCCAAACATGTAACGGTGAGGAACAACCATTCGTTTCTTCAGGCATTGTGGTGGAGGCATGGAGACGGGCAACATGACTTCACAGCAAGATGGGCAGAGCAAAAAAGATGAAAGAGACATAAGAGACGGAGGTGAAGTATTCCCTCAGCCAGACACACCCCTCCGTCTGACCAGTGAAGTCCTCGGGTCAAACTTCTGTCACAGTATTTACCATTTTCATCTTCTGTCAACTGTGAGTGTGTACCCAGCTCTGACAACATGTACTTTCCTATAAGGACGTCACCAGACATGCTGCTGTTTGTTAATAATTAGCTATCAGGCTTACAGGCTTTCAAAATTAACTATTTATTTCCTGTACTCTTCATTTTAAATGCTTTTTCTTTTTTCTTTTGCTTCAGTATTTTAACCAAATTATTGTTTGAAAACTACTACATAAATGAATTCTGGGTAGCTGAATTCTAGCTACCCAGAATTCAGCTTTGATCAGACAAGGGTTTTTTATTGCTAAAGTCCAATCCAACCTATTAGAAATGTTTGTGATTTTTCAGGGCATCCTGCCAGCCTGGGTGAACGAGAACATGAATTTAACTGAGTTGAGAAATGCTCTAGCTGTATTTTCTTCTTGTCTAAGCTAGCAGAGCATGTCATTCACACTGCAACTGACTGAGGATAAATGACCAAGTAGTCGTCATATTTATATTTACACCATATTAGCAACCCAACCAGTTTGTTTGTCTTATTTCAAGCTAGACAGGTTTCACCATAATGAAAAAGTAAACGACCACATTTTGAAACAACTTTAGTAAAATATTCACCTTTATGCACGCTTCTTTTCAACCGTCCCCACTTCTTTTCTACCTTTCAGAAGGTACAAAAGCTCTTAAAACTGTCAACATCTGTTATCCAAGATAAGCAAACATGATCAAGTGTGGAAAGTATAAAATGCTGGTTATTTTTCTGTTTATTAGTCTCCTTCCCTCAGTTCCTCTGCTCAGGACTCTCCCTCAGCTGTTTTACATTTTGTCAATCATCACACCTCTGTATTTAAGCTCCCTGGTTTTCATTGCTCCTTGGTGGTTTCGACCTGGTTCTGTTTCTGGTTCCCTTTATGCCTTGCTGTGAGTTTGCACTCTTTGTTATAGTTAAATCACCAGGCGGTTCCCAAACTCCTATTTCAACCTCACAATATATGACAATGACGTCTCATTCCTACATACAAAATGTTCCTGTGCGATTTCCTGTAACTAGTATTGCAAAGCTCTGAAAGATCAAGCCTTAACTCATATTTAAGAATTTGTTCTACAGCCATATTAGAAAATGATTAAAAAGTTTATTTCAGGATCTCCATCAGGAAGTGAACACGTCACATATATGAACTACACAGGCTGATGTTTTCAAGCCCTTATTTCTGGTAATTATGAAGATTTTCTGCATTTATAATTACAATATTATATCAGACCTGCCAAAAAAAACATAATACAGAAATGTGGGTTTAATGCAAACTATGATTGATACCTGCTTGAAGGTTGTTATGCACAAAAAGTAATTTTAATCTGACAACCGAGCCTTTGTGGAACTAATTTATTGAATATTATTGTTTATGTTCTCAACAGAACATTTTGCTTTGAAAGGTAATGTAGATTCTAAAAGTGTAAATGGAGGAGAAGCAGTCAATGGTGTCAGCAAAGCAGACACTGTCTGCTTACTGTTGATGTCAAAAGCTTCATTTTGATAAAGCTTATAATGGCCCTGGGCTGTCCTCTGTACTCAGTACATTTTTGCCACAGATATGAAAACTGAACTGTGCTTCATTAAATTTGAGTCTAAGCTTTACTGAAATCAGATTTCTAGTGGTTGTTGTACTGTCCGTTCTCTTTAACTTTAGCTAAAACACTTAAGTTGTTTAAAATTCATTTCCAGATAAAAGCTATTGGTTCATATGATTTATTCTTTTAGCTATGTGCTCTTTAGAAAAGATAAAAAGAACACACATTTCCGGTCAGACCAAGGGACTGAGCTTTTATTGTCTGTGTTTGCTACAGTTGTGCTTGACCCGTCCTCTGGGGGATGAGGAGATGCTTTCCCAGAGGTTCAGGGCAGAAGCTGCCATCTCTGTACACCAGCCGGCCCCTCAGGATAGTCGCACGCACCACTCCCTGCAGCGTGGAGCCGAGGTACGGGGTCATCTGCACAAATATACACACACACACACACACAGTTAGACACTTGTGTAAACAGCAGATCGCGACCGATCCTCACAATTTGTTTTTCACTTGTTTCTTACAGACTTTAGTTACCTTGTTCTTGTGGTGAATGCTTGCTTCTTCAATCTGTGAAGTGAAAACAGACATGAAGCACAAACGCAGCCTTGACAATAGCTTTAAGGGGCTGTATTATGTGTTCTCCACACACTTACGGCCATTTTAGAGCACAATCAAGTAACTCTGTTGACTCATAATTTACAAGAAATTTGACTTTGTAAATTAATGGCTTTAAATTGGGCCTCTGCCACTTTAAAATCTCCTGCTCTCTCTGGAACTCCGCCTTGAGGAAGTCATCACAACATGGCTCCTCTATTAGCCCTTTAACAACATTTTTACCAGTGTTGCACTGAGAAGTAGCTCCTATAATGAGCTCTGCAGATTCGTAGTTCGACCAGGCGTTTGCTAATTGCTGCTGGCTAGTCTGAAGGAGCTGAGTGGGAGAGGGCTGCTCTGTGAGACAGAAGCTTGGAAACTGCAGCTCTGAGGAGGAGCTGCGCCTTGAAGGTGGAGCTAGGCCAACCCAGGCATTTTATGGTTGCCATGGAGATTAAAGGATGTCTCAAACATGCACGAAAGAATCAAGGCAACAGTCCAGGAATGTTTTGATGAGGGAATAACATAATAACATGATGTAAAGCTCAAACTGCCTCCTTAACAGTGAGAATACCTCACACTGACCTGAAAACCCGTCTCTGGATCCCAAATGACCAAGTCGGCATCAAAGCCAGGGGCCAGGCTGCCCTTCAGGCTGCCCAGGCTGCTCAGGTGGGCTGTATTTCTGCTTAGGAGCCTCACCACATCAGCCAGCTGAAAGTCTCTCTTACTGGCTGAAGTCCAGAACAGAGGCAAACCTGAAAAATAGGGACAAGAAACTCTTGCTCTGCTTCCTGGTGGTAATTTTTAAACACTGTAACTGGCCGTCTGCTTTGCTCCCACTGAAAGACTTTGACCATTGTGACAGAAAAGTAAATGATTGGTAGAAGCTTGAGACTTTTTTGCCAGTTCAGTGTTTAAATCATTTAAATCCCAATCAAGAAGATGTGGTGACGGGATAGAGCAGGTCTAACCTACCAAAATAGGAATATTGACATTTAATGACAGGAAGTAAGTCAATTTAGGAATTTAGGTTTATAAATTCACAGATAAACAATAATTTGTGATATATTCAAGTATAATAATTAACTAAAATGCAAAAGCGGTTTGTGAAAAACCAAATGAGTTACTCATGATTTTAAACTGGGAAGAGCTCTATTAACTCTGATAGGTTTAAGTGCTTGCATTTTAACTCATTCAGATTTGTACATAAAAACGATATCAAGTCCTGTTCACAATTTCAAATCAATAAGGTTAAAGTTTGGACTTTGACTAGGCTGTTGCAACACATGGATTCTCTTTTATTTATGTTGTTCAGATAGAGTGGCTGCTGGATTCGAGGTTTCCTGTTCTGTAATATTTCCAGTTTCTGTGGAGCTGCTTGGCAGATAGTCTGACGTTTTTCTCTGCAATATTTCAGTAGACAGAGAAATTCTAGGTCAACTTAGTGACCACAAGGAGCCTGGACAATATGACTGCACAGCTATCCTGAATAATCACGCCTATGCTACCATTGTTGATCGTGGATATGAGATGTTTTTATTCATATATCGTTTTTAGTTTCAATAGTTAAGTCTACATCATCAGCCCTCCACCACCGTGCTTTACTGCCATCAAAGAGTGTTTGTTTTGAAACACAGGAATACCAATAATTTAAGGCCTGCGTTGTGTCTGTGAATCAGTATTCTTTAATGTGATCTTTTTCTAATTTAACATTCAAACTTACTTTTACAATCAGAGTTTATAGGAAGAGGAGCCTGATTGATGTCCTTATATAGGAACAAGGATCTGGAATTCATTCCAGACATGTTGGCAGACATTTAATCTTTTAAGATCCATCAACCCATGGGCGTAGGTTTGGGTAGGGACGGTAGGGACATGTCCCGACCAATATTCACGGGATATGAAAAAGTCCCGACCAATTTTTCCCATATTGGCTCAAAGAACGTGGATCTACGATCTTTGATTAGCAGCAACAGGCGGTGCGCGGAACGGAAGCTTCTTAGTTTGACATTAATTATGAGCCTCCGAGACCGTGTCGGAACGGTGCTGTCGGGGGGGGGGGGGGGGGGGGGAGTCAGTTGAATCGTCGGACGTTCTTTGATTAGCTGCAAAAGGCGGCGGCTAGCTGGGCACACGCGTCTCCTTCTGAGTCTCCGAGACCATGTCGCCACCAAAAAAGAAAAGGACAGACATTAGAAGTTATTTCTCTACGTCGGCTGTAAGTACAGTGAGTGGACCCATAAGTTAGATATCTATCACGCAACGCATTTGTTGTAAAGTCCGGTGTTTAGTAAGGTCAGCACTGAATGTGAGGTAGAATAGGTCTGTTAATTATGTAATATTTTTTCACATAGGATGCTCAGACAGCAGAGCAAGGGGCAGAGCAGAACGATGGAGAGGTGGCTGGAGCTTCAGGGCTCCAGGTGAGGTGTTAGTTCTCAGATATGAAATATACTGTGAAATTATCTCAGTAAATATGGCATTTGAAGTGTTAGTCTTAAATTAAGTTAAGCTAGTGTGAATACAAACCAGGTTACGCTTTGTTTGCTCTATAGGAGGCTGTCAGTGTGAGTGCCAGTGACCAGGGAGTATCCAGAGGATATTTCTTTTGATCTTACTTGTAACGTTTGCTGAATTTTGTAAAGGAAAAAGTAAAGTGTTCTTGAACTGATCTGCTGAGTATGACTGTATCTGGTTGTATACACAAGATGTATGATATGGTTATGGTTGGGGGGAGGGGTTATTAAGCCAATGTGGTTTCCCCCCCCCTTCTCAAAAATGTTCGGTGCTCTTCGGCATTTCACTGTGCTGGAGGGGGAGGGGGGGGGGTGTCAAGGTCCCCACCAAAACTTAGACCAAACCTACGCCCTTGCATCAACCAGACACTGAATACCCTCAGATTTAGCTTTGGATACAACAGAAACTGGACCAAAAGCCCCTGCAAGCAGATTTTGACTACTACTCATCAATGTTAATAACATTTATAGACTGAATTTGATGATATCCTCCCTTGATATAAAACTAATGTAAAATTTGGACATGTGAGCTATTTAAGGTGAAATAATTGTTTTGGTGGAAGGAGTTTGTCCTGCAGTCAGTGGGTACTATCCAGTGGCTCACTACCATCAGCCTGTGAATGTGTGGGAGAATGACTGAATGCAGTGTGAAGCACTCTGGGGTCCTCTGGACTTGATGAAGCGCTAACAAGTACAAACCATTTTTTTTTTCCATTTTCTAGCTGCCACCAGTTTGAGAAATGTACCAAATTGTAACGATGAAATCCCTCCCCATGCCTGCGTGAAGTCCCCGCTCTCCAGTTTCTTAAGATCGGGGGTGCAGGGGGAGTGGTCAGACACCACCATGTCAATCTGTCCAGTTTTCAGCGCAGACCACAGCTGCTCCTGAAGGGACCGATGACAGTATTAACCACATGGTGTTTCTTTGTATTGCGTCCATTAAGCATAACCTTTGGATCTGCAAAACAACGAGTCGGTCTACCTGGTTGGCAGAACCTCGGATGGGAGGGCAGCACTTAAACTGTGTGGCTCTCGCAGGAATGGTTTCTGCACACAGGTTGAGGTAATGATGGGTGGTCTCCACCGTTAGGGGGGCCCCAGCTTGCCGAGCTTTCTGGATCAGCTTAAGGGCCTTTGCAGATGACAAGTGAACAATGTGGCATCGCACCCTGAAACACAGAAAGGCCATTGCTGCTGCAACAACTACCAAATCTTCAATGGAGAAATCACCCATACTGACATAAAGGGAATATGCAGTCTTGCAAAAAATAGTTGCACCCCTTACATTTTAATTCATTGTAAATGTAGTTTATCATCAAATTCATTGAACCCAGCAGAACCACAGGCTGATTGTCCGAATGCTAAACCCTGACCCTCATGTCGCTGTGGAAGGAAAGCTTCACCACAGCACCATGTTCAACCTCGGGATAAAAAAAAGTCGGATTTCTTCCGTTTGTGATGGCTTATATATATATATATATATATATATATATGTATATATATATATATATATATATATATATATATATATATATATATATATATATATATATATATATATATATATATATATATATTTTTTTTTTTTTTTCATCCTTATTTACAATTTTTCTTCCAAATCAGAATCATTTACTACTGTGTTAGTGTTTCGCATAAGTTTTTGGTTAAATGTGGAAAAGTTCAAAGTATGTTTGGAGGGGACATGCAGTAACTTCTCTCACCGGTACTGCAGACAGAGTTCTGCAACGGTCCGAATAGCTTCTACCTCCATGACATCGGGCCGGGACCGCAGAAAGGTGTCGTACTGGCAAGGGTCTGACTCTGGGAGGGTTGGTTATAAAATATATGTTACTGAAGGAAATTCAATGAAAACAAACTTACTTCTAAAAATGTTTTATGAAAGATTTAATTAAAATTACAGAAAATTCTACAAAGATTTCTGTACACTTTTTAAGCTATACTTTATTCAACCTAGACTGTGTATATTTCAGTTTTGTAACATCAGCAACTCAAGTTATTCTAATTGAAGGCACTAAACCATTTCAGTCTTTATCCTGAGAACAGCTTAAGTTTATTTTTATTATCTATAGTGGTAAAAGGCAAAGGGGAAAAAGGTCTAAAATTTCATGTGATTTAAATTTGTACAATTACCATCAGCGTTGTTCCCCGTTGTTGGCTGAACATCCAACTCTGCGTGAAACTGGAGGAGACAAAACAAAATGATGTTCAGTTTGTGACCAGTCACCAGAAGGTCTCTTAAAGGGGCAGTATTATGTATTTTCCAGGCACATGGTGTCATTTTATTATAGCACAATCAAGCAACTATTTTACCTTTAATTGTTTAAAAAAATGCTGTAAATAGAAATATGACTGTAATTTAACACTTTGAAATTGGGCCTCTGTCTCTTTAAAAACGCTTGCTCTTTCTGAAACTCAGGAAGTCATCACAACATGACTCCTCTATTAACCCTTTAGCAGTGTTTTTACCAGCGTTTCACTGAGAAGGAGCTCGTATAATGAGCAGGTGTTTGCTAATTGCTGCTGGCTAGTCTGAAGGAGCTGAGTGGGGGATTTGCGGTGGAGGGCTGCTCTGTGAGACAGAAGCTTGGAAACTGCGGCTCTGAGGAGGAGTTTCATCCTGGAAGGCGGGGTTAGGTCCCTCCAATCATTTTGCACAGGAATGGAATAACATTATTACATGATGTAAAGCTCAAACAAGTGGATTTTACATAAACACTGCCCCTTTAACAAGAGACGTGTCATGGAGCCAAATCCAGTAATTCACCAGCAGGACGCTTCCTGTTCCCTGGAGCTGCTTCATGGCCGTGTGGAGGTCGAATTCAGCCACATGGGGAAACTCATCAACACCGCTGTGGATGAGGAAACACTTGAACCCAGCAATGCCTGCCTTGATCATGGGCCGAAGTTCACGCTGTGAGGAGACAAAATGCTTTTATGTTGTGGTGCAAAAAAAAAACCCAAAAAACATAGGACACTCCTGTTTTTTATTTAATTTGGTCGGTACCTGATTTCCAGGAACGACTCCTCCCCAGAAGGCTACGTCCACGAAGCACTTCCCCGTCGCCTCCTGCAGCTTCTCTTCAAAGTTTCTGAGCGTTGTGGTTGGAGGGATGCTGTTTCTGGAGGGGTTATAATCAAATGCTCTCTTAACATGGCACTCCATCAAATTTTGTCCCTTTTCAAGGAAACCAAATCAACCAAAGCAGCCTACAACGTGACCTCGTTGGGTGAGCGTCCCCTTCCTAATGCCGCCCTGGGCACCTGCCCAAGTGGCCCGGATACTTCAACTTACAATGGCATATCCACGACGGTGGTCACTCCTCCCGCCGCGGCAGCCCTGGTGGCCGTCCAGAAGCCCTCCCATGAGGTGCGGCCCGGCTCGTTCACGTGAACGTGGCAGTCTACGACGCCTGGCATCACCACGCTGTCCCCCACATCCAGCACCTGCAGTGATGGAGGGGTTAAACCTAAATCAACCCTAAGAGGGACTTTTAACTTAACGGACAGGGCAGAGCGACCGCCAGCTTACCTCACAGCCAACATCCCCAGTAAAGTTGCAGCTAGAGAGTATTTGGTGGATTTTACCGTCTTTAATTATTATGACAGCTGGACTCACTTCATTACCAAGCAGCACTCTGTTGCTCCTTACAGCACTAACCACTGATCCGAGCTCCATGCCTGTTTTTACTGAGAGGTAAAGAGAACAGAAAGAGTTTCTGAGCTTTGCCTTTGTGATCTAGATATAATCTAAGCATTTCAGTGGCTGAGAGCGGAGGCACCGCCTACTGCTGTATGGGGCAAAGGATAAAGCATTTGTTGACTTTTTTTGGTTTCTTTAGCAGTGCAACATGCTGAATCATATGCACAACAGGGCAAAAATGCCCCATTGTTGAATAATAATATTTATTAGTGGTAGTTTTTTTTTTTAAGTGAACTAAAGTTCTTCAGTCTTCAACAAAGTTTCAGTTAAAATATTTTTTAAGTTTGTGCATTCTGGCATCTTTGGTCTCATGTTTTAAGCAATTTCCACTATGCAGAGGTCAGTTATGGCAATTGTTAAAATTTATAACGGAACAATTAGAAAAAAGGTGATTAAAAAAAAGTGCCATTAAAAGTCTTAAAACAAAACAATACGACTTCATGATGTAATCGTATTGTTGTTGTTTCACAATGTACAAGAATTCTGGGGCAACATTCTTTGGACTTTATGAGAGCAAAAATCTGACACCATGTAGAAAAGTCTAAAAAAAATCAAAAAGTGATTTTATTATTATTATTATTATTATTATTATTATTATTTTATTATATTAATTAATTAATTATGTTTTTCCAAAAGAGGTTTTTTTTTCAAAACATCTTATTGCCAAAAGATAATTTAGGTAAAAATAAATAAATAAATAAATAAATAAATACTGGTGGCAAAAAAAATGATTTAGGCCGTTATTTTAGGAATTGGCTTCACACTAAACTTTCCTTCCTATACATTTTGTACGTCATTCTATCATCATTCAGTGACACTGATGCTCATAATAAGTACGTAAGCATCAGAATGCAGTGTGTTCATTAATCCTCATTAGCCCCAGCAGGCTCTCCGTCATCAGGATGTAGACCTGGGCGCGGCCGGGCGCCTGCTCCCTCCATCCTTCCTCCCGGCGAGCCGCCGTGCGTTGTGACGCCAGCCCGTTTGGGGAGCAGTGCGTTCAGCTGCGTGGGTTCTGACTGTGGCGAAGCCTCGCAGCATCCTCGTTATGTAACGCCTCAGATGCTGGCGGGCGAACCGGATTAGCTGGAGCAAAGCTGCACGGATGGCTGGCCGGACGGATGCGGTGACGAGCGGCGGAGAGCGTTCCCTCTGAGCGGGCAGCAGCTGCTGGAAGCATCGGGCCGACCGGAGCTCGTCTGATTTCAGGCCGGGCATCGGAGGCCTTCCGAGGGGCGCAGTCTCCTGGATCCTGCGGAAGCAGCGCAGCGGATTTTTTTTTTTTTTAAGCATCCGACCAGATGTGCGTCCCTGTTTAAGGTCGTTCCTTTACATCAGCAGACAGAAACCGATGCGAGTTTGTCTCGAAGAGGTCGTATTTTTGTTTTTGTTTATATTTCCATTGCACTCGTCCAGTCCAGCAGCCGCTGCGCTGTAGCATAAATGATGGCGGGTCCCGAGCAGTCCCAGCAGCAGCAGCAGCAGCAGAAGAAGGTGGAGGAGAAGGCAGAGCACATAGATGATGCTGAGATGGCTCTGCAAGGCATCAACATGCTGCTCAACAACGGATTCAAAGAGAGCGACGAGCTTTTCAAGAGATACAGGTAAAACCTTTCAATCCTGCACCAACAGGTGGGATGAGGGGGACGGGTTTGGGTGGTAGAGAACAAGGTGTCCTGTAGAAAACATCATCACTTGAAATGAAACAAAATGTGGGTCTGTTCCTTTAAGTCTGTCGTCGTTAGACACGAGCTGACCTAAGGCATAAGCGACCTTAGCAGCTTTATGTAATCAGGGGACTCCCTAATTGCTTGAATTTTGACATAGTCATAAAAGTTTTCTATTTGTTTATTGAGATCTAGAATATTATTAAGTTTGATGTGACGGTTTTAGAATTGATTAATATAATAAATAATAATAATTTAAAGGAATTGCCAAGTTTACTTTGTAAAAATTCAAAGAATAATCTCCATTGTTTGATTGTTCTGTTAACATGGTTACAATCTGATGCTACAAGGTAAATATGGTTCCTGGACACAAACACATCTAAGCAAATAACCTGAGATTGCTATTCATCTTTTCAGCCATTTAAACCTGGCTGCTTCTCTCAGACGCCATCAAATCTGTTTTAAAACTCACTCACTGATTGCATTGTCTGCAACAGGAAGAGGAGCCCCCAAATAAAGATTCTGCTTAAAGTCCCATACGACCTTGGGACGGCCCTGGGCTTTAATATTGGGGTATGGTTGCTCTCCCAGGGTGCATTGGCCTGGGGTATTCATTACGTTATTGCACATCCGCTCAATGAAATAATGCTAATTTCTGATTCTAACTAACAGCTCCTGAATTAAATGGACGTTGTGGTACTTTGTTGAGGTAGCTGGGCTTTATTTGATCATACATGGTTCAGTTTTTTTTAATACTTGGACTAACCAGACCTTAACTAGATAAAATCTATACTGAATATAATACAATTTAGAACTCAAATATGAGCTAAATCACAGTGAAGAGAACCCAAATACTGGAACATAGGAGAAAATGGTATCTAGCTATCGAGCTAGCCGTCAGTTAGCTAGCTAGATACCTAGACTTTATTTGATTATTTCTAATATGATTCAGTCTTTTTTTTTAAACTTGGACTAATCAGACCTTAAATATATAATTGTATACTGAATAGAAATTTTTCAGATCCCAAATATGAGCTAAATCACGGGTAGGATTTAGCTCATATCTGATGAGAAATAATCAAAAAAAGTCTATGAAAATTTGCTAGCTAGCTACCGTGACTTAAAAGTCTTGCTGAAGTTACTGAAAACAGCTGACCAACATTTTAAGTGTTAGTTTTAAGACAGAACATCTAAAATATGCTGTTTATCCACCTGAATTTGTAGATTTTTTTTCCCAGACAGAAAGTTTTGGTTAAAGTGTTATTCTATCAGTTTTAATTAGCATATTTGTATGTTAGCAAACAAACATGGACTGGATTTTTATTTCATAATCTTTCATATTGAAGCTTGCTATGGATTCTTGTCTTCACATGACAGACTGCAGTCAGTCATGACGGCTTGTTTGGAGCCATCATGAAAAGTCAAAGTCTGCAGCAGTTTTTGTGTATTTTTCTCCTTGTTTTATGTCCTCTTGCAGAAAACAAACCTTAAAAAATACACAAAAAAATACTTTGTTGTAATTGAGTTTATATTTTCTGCCACATTTTGTAACCCATTGTTTCTGTGTCTTATTTTTTCCTCATTTCTACGTCTCTTTTAGGACGCACAGCCCTTTGATGAGCTTCGGAGCGAGCTTCGTCAGTTTTCTGGTGAGATGTGCGTCAGGAAGGCACCGCTACGGCAGAGAGATGGAGGCAGTGACGAGTATTAGAGGAGAAGACCTCAGAATTAATGTTAGATGCGAGACCTGAGATAATGTAGTCTGTCAAAAGGCAGGCCTCATGTTGTCACCACTGGTATCTTCCTTTGTTTCCTGCCTGTCCATTAGCATAATGGACGCATCCTCAGCTGAAGAAATGCATGGCTGCAGCAAGGAGAGTAGATCACTGAAAGCCTGCGTCTGTCAGTGCTGAATGAGGGAGATGATTCATAATGTGGTGTGGTGCTCACACTCACATTCAAACTCACACTCTGTCATATTCTCCTTTCGCTGGTTGATGAATGCACCTTTCTGTGTTGGAAGGGCAACGCTTAACTATTTTTAAATTAAATTATTTAAACTTCGCCTTCTGATAATAATTTAATCACCAGGGAACCCAGCTTGCAATGAGATCTTTTGGGCATGTCAAAATATCTTGAGACTTTAAAGATGAATGCTACTCTAACGTCACAGCAATGACCCCATAGTAACAGGTCTTAATCTCATGCGACGCCACACAGACTCTCTGTCTGCGCTGATGATGATTCTCTCGTTTTAGAATTTCAAATTCACCCTCATTCATTCAAATAATTATTTGAACACTTGGGAGCATTCGTTGACTGAATGTTCATCACAGAGTGTGGCTAGAAACATATTTCAAAAATCAGAATAGAACACAATCATAGGATTTTAGTCCCTGTTAAAAAAATGTGAGTGAATCTTAAGTTCATGTCTTCGCCAGGGTTATTTTACAGACATTTTTGTAATTGTGTTGAACTTTACAAAACATTTTAAATGACAATGTAGGTTGATTTTGAAACAGTCTTTTGGTGTTCACTGGAAGTGTATGATATTGAAATGGCATATATAAACCATGTAATAGGATGAAAAAAAAGACTAAATTTTTCATATAAAACTCACATATATGTAACAGAATTTGGCAAACAACATATTTTTGTCTCCATAAGCTCAGGTTGTAATTGTGAAAAATTATTATTATTTTCACTCCTTAGTATTATCGTTTTATTTATTGCACTTTCTGAGCAGCCCTACACTAAACCCTGTATACTATTCAGTGCTGGGCATAGATTATAGTATATTCATACAATGTTTGTATTTTGTCATTTCTGTGTTGTGTGGCTGGCTTTAAAGTGATGCCCATTTGTCTGTGCTGCAGCTAAGGACACTTTTTGTCCTTTGTTCCTTCCCCATACACAGCTGTGCAGATGTCACCGTTCTGCCCCACTTAGGGTTATGCTGAAGCAGCCTTTTGTTACTCCATTACATAAGACTCCTTCGCAGTTAGCATGCTAGATCAAGCATGAATCTCATCAGAGGAACAGAACAAAACATTGACATAGTGATGTAATTCAAATGGATGTATGGCTTGTATGTTGGCATAGAGTGCAATTAACTCTTATGGTGAACAATGTGTATTTTGTAGTTGTTTGAAGCTGTAATTTGAAAGCTCTTTGCACATTTGAAGGTTGAAAAGCATCGTTTAAGTTCAGCCCATTTAACATTCTGCTTCACAACACCTTGAGGGCTTGTGAATACACAAAGCCTAACCAATTGGAGGACTTTTTCTGTGCTTCGCTGCAGAATGCCATGATGACATTCGAGGAGGAGAAGATGCAGATGGCCTGTGATGATCTGAAGACAACTGAGAAACTGTGCGAGAGCGACAGCGCTGGAGTGTTAGAGACAATCCGAAACAAGATCAAGAAGAGTGTAAGTACCGGGAGAAACTAGTAAAGGATAAACTTAAGACTGAACTAAGTTGCTGAGTATCTAACTGTTAAAGGGGCAGTCTTATGTGTTTTCCATGCACATATTGCCAATTTGTAGCATAATCAAGTAACTATGTTACCTGCAATTGTTATAAAGATGCCAATCATATGAAATATGACTTAAAAGAAATTTGACTTTGTAATTTAATGGCTTGAAATTGGGCCTCTGTTGCTTTAAAAACTCCTGTTCTTTCTGAAACTCCACCTTCAGAAAGTGATCACAACATGGCTCCTCTGTTAACCCTTTAACAACATTTTTGCCAGCATTGCACTGAGAAGTAGCTCCTATAATGAGCTCAGCAGATGCACAGTTCCACCAGGTGTTTGCTAATTGTTCATGTCTAGTCTGAAGGAGCTGAGTAGGGGAGTCATGGGGAAGCTCAAAAGCTTAGAAACTGCAGCTCTGAGAGGGAGCTTTGTCCTCAAAGACAGAGCTATTTCCCCCGAGGTATTTTGCACAGCGGAATGGTTGCTATGGGAGACTAAAGGATTTCTCAAAACTGCATGAAAAATCAATTCAACACTTCAGGTGTGTTTTTGATGAGAAAACAATATTATAACATGGCGTAAAGCTCAAAGGAGTTTATTTTGCATAATACTGCCCCTTTAACAAGAGGCGTGTAAGTCCAGTACATCACCAGCAGGACGTTTCCTTTAATAGAACCTCTGGTATAGTAGAAATGATGCCAGGAGAAAAGAATAAAACCAATTTGGATGTTCAGTTGGGTTCTAATATTTCTTATAGCTTCTAACATTTCACCAGGAACAGATTTTAGATAATGATGTTAACATCCTCAGCGGTAGGTGTAATCATCCAGACTGCAAGTGAGATCATGCCGATCCAGCAAACTAATTCAATTAGGACTTCCCTGAAATTCAATCTCAAACTGGACGAGTAGCCACAGGGCCGCCTGGCCTCCTCAGGGTTATTCAGAAAGCATTCATGGGCATCACCTCAAGTGGACGCTGCTTACTGAACGCGTGGGCCTGTCTGTGTGGGTTACAGATGGACTCCCAAATGTCAGGCGTGGCTGTGGTGGACCGCCTACAGAGACAGATCATTGTTGCCGACTGCCAAGTGTATCTAGCGGTTCTGTCATTCGTCAAACAGGAACTTTCAGGTAACCAAACCTAACTCAGAGGAAGCACAGACTTTGAAAAGTGTTGACTAATCCATACCGATTCATGCTACTTCAAGCTTTATTTAGTAGTTAATTATTAAAAAGGAGTTTGGTTTTGGTATTAAAATCTGGTAAATCTAATGTTAGCATTCATTCAGACGTAGAAATATACAACAAAAGGTATTTCTGAGGGATCGGCTTGACTTTTACAAATGACAGAACATACTTTTTCTTTAAATAGATCTTTTTATTTAGACCAATTTACAACGTAATTACATATCAGTGACCCCAGATAGTCAAAAACTAGTATGTTTTCAGTTGCATTATTTCTCTTTGTTTATCTTGTTTCTTCAGTATTTTTAAGGACACCAAATGCAGAGGTACTTTGTAGAGATGCAGCGATCACATATTAATATTTGTATTGGTCCTGATATAAAAAATACCATTCTAGATGGTGAATTGGTGACAATGTACCTGATCCATTAGGGCACATCTATTCAGTCTAATTTTATGTTTTGTGCTCTGAGTTATGTTATACTTAATTTCTATTTTTTACATTATATTTAGAATTTCTAATTGCACTTTCTGAACCATCAGAAAGGAGGTTTGCTGCAGTTCATTTTTACATGTTTCACTAAGGTAGCCAATCTATTGTTTCTGTTAGTTTATTATTTATTCTATATTGGTTGTTCTCCTCCTAATTGCACTGACTGGACAAATTAAAGTTACTTTTAACATGTTTGACCAAACTTGTGAAGCTATTGGTGTATTTAGCTGTGCTGTACTGTTGCAGAGTTGTCAAATAAATTTGTAATTCAGTATATTTATGTCTATGTTAAAAAAAAAAAAGAAACGTTTCAAGTTATTTCAGCTGTTTTTCTGTATCGGTATCAGTATCTGTCGATACTAAACCTCTAATATCTGTATCGTAACTGAAAAAAGTGGATCCCCAGTATTTTGACCATGAAAAGCTAATAGAACAATTTCTCAAGACCATTTTAAAAAGATTCCAAAACTCACTGACTCCCTCATTGGACCTATAAAGCAATATGTACTGGTCTATGACTGGGTGGAGGCAACAAACCCAGCATTTTTGAGCGTTCTTTTCAGTTCAAATGATCATTGCACATCCTTGTCATTCACTGACAGCTTATATTAAAGGAGGCTGGATTCTCCGTAAGGCATGGAAAATGTACAACAAATGCCACAGTGACATCAGTCAGCTGCAGGAGAGCTGCCAGCAGGGGGCCTCCGGCAGCCAGGAGTCGCTCTCAGCCGACAATGCCAACCACAACGTGGAGAACGGTGTGACGGCCGAGGCCCTGGACCGGCTCAAGGGCTCCGTCAGCTTTGGCTATGGCCTCTTCCACCTGTGCATCTCCATGGTGCCGCCACACCTGCTCAAGATCATCAACCTGCTGGGCTTCCCTGGCGACCGTCTCCAGGGTCTGTCCTCCCTCATGTACGCGAGCGAGAGTAAGGACATGAAGGCGCCACTGGCTACGTGAGTCGACCCGAGTCTGAAACCGCAGAAGTGATGTATGTTGTTTAGAACAATTTGTAAACAGTGAGAGAAATGTTTAGGGCATGTACAGTTGGAAACACACACGCACACACACACACGCACACACACACACACACACACACACCACAAAGTCACGATACAAGTTACATTTAAACATCCACATATCTACAAAAAAAATTCAAAGTGTACATCACTTCTAAATTACAAAAAAATTGATGTGAGAAAATGAAAGCATAATAATTTTTAAGTAATTTAACTTTAATGTGATTTTAGTCCAAACTTTGACTAGGCCAACCAAAAATAATTTTTTTTCCCCCACTATGTCATGACAGTATGGTGCGAGACAGGTAAGCTGTGAAAAAAATTGAGCTTCTGTACCTTCTCCCAGTTCTCCCAGTCCTAGAAACAGCCCATCAGAGTCAGGAGGAGGGTCTTAGCGCTGTTAATCATTCAGTATTTTGCCCATGATGGCGGATAAACCGTTTTCCTGTGACAGTAAGCCGTTTCTCCATCTTTAGCACATTTTGCAAAGAGTACATAAGGTTGATTGACAGTGCTAAGACATTCACTAAGTGAAAACTAGCACAGAAAATCCTATTGAGTCAGTAGAAGTATGATTAAACAAGGTAAGCAGATCTGTTTTCCATCTAAAATCAGGATGGCTTGGACATCTTTGGAAGTAACATTATTTGAAAACTGCATTTTGATTATTTTTAACATGCAATTGTAACAAAAAAAAAAAGCAAAACCAGAAGAAATCTACAACATATCAATCATTTGGGTTGTTTAGAGGTTTGATAATTGTTGAAGTGGATCAGCAGAATAATCTGATCTGAATGTCCTGTTCTGTTGCTCAGGCTCGCCCTCTTGTGGTACCACACGGTGGTGCTGCCTTTCTTTGCCCTGGAGGGTTCTGACACACACGCTGGGCTGCTGGAGGCCAAAGCCATCCTGCAGAGAAAGTCTGTGGTTTATCCAAACTCTTCCCTCTTCATGTTCTTCAAGGGACGAGTTCAAAGACTGGAGGTACGTACGGCAGACCTGGAGTCAGTTGTAACCATCTGGAACCACACACACCAATCAGGTTTGACCAGAAGGAAACAAAAAGTGGCATGTCACTTACAGTCAGTGATGCATGCTTCGTGGTTCGTGAACTCACCGATCTGATGTCTCTTGATCCAGCTTTTATCCAACACATCCGTAACAGTCCGTGTCCAATACGATTAGTGTTTACCTGTCAGTATGTGTTCTCTCTCTCTCTCTCTCTCCTCTGTCCCCAGTGCCATATCAACAGTGCTTTGGCCTGTTTCCATGATGCATTAGAACTTGCATCAGACCAAAGAGAGATCCAGCATGTGTGTCTCTATGAGATTGGTACGTGTTTTCTCACCCGGTTAGCCGTGAGTGTTGGTGCGTGGTCCGACGAGGGCCGGGTCTGACTGCGTCCGCTTGTTCTTTGTGTCAGGTTGGTGCAGCATGATAGAGCTGAATTTCGAAGATGCCTTCAGAGCATTTGAGCGATTGAAGAACGAGTCCCGCTGGTCGCAGTGCTACTACGCCTACCTGACCGGAGGTAAGACTGATAGCTTCCAACGAAACATTATGGGTCTGATCTATGAAAGGTTATTAGAGATTTAGTATCGGCCAATACCGATCCAATACAGAAAAACGGTGCTGAACTGACTTAAAGCATTTCTTTTTTTAAACACAGATGTAAATGTACTGAATTACAAATTGATTTAATAATTCTGCACCAGGACAGCTCAGCTAAATACACCAATAGCTTCACAAGTTCTCAAAACTTTAAAATATTAAAAGCCATAAAAATAGTAAAAACAACAACAACAAAAAAAACTAAAATAAACAGTGACTCAAACACAGTATCCTCATTAAGACAATATTAATAAAATCAAATAAAACAATATTAAAACAATAATGAATCTAATTTTGGAAGCTTGTGACCACAGGAATAAAAATGGTATTAAACAGCTTAAAACTGATTTTATACTTTTTTGATGATCTCCCCTTATGTATCAGCCACATGGTTGCTCATGCTCGATCTAGAATTTTTTTCTTTCATATCGGGACCGATTCAGATATTAATATCTAATCGGTGCAGCTCTATTTGTTATCTTGAGCAAACCCGAGCTACAAACAACACACAAATGGGATTGCGCAGCAAAATCAGAAAAATCAGAGGTGCAATTGTGCGCCTGCTAAACCGCTAGGTTCTGTTTTTTGCGGCAATATATAAACACTTTTGAAAAGTTGGTGCAAGCTGGCATGCGAAGATGTGTGCCATCACCATGGTGACCAGAAGGCATAGATGCAATAACAGAAGTTAATGTTTGTCAAATATCTGGAACATTTAAAGAAGAGAAGATACAAATAAAATTAAACAGATTTGAAATATCCTCCAGCAGTGCAAATTTTGAGCTGCAGGATTACCAAATAATTTCAGCACATCATCACTGTACGGCAGCACAGCTCCATCTTTTGATGCCCTTCAGTAAAGCGTCTGTGTAGCCCAGAAAAGGTGATGCGTATTATATTTGTTTGCTGCATTTTCCACAAACTGTGCACGCAAAAGATGTCTGTGGGGGACAGTTGGATCCTGGCAATATTTATGCAATTAAACCAAAACAAAAATCCTCATGACCAAGCTTAAACATTGGCCTGTGTTACTTAAACAAACCTGAACATTAACAGCCACTATAGACTGGAAAACCACCATGGAAACAATGTCCTGCGCATTAATTTTTTTTTCTTTACATAGTTTACCTCTCCTTATTTGGACTCTTTGCAGACCAGGCCTTTTGAACTGTTTCTGTTCGACTGCGTCTCCTTTCAGTGTGTCAGGGGGCTTCAGGGGACCTGGACGGAGCAAACGGAGTTTTCAAAGATGTCCAGAAGCTGTTCAAGAGGAAAAACAACCAGATAGAGCAGTTTGCTGTCAAAAGGGTCAGCAACACGTGCTATTCTTATTTTAAAAGAATGATTGGTGGTTTGTCGCAGGAGTTCAACTTGTTGTTTTTATGGCTCTCTGCAGGCGGACAGGCTGAGAAAAGTCTCGCCCACCAGGCAGCTGTGCATCCTCGGGGTGATCGAGGTTCTCTATCTGTGGAAAGCCCTGCAGAACTGCTCCTCAACCAAGCTGCAGATAATGAATCAAGGTCAGTCCGACCTTCAGAGGGAGGGAGGAAGGAAGAGTTACAGAACCCAGAAACTTCAATGCGGTTTTGGGGGGATTTTATGTGATAAACACAAAACAGTGCATCATTGTGAAATTGAAGGAAAATGCCTGTTTTTTAGTTGTTTTGTTTTGTTTAATAATCAAAATTACAGCTAAATTTGTTTGACTTGACTGATAAAATAATATTTACGTGCACAACTGTTATCTTGAAGTCCTTTTTCAGAAATAGTTACTGCATGCTGGATTTGGCCCACAGACCCTGAGTTTGACACTTATGCAATAAAGTTTGTGGTTGTAGTGTGACAAAATGTGGAAAAAGTTCTACAGACATGAATCCTGCCAGTGGGCCTGTCATGATAACAAACTCTGCTGGATGATAAATTGTCCCAGAAGTTATCGCGATAAACGATAAAATTGTTGTTTTGACATCGTTGTCAAAAATCAATAAACTTTACATTCTAATGAGCATTTCAGACATTTTAAATGTCCAAAATAAATAAACAGAACAGAAACAACAAATCAAATACATTTTGAAGTCTGTAAACAAAATTGTCCTTCAAAAAAAGATGGTTGAGACCAAAACACCAGACTGAAGAGTTTTATCATCTAGTTTTTGGTGGAAAGAAAGAAAAGAGAAAAATGATGAATCACGCAAAAGGAAATTATTGAGCTTTTAACTTATCATGCAATAAATTGATTTATTGCATATTTCGACAAGCCTAAATGCAGAGCGATGTGTTTTTTAAACGTCCCATCATTTCCTGTGTTCTAACTGCAGTGCTGCAGAGCGTAGACGAGCCTTCATGTAGAGGCCTGAAACACCTCCTCCTCGGTTCCATCCTGAAATGCCAAGGAAACATCAGAGACGCTGTTCAGGTAGGACTCTACTCGGATCAGAGAATAATTTTGGAGTTAATCTAAACTGGAAATGATGCTTATACTTCCTTTTTCTCCGTTTCTCATGTGATCCAGTCGTTCCAGCTAGCCATCAGGGACGATTACGGACGACAGATCAACTCCTACATCCAGCCGTACGCCGTCTATGAGCTTGGATGCATACTCCTCGCAAAACCAGAGGTCTGCGATTTTTGCATGTAGCATTATAAAATTTTCATCTGTGTATTTGTGGACATTGTGTCATTACCGTATTATTTCCATTGTTGGATTCAGACAGTGGCAAAGGGGAGATCATTCCTACTTCAGGCCAAGGTAAAAGCCGAAATGAGTACTTCTAATAAAATACTAAGTTAAAAAAACAAACTAAAATGAATAACTTCCTGTTTCACTGTCTCTCCGTAGGAGGACTTCACAGGCTACGACTTCGAAAACCGGCTTCACGTCCGCATCCACTCGGCGCTGGCCTCGATGAAGGAGGTGGTGCCACAGTGACTCCTCCACGAGAGGAGAAACTTCGCACAAAGTCTCAATAGCACTCCCTGTGTTTTTCATTTCAAACGAACTGAAGACACAATTGGCAAAAACGTTTATCGCTGATAAAAATTAAGTCTGATGATAAAGTGCCATCTCTGTGCATTTTGTAAAGCGGTGGACGGACGGTCGCGCTCGTGAAGGCACGCGGGTAGCTCTGGCTCATGTGAAATCTCTAAAGTTTTGTCGGTGCGCACTTGGGTCATGTCCACTGACAACCACAGAGTGGGAGGGTGGGAAAAGGCCTCCGATATATCGTGAAATGTGATGTAAATAATAAAACCGTCTAACCAGCGCAAGCTAGCTGTGTAAAGAAGGAGTTGTTACGGGGCACGTTAGCTACGCTATGCTAGCTACCTCCCCTTTTGCCTCCAGTTTTTTTGCTTAGCCAGTCTATTGCTTCCCAGGCTTGTTTCTGGACTGAATGCACAGAGATTAATCTGATACAGAGTTTCATCCAATTCACTCCTCGATGTTCCTTTTAAGTGTTTCTCTCACCGTTACGTATTTGCCGTCCAGTAGCAGTTCTTTGTTCTCATTAGCTCATGCATTTAAGGGACTTAAATTCTGCTTCTACCTTAATTAAACAGATTACAGAATAATTTGTTAAAAACACTTTATCTTTTTCCAATGTGATTTTTTTTTTTTTTTTTTTTTTTTTTTTTTTTTTTTTTTGCGGGGGGATTTTATGAAGTAGACAGATATTTAGCGACTTTTCAGATGAAAAAATCAGAACTAGCAGGTCAGGCTTTTTGGTAACACTTTATTTGAAGGGGGTGAATAAGACTGACATGACACTGTCATAAAAACCTGTCATGAACATGAATAAGCCTTCATGAATATTTATGACTGTTGTCATAAAGCGTCATTCAGTAAATTATGACACTTTTAATACAAAGTTGACATTATTCAAAATGTCTTTGTTATGACAACTTGACATTAACCAAGAAATCATTACTGATATAATTTTTTTATAAAAGTATTATTGATTGCACTTTAAAAATTAGGTAACTTTATGTTATTAAAGGTAAAGTTTAAACAGTAATGATTTCCTGGTTAATGTCAAGTTGTCATATCAAAGACATTTTGAATAATGTCAACTTTGTATTAAAAGTGTCATAATTTACTGAATGATGCTTTATGACAACAGTCATAAATATTCATGAAGGCTTATTCATGTTCATGACAGGTGTTATGTCATGTTTATGAAAGTGTCATGACAGTTTTATTCACCCCCCTTCAAATAAAGTGTTACCGGCTTTTTAAATATCGGTGATCGGTCAACAAGCTGCAATTGGTGCACCCCTATTGATGAGAGCGAAGAAAGGGAATGAGGAGCGGACCTAAAATGGAGCGATCCAGTTTATCAGACTTGGTCCTTGCCCTAAAACAAAGTTACCACATGACCTCCATTACCTGTAAATGACATCAACACACTCTGCGATTCTCTGGTGTATCTAACAAAATGTTAAGCACTCTACCTGTGCACTATGCATAGCATGGCTGGGTGACGGTGGCTTTATATACTGAAGTCCAGCATGTTTTTTTTTCTGCAAATACATAAAGTTACTCCTACATAACACCCTTAGTACTGTAAAGCTGCCTAATGAAAGGTGCTGTTAAACGTCAGCCTGATCCTGTGTTACTACAGACGCATTTTATTATCGTTTTAGTGGTAGAAGCCTTTGACTTACTTCACAATACCAACCAGTTTAATAACTAAAAAAAGAGAAAAAGCTGTTTTTGTAACTTTGCTGCAGCTTTGTTAGTGTTTGAGTGGCTCATTCAAGCCTCTTGCGTTGGACAAAACAACATCCACGAGTAATTTTCTCAAACTTTCTAAACCGTTTACATGAGAATTTTCCAGTGCAGAGCATTACATTTTATGAACAAGCACTCCGGTTTGTCGTCCAAGCAATATTAACTCATAACAGACATCATTTAGTTGGAACTTTTCACTTCATGTTTAAAGTTGTGAACTTACAGATTTTTTTGTTTGTTTGTTTGTTTTTAAATTACCGTGATCTCTTAAGACAAGGCTTATCATCCCTCGTGGCTGTGATGGATGTAAAGTGTAATAAAAATGGAGGAGGCTGCTTTACTAGCAGTCTGTTCTCTGAAAAAAAGAATAACATTAAGGTGAACTGTCAATAAAGTGTAATCTACCCATTGTACCAGATACCTCTGTCATAAGAATATTTTCGCTCTGTCATTGTTGAAACTGAGGCTAAAAGTTAGATGTCACTAAACTGGAAAAATAAACAGTTCCCCATCAATATAGTCAAACAATTGTCTCTGCTTTCTGTTTTGTCTGTTCTTGTATCAGAAGAATTGATATGCTATAGAAAAGTTTTCACGTTGCTTTAAAGGCCTTTACGTGACACAGCTGCACCTAATTCTGAACTGAAAATATGCTGTAATGTTAGAAAAGATATAAAGAAATATCAATGTACAATAAACTAAAGCTAATGGGAGCAAGCATGCCACCATTTTAGGGTCTGAGTATAAAAGTAGTCAGAATATAACAAATAGTTTTATTGTGACCTTATTAAAAAGCAAATCCCTTCCCGTTTGTGTCTGAAATCCACCACTAGAGGGCGCTTTTCTCACAGAAAGCTGTCAGGATGTGGTCGTGTGGTGACTGTCATTCCAGTAAAATCCAAGAGTTCCCGTCTGTCACGATAACAGATTTTGCTGGATGACAAATTGTTCCCAGAAATGACTGCCATAAATGATAAAATTGTCCTTCTGAATCCATTTTCAACAAATATATTAATAATTGTACAATAATGCAAGTAATGAACTTTAATTTTGTAAAGGACACTCCATACTGGAATTGGAAGACATATTAAATATCCAAAATAAAAACTGACCATTCAAAAATGAAATCTACCTGTATATAACTTAAACTCTTAAATCCAGCTTACTCTTAAATCTGTGAAAGTCTCAGAGATTTGTTGGAGAATATGGGTGAGAAAAAACAGCATCGTCACAAACTGACAGGCTTGGAAAGGCGCGAATAAAAAAAAGGCTCATGGGACCTCTGGAAGAGCTGCAGAGACCCACAGCTCAGGTGGGAGAATCCTTTGACAGGACATGATCTGAGGAGTCACAAGCATTTATCAGATCTGGACTTTGATCCGTGGTTTCCATGCTGAATGACACAAGTGGTCATTTTTATGTCCACACTCTGATAGAAATACTCCAAGTGCGTCTCTTTAAGATGCCCTTCGAGTTGGGATCAAGACGACAGCTCAGTCAGGAAGTCAATTATTCAGAGTGCCAGGCCACCTAATTTAGTCATGGCAGAGCAGACTTAAAGGGCAGTTAGAAAGGCAGCATGTCTTCTGTTGGGTTTCAGTTTTGTGTTGGTATTTTGATCAGTCTTGTCATTCTAGTTCCTTATTATTGCTGGACAGGTCTTGTTTACTTCCAGCCTGTGTGCATGCGTGTGTGTGTGTTTGTGTTTTTAACTTATTTTTTGTGTTTGTGGATTTTAGTACATTTGTTTATTGTTAGTGTCAGATTTTGTCACCCTGTTAATTTGTTCTTCCCTCAGTTTGCCTCTTTGCTCTCTGCCTCAGCTGCTCCACGTTCCTCTTATTAAGCTCACCTGAATCCAATTTTTTTAAAGCGGTATTGTTTTAACTTGTTATTCAAACCTCCTTTCATTCCTCTATTCAGCGATCGATGAAGATGTTGACAGACCTTGGTGTCTACGTCAGAACTTACCATGATCTTGTTTGCACATGATTCAGGGGAGGACCCAGAGAACATCCATGAGCGATGCTACGCTACACAGAAAAACACAATGCATTTATGAGAGAGAGCTGGGGACTATAGGAGGGGTTGGTCAGTGCAAAGAGCAAGGTCACAAATAACACTGCATCATGTTTCACACTGACTGAAACCTGATCATTCAGTTCCCTCCTCCTACCAGTTAGAGAGCTTCTGTTCACCAGAATTTATCTCCCTCATGCCTCCATTAGAACAGTTTTCAATTCTTCCCATTTAAGATGGAGATTGCATTAAAAGTACTTACTGGTTTTCCAGATTATGCTTGTTTTTTCTTTAAAAGGACAGATTTAGTTTTGTGATGGACAGTTGTGGACAGGATTAATCTTACAGCACAAGCCGGATACCCGTTAACCGTTACGATCCTGAGCTGTGCAGGTGTTGACACAATTACTTCTGGTTCTCTAATCAAACTATCCTCTCTCCAAAATCCCTCTTCTGACATTAGGTCTGATCAAGGTAGCTGGGATACATTTTTGTTGGATCATTTTAAGTATAATGTAAAGTAATTTTGGTTTGTAGATTTCTTCCCAATCAGGAAATGTGATCCTAGCACTGTGGTTAAAGCTGTTGCCTCAAAACAAATAGGTCCTACATTCATATCATGTCCAGTTTTGTTTTTCTGTGAAGTACGCGTGTTCTGGGTGCTTCTTCTTACTCCAGCATATAAACACTGGATTGGCATCAGCCATTCAGGAAAAACTGAGCAAAAGGTTAGATGGATGTTGCTCCTGAAATTATTATTATTATTCTTGTTCCAGCAAATGGTAAGCAACAACATCCCTTTGTCATTTCTGTCCTTCTGGTAGTCTCCTGCTCCTGAGTCTGGTTCAGCTAAATGGCCCTGCCTGTTAAAAAGGAGTTGTTCTTCTGGACTGTCGCCTTATGCTTGCTTAAAATCACTGTGTGAACTGAATCTGTTCAAAATATTTGTCTTAATTTGAATTACTAAAATAAGTATAGTCGATTATATTCAATGATATTCTAATTTATTAAGATTCGCAATTTTGTTTTATATAATGCTTTCCCTACTTTGAAATATAAAAAACGTATGTCTGTTCCCTCGTATAATGCACAATAACGTCTTCCCTAGCTTGAATGTTTCCTTTTTGTGCCGTAGCCCTTAAAGGGTCCTAATGTACGTCCTAATCTTTCCCTATTCATCACACCGCCTCCTCCCCTGCCTGCCTTCTCGGTACTGCATCGATGCTGCTACCTCCCCCCGGTGGTGATGTCACCGGCTCAGTGGAGCTCGAGCATCCTCACCAAAGACACCGAGACAACAGAGCCATTTTGACCGCTTCGCTTCCTAAAGCAGCGGCCAAGGGGGCCACCTTCCCTCCTCAGTCCTCAAGAGAGGTCCAGTTAGGACGGAAAAGGCCAGTCGGGGCGGAGGAGGTGGGTGTTCTGGTCGGCAGATTTCGTTGCTGACATCCTCCTCCCGTCCCGTTTTCATGAGGAGGAGAGGCTGGTGACAGACCTGGAGGAGAGCGGCGGAAGTAGAGGTATCCACGGGGTCTGGATGTGAAGCCTACAGGCACGACAAACACGGTCTGTTCCCAGGAGCTGTTTGGAGGTAAGGCGACCCCGTTTTTCTTTTTTTTTTGTGTGTGTGTGTGTGTCGTCCATTTGAAAATGACTTCATGGTAAAACATTTTGAATGACACGGTCCTTCTTTACTTAGTGTTAAATCTCTTGGGAGTGAATGAGCATAAGGGCGCGGCCAGTGGAAAAGCTGTCAGTGTTGAAAACACGGTAGCCTTCAGCAGCAGAGTGACATTGTACTCTACACATTTACACAGCTCACGCTGTCATGTTATTTTGTTGCGTCTATAAATTATAAAACGGGTTACATTTAAAATGCGAGGGAGGGGCGGCTGACATAAATGCAGTGTCACTGGCTGAAGTCTTAAGTAAATGTTATTTTCCAACTTTAGAAATGACGCCATAATTCGTTTTTTTTTTGTTTGTTTGAATGAACCGTCAAAAAATATTTGCTACTTTTGTCCCACCATAGGCCTGAAAACAGCATGTCATTCTGAAAAGGTGCCAAAATATGAAGTAAACGTCACCACTTTATGAGGCTCCGTTCCAAAATAATAGCTTACTACGTGATAATTTAGGACAGATATTAAGGGTATGGGTATTTTACAGCATTTGCCACCAGAAAGATGGTGGCCGCCCAGCTGAGCTGCATCATCAGCTGATGGTCCTGAGCTTTTTGGAGCAGATTATGGTCATCATACATACCCCTTATGAAGAGTGATAAAAGATGTTTGAAAAAATATATTTTAAAAGGTTTACTTCATAGGCCCCAGTAAGAATTTTAATTTAACTGCATATTTAAAAAATATATATTAATTCATTGCTAGTCTTTTACATTGTTGTGTCATCCGCAGCATCATGTCTGCACTACAATAAGATTAAACCTTAAAAGCCTTTTTGCTGGTACAGGTTTTTCGAACACCTCTGATAAATTAATATGCTTGGGGCCACGTTTATGAAGATTTCAAGAGAGCAGGATGACACAGCAGGTACACATGAATCAGTGATGATGACAGACAGTTAGATCATAAAATGAGGGCGCATACTGACATCCTAATACATTAATTACCTCAGTCCATGAATATTAACGAACAACAGGAATGAGTATGCTCTTTCTGAAGGATGTTCTCTAAGGTTAGGGAGCAGCAGTGACCGCTGAATGTAGAGTACTGGTCTCTTAATTGACATTAACATTGATGGATTACACTTTGATGATGAGTCATGCTCCTAAAACACACCCAGACTGATCAGAAGCAAATTGAGTTTTATGTTTTTTTTATTATTATTATTTCTGTAAGACAACGTGTCCTGAAGCTGCCCTGCTGAATTGACGCCAGCTCCCAGATTTCTGGTTTGGTTCAGTCCCATTGTCATCCAGATAAACATCCTGACATTTAGCTGCTGCTGCAGTTCTTTTGTTACAGCGAGCTTTATTATCCATCTTCCTCGGCTGCAGCTGACCACGCATGACCTTTTTTTTTTTTTAAATTTATTTATTTTACAGCCATGCGTCCCTGCCCTCCTCCTTTTTTCCTGGTCACCTCAACTGCAAATTATTGGAATGCTCTTTTATTTTTATTGTTTTTTTTTTCCAAATATGAAAATGAGAAAACAGCTGTGTAACATGACTTGCACAACAAATGTTGAGTGTGTTTTGACAAATGTCGCATATACAACGTTTCGCAAAAGCATGAAAATCCCCTTGAACCTTTTTTGTGTTTTGTTTCATTACTCTCTTATGTTTCATAACATAACAGGTTTTAGTAAAATTCTTATGTTATATCTTCAATGAAAGGTTGAAGATATTGTAAAGTGGATAGAAATAAATAGCTTTCAGATTTTGTTCACGAATAAAAATCCAAAAGGTGTGGCATCATACTGACTTCCTTTACTGTGATATTGCTTGATGAAACCCTTTGTAACCAATCCCTTCAGATATCACCTGATTAATGATTAGTGACCATTTGTGGGTAATTAAATCAGTGTAAAGCAGCTGCTTTGTGGAGTTCTCAATGAACTTGGTGAGCGAGCAGCACGAGGAAGAGAGAAACGCCTTTAATATATAGTGAAAGAGACATGATCAATGCCAATAGATAATACATCTTACAGAATATTCAATATGTAGAATATTCACTGACCTCTGATCCAGAACCGCACAGCATTCTGGGAGATGTAGGCAGAGGAAATACTTTAGCCCCCCCCAACTTCTCACAGTGAGGTAAGCTAGGTGAGTGATATCAACTAAATCACTCTCTGGTTACCTAGCAACTCACTCCCTCTTTGGTTACCTAGTGACAACCTTTTAAGTAATTTGCTCAGCACCAGTTTCAGGTTTCAGGTGCATAAAAATAAACAACGGCAGCATGAAATGAAAACTGTGGATAAAACAGGAAAGGTCACGCCACCATTTTGGTAGGATTTCAGATATTTAAATCTAAAAACTAATCAATAATTATCAATATCGACTGGTATAGAAGGCCTACACGGTAACATGTTTTTCAGCCATTTCGTTCAGCCCTGGTCAGGTTCTAGTTCCTCTTCTGAACCCAATAGGAAATCTGTGGCTTAACTTGAAAATTGAAGTTCACAGAAAAAAGAAAGTAAATAAAAAAGTAGAAGAGCTGAAGACTTGCTCGTCACTCTGCTCAGATTTTTTATTTTTAAAAAGAATTTTGAAAACTATCTCTCCTTTCCACTTCATACGTATTCCCTATTTCATTTTTTTAATTTTTTTTATTGCTGCTTAAAGTCCCAATAAGATGCATTAAGCTTTGTGGTTGTAATGTGAAAAAAATGTGGAAAAGTTTAATGGGGTAAATCATGTTGGGGATAGAAAAGGGTCAATTTTAATAAAGACACACTTTGTCCTCCCTTTCAGAGACCTGCAGGCCCCCCGTCTGGGTTCAGAGAAGGCCCCCCCGAGGTGCTGAGAAGACATCGCCATGGCAGGGGCCTCGGTGAAGGTGGCGGTGAGGGTCCGCCCCTTCAACTCCAGAGAGACGGAGAAAGAAAGCAAATGCATCATCCAAATGTCTGGAAACACCACCAGTATGTAGCCCAACTCGAACATCAGCACTAAAATGACAACACAGAGTTTCTTTCACAAATCAATGGCACTTTGTATCCATGTTTTTATTGTCTTAACACTTTACACAGGAAAGACAGCAGTAGTCTAGAAATCTAAGTTTGAGTTTGTGAATCAGAGGACTTGAGTTCATGCTTCTCCAGCTGCTTTGTTTGTCATGCTGACCTCTGACCTTTCTTAGTGAAGAGATTACTCAAAGAGAAATTAACTTTGCGCACCATCAGGAGCGTCTGACATTAATCCGTGGTAAACAGGCATGGTCTTTCCTGAGACACGACGTGAGCAGAGCATTTATGTTGCACTTAAAGTCTGACTTTATTCAGTCCCAGAAAGAAAACGTCATTTTTCTGTTTCTGGTTTCAAGCAACGACAGCAGTCGTTCCTGCTGGGTCGACGTTTACCAGACTAATCCCTGAGCGTCACACTTCAGGTGAATTAATCTCCATCAGATTTCATCAGAAATGTAATTACAGAAAGACCCTTTCACGGTAAAAGCAGGATTTAATAAATGTTCCTTATTTCAGACAAAGTAATCATTTTGCTCAAATCTGCCACTGATGCGAAATGTACAGTGGATGTTACAAAAACCTTAAGAATGTCACAAAAGTATAACTTAAATTTAGTTTTCATTAATTTTTTTAAAAATGTTTTTGGTTTGTGTTTATAACATTTGTTAGTAGTTCAAAGCTCCACATTCCTGGGACTTTAGGGAGAGCAGAACGAGGAGACTGGAAAGATACTTGATATGTTGTCTGCTCTGCAAGGTAAAGCCGTTCATCAATAATAGATTGGACATCCTGAAATATTTACTGTTTGGCCTGATTTAGTCATCTCCCTCCTCCCTCCTCATGACACGGATGACTTGATAACAGGCTGTACGACCGTTTTCTGGGCCTCACTGCGTTTCTTTGAGGTTATGTTTGCAGTTTTGGCATAGCAAACATTAAAAAAGGCCTTTATAACATGATGGGTTCTACAGTTTCATTTTTCTACCTCTTCTGTTTTTACAGTCATAGGACTGTATAAAAATATCCTTGGACATAATGCTGCATTAGTCACTCTTTTAGCAATTGATCCAGCTACTTCAGTTACATTTCTGCATTAAAATTTCTTGTAGAATTGATTTTAATCATAATTTATCAAATTCAATCTGAAGTTGTAACTTGGTTTTGTTTTTAATTCAAGAATCCATAAATGCATAATGAAATGTATGTTATAAAAAATATTTAGAGACTCACAACAATGTAGCCTCAGTGTTGTTTGCAGAAGAGATTCTTAATATCAAATATCTTTTTTTCCTGGTTAAATAAAGGCTAAATAAAAATAAGGAAAAAAATGAAGGAAAACTTTTGGTGTAATCAGTTACACAGAATAAAATATTACAATCAAATCTTCAGGTTGATCAGAGGCATAATAGAAGTCAGGTGAGAAACGACATAATTTCTGGCAGAAAATGATCTTAAAGCACAGTTTGATTCCAACATAATGGTGAAAATCTTCAGAGTGGGAAAAGCATCTATATATATCTGTATATGTGAGCAAAAAGTCTGTAAAGTACAGGATGAAGTCAGCTTTTGTAGATCAAAAAAGTTAGTTTCATATTGTGAACCACTGTCAGATCCAATTACATTTAATATGTTTACCCCAGAAAGGTGCCAATAACTCCACTTGCTCATAAAATGGCACATAACCATAAAGATTTTACAAGTCATGAAATATTAAAACTGAAAGCGCTAGCTTCACATTTCATTTTGACATGGCGTACAGAAGGCGAACCTCCTGTTAAACATAAAAAGTTAGACATGCTGTGGACTGACACTGATGCAATTCGTTGAGTTTGATTTAAAAGAAGGACAGGAATAAATGCTTTGATGCATAAAACATCCTGTAGGAACTGATCACAATTGACATGCCAAACTCCAAAGAAGTCCATCCCTAGTTTTAATTTGTTTAATTGGCATGAGCAGAAATCAAAGTGAACTCAGCATTATGCCACCCTTACTAATGGACTCCATGTTGTTCAGCCACACAAAGATGCTTATAGTTCGACTGCCAGTCTTTGGGCAAAGCAGATTGTTTCCTTCCAAAGAGAGTCAATAGCTCTGGATGTGGGCTGGAGGATATGAGGAGGCTGACGTCATGAAGAGAAATCCCATTGGTGGCAGTGTCTGGAGGGGATACGGAGGCTGGCCATAAATGCTCCTTTGTCCCCACGTAGTCTTGGCCAAAACAAGGGAAGGGAAGAAGGAGCCTTGGAATTTATTTCTCTTTTTTTTCTGAGCTCTGTAGCTGACACTCAGGAGTGGGACAATAGCTCGGTTCCCACAAAGAAAGAAAATGGCAGCAGCCTTGTTGTGTGAGATGTTCCCTCCCACGCCAACCTTAATTAAGATGCAGGGGACAGAGACGCAGGGGAATAATGTGTCTGTATTTGGAAGACGAGAGAGAACTCTTGGTGAACGGATCTCGGCTGAATTTCAAAAATATTGTTCTCAACCACATCCGACACACTGAATCTTACCAAGTGTTTTTGGTTTAGTTTCCAGTTCAGATATCTTTGCACACTTGAAATAAGATGAAACTAACTTACAAGTAACTTTTCATCAAGTTATAGAAGCTTGTTTCAAGTCAATAATTCCTCATTATTGATTTTAAAAAGTACTAGTTCCATTGGCAGATTATTTTACTTATAAGAAGACATTTTTCCATGTTATAAGTAAAATAATCTGCAAATGGAACTAGTACTTTTTAAAATCAATAATGAGGAATTATTGACTTCTATAACTTGATGAAAAGTTACTTGTAAGTTAGTTTTGTCTTATTTCAAGTGTGCAAAGATATCTGAACTGGAAACTAAACCAAAAACACTTGGTAAGATTTTGTGTTTTTACAGTGCATGTCATTGTTGGACTTGTGCCCTTAGAGCTCTTAGTGTGCCATCAAAGTATTACAGTTCACTGTTTGTAAAAGTGTTGACACATAATAGTACAGCAGTCACATCTGTTTTCTTCTGCTTATCCTTCCTGCTCATCCTTGACAGTACCGCATACTCTGCATATGTCTTCTATCTAGGGCTGAAACGATTCCTCGAATGATTCGAGTACCTCGATTACTAAAATTCCTCGAGGAAAATTTACCTGCCTCGAAGCTTCGTTAATTTATGTTTTATTATTTAGCGCACCGTGTTCCGGCCGGGACTTAATTTGCGTTGCGCGGAGCTCTCACTTCCGCCTCTGAGTTGTTGACAAAAGCTAAGTCTCAGCGGCATAAAGTCCAATCTTCAAGATTGGCCCGTGGGGATTTTATTGATTGATGATAATGCCCGACTTTTTATCGTTTTTGGGGAACCAATAAGCATCCTTAAAATGACTGGGGAATGCCTGGAGTACGGCAGCATTTCTCCTCCGGGGCTGCTGGTTGAAAGCGAACGGCGGGAAGAGCGCTGAGGTGAGCGAATAGACTGAACAGGGCGGGCGGCTGAGTAGCTGATGCTTACCGTGTAAATGTAGCTTTACCGACGAACCGCACAATAAATTTCATATCCCGGTCTGAAGAAACGGGTGGCGGAGCGCATCGTACATGGCTGGTAGATGAGTTTCTGAGTGTGACCAGTGAAGGTGTCGTAAATGTCCCGTATTGCTTCCCCCCGTGTTCGTCCCCCGGTCTAACGGTTCGTCAGTCCGCTGGTCTATTTCCTCCCCTCCACCCCATGTTCGTTCATTCGCCCTCTCCTCCCACTCCAGGCGGCATTTCCCGTATTTTCAAACCCAAAGCGTGACAGGTTAGGTGGCAAGGTGAGTTTAATTAATCTATTAAACTCACTGAAGATGAATACATAAACTAAAAGCTGGATTGTAGACATTTTCTATAAGCATATTTGTGAGCCTGCCTCTTTGTTATTAAATTCAATATAATTTCAGATTTTTCTATAACTTTTCTTCTGGTTAACTTAGAAAGTGAGCTATTATTGTTACAGGTTAGTTTTCTAAACTACAAAAAAGCAACTGTTAGGGATGCTCAAATATGAAAAATTGGACTGATATTGATATCTGATAGTAACACCAGTATTATGCCAGATTTACCAATATTTCATTTTATTATTTTTTTTTATCCGATTACTCGATTAATCGTAAGAATAATCGATAGATTACTCGATTACTAAAATATTCGTTTACAACAGCCCTACTTCTATCCATACATCATACTTCAGGCAGCAGCCCATCATAAAGCAGCAAACAGCTGCTGCTGCTGCTAAGTGCAGCATGTCGGTGACTCTCAGTCAGTCAGTGGGTTTAGCTCCCCTGTGTCAGACCTGCTGACGCAGCCACGTTTCCTCTTCTATTGACTGGGCCAGGTCATCCGTGACAGCCTGACCGGCATCACTCAGCCACCATGACATGAAGACCCAGCAGCTGTGACAAATACAAACATGGAATATGTCACACAAGGATGCTGAAAGCATGAATGAAAAGCAACTACGATTTTAGTCGATAATGCACAACATAATCGGCAGTGAAATTAGGACTTTTTTTGATGAGGTATATCCCAATTTGATCAAATTATGATCTTTTACGTAAACAAATACAACCATCACACTATAGTTTAGTCTTGTGTTTTATTCTGTTGTATGCTTTTTGTTTGAAATAAAGTTATTGGGGAGAAAAAGACAGTCAAGGTAAGGAGAGGAAATGGAGCTGCTGCATAAACAGGATTCACCCGGTTAAGAGCATCAGTATAAACAATGAGCTCCTAACAGCGGAGAACCAAAACGTCAACACAAATGTCAAACTTTATTCAACTGAAAGTTTCCAAAATGGCAACATTTCAAAACGAGCTTTAGTGATATTTAGAAGCAAAAGTTATTTACATTAGAGTGTCCTGCAAAAGATAAAATCTCTGTTCATGTGAGAGAAGTGGGGAAGATATATTCCACTAAACCTCAGCTTAGTACAAACTAATACTGCCATATTTTGTCATGTAGCTGATCTGTTACATGAAAGGAGCGTATTTTAAGCTTTCTTGAAGCAATTCTTTGGCAAAATCTGAAGCTGCATGGTAAAAGAGAACCTGACCAACACAATTGTTGTCTCTTGTGAGTTCAAATGATGTCGAGATTTTTATCAGAACTGAACTACTGAGTGCATTTTGATTAGGTTAGCCTCTGTGTTTCCCAGTAACCTCTCAGTCACCCTAAAGTAATCACCTGATCTGAGTGCAAGGTGTTTCCACGTCCTTCTGTGGAAGAGCCACGGGGCTCGTTTTATCTGAATCAGAGCAAAATACAGGATGAGTCAGCATCAGGAGAATATTCTGCTCTAGAGACTCATCCTGGGCAGATCATGGTTTATTTTTAAGATTCGATCTTTGCTGGTGAACATGATTTGTGTCATCATTTTAGTTATTTATTTGGAAAACAGTATTTTGTGTCCTTTGCTTCTTCTTTAATATGTATGAGGCAACAGCTTTCATGCAGATTAGAACAATATCATCAATATCAAACATGAACATGATAATGGGTGTGGCGATTTAGAATTATTGATTAAAACTAAGTTTCCATATGTCTTATATAATAACATGTAGCAAGATCTGTAATGAGGGTGTCACACTTTTGGAAAAAGAAAAATGTATAAATTGTTTTTTTATCTGTATGTGCTGTGGTGTATCATTTTTGTCATAGTGAAGACGGGGCCTGAAATCTGGCCCATGTTTCATAGCCTGGTGTTGCACTGAGTAGTGAATCAGAGGGTGAGTAATGAAGAATGTACTCAGCTGCTGGTTTTTCCTCTCTTATTGACCACATCTGCATTAGTAGAGAAAGTGATCTGCTGCTCTGGGAGCACAGAGGAAGTATTTTCATCGCTGGTATCGCCTTATTAAATATGCTGCCTTTGGTTGGGCTAACCAATAGGCAGACAAAAAAATGTTTGTCAGGAAGAGAGTTATGAGTGAAATAATCTGCCAGTAAAATAATCTGCCAATACTGATGAAAAAACTAGCACTTTTTCATCACTATCAAGGCATTATTTCCCTAGATCTTCCTAAATCTTGATGAAAAGTTACTTGTAGGTCAGTTTTGTCTGAATTCAAGTGTGCTTAGATATTTGCACTCGAAACTAGACCAACATACTTGGCTAGATTTAGCATTTTTACAGTATTTACTCCACATGTATACATTTCCGGAGACGCATTGAGACTGAGTCAATTACACAGTTACTCAACTTTAAACAAGCTGTTTATTAAAGCGTACAGTATCAGTCGTACTGGAACAAAATCAGTTTAGTGGTCAGTTATGACTGGATGAGATGTCATAATTTAACTTGGTGTACCTGAATCATCATCATTTATCCCAGAAATGCCAGTTGGTCTGTATATAACAGTGTTTTGTAAGCCAAACATAATTGCAATATAAACATGTTTACCATGATATCATCAGCTATACCAATGGAAATGCAGGACAAATTGTGTTAAATGTATAAGTGGAAAGATGGAGGATGAAATGACTGATTGTGACTTTGAGCACACAGAGAATGAAGGCAGGAAGATATTAAATGACAGCAACATTTTAGTCACCCAGCAACGAGGAATGACATTAGCAATGACAAAGAGACTTTTTTTTTTTTCGAAGGCAAACAAACGAAAACTCAATCTTAGAGAGAGCAGAAAGAGGAGCTGAGCGCAAACCTAAGCAAATTTTAGGTGCTCTAAAATGGCCCGTTGTAACAAAATGGCTTTTTACCCTGGATGTAATCATAGAGGCTGATTCTTATTTCTGCTTCTCAATTGTGAAATAGGCTTACCGGAGTTACCTGCAGAAATCTTCGGAAGACAGTAAAAATATTTACTCAGTATTGCTGAACAATAAATAGAGTTACAGTTGGCACCACAATTATAATCTAATAGTAATATTTCAGGTGACATGCATTCCTTGTCTCTGATCAGATTCCTGATATTGTGGAGCTGTAGAAAATATGATGATAGATCTGATCTGATAGTTCTCCTGTCAGTAACGATTCTCTGTATTTTTCGAAGTGGTATGATACTTACAATTTTTAATGGGGTATCACAGCATAAATTTTACTCTGTTTAAACTAGATGTTTACTTAAATTGCTGCAACTACTACCAAGCAATTTATTGTCTTTACAGCTACATTATATAACCAAATGAATCACTCATCCCTCCAAAGTTGTTTCCCTTATGTGGAGGGTGTACAGAAAATGGATGGACGGATGGGTAGCAGAGATCGTCTACCACCACGGAAACCTATTCTTCAGCAGAAGACTTGTCCATCCAGCCTTACATGTTTGAACAAGAAAATGGTACCACATTATGAATTAATGCATCTTATAAACAGGACCTCAACATAGTTAGCAAGTTAGACCATGTGTATTTTTTGCACATCACCACTGAATCATGTGCATTGATTATGATTCAATGAAAGTAATGAATTTGACTGAATGTACATTCATTGCCTCTGTTTAATCTAATCTGTTTGTACAATAATACTGTTCAAAACAGAGTAGGCTTATGTCCTTAAGGAGCTAAGATTAGTTCGCCAGAGATCCATGTTTAGCTGTAATAGTTCAAAAAACGTAAGAGGGAATGGAGAAAACTAAACATACTGACCAATAAGTCACAAACAAAGACAACTATGCAGCACCTGGAGAGACTAAATTCAACTTTTCTGCACTCCCAGAATCTCCAAGTACACAACAAAATGTATTGAAGGGCGAAAAATGTGGAGTTTGCCTGATACATTCCCTTTAAGGTGTACATCCTGCACAGTTCAACATAATCCATCCTGTCAAGTTACATCAGTAGGAAAAGAAAACATTGCAGTAGTTGTCTGCCATGCACCCCTCTTCTTCAGAACAAGCTTTCTGGAACCTTTCAAAGCCAAACAAAAGCCTTCATCATAGCATATGGAGCCAAAAATAAACTTGAACCTGCACCCAACAATGGCAAACTGCAGTTGTCTTTCATCTTGAAATCATTGTAAAACCACACAATAATGTCTCACTTGGTGTATTTCAGTTCATTCTGTTCCTTAAGTCTCAGAAAATGTTTTGATGTATTCTTCCAAAGTTGTCAGCAGATTTAAGTTCAGACCTGAACTTTGGTTTGAGCACCGTGCCTAACCACTGTAATAGGAACAAGTTAAGGCCTTCCCTGGTCTGTCCGCACAACTTGACTGATTCAGCTCAGGTAGTGTTTCACTCAGACAGCTCCCACCCTCCGACTGACCCATGTTTCTGGTCCTGTCTTTCAGCCATCATCAACCCCAAGCAGGCCAAAGACAACAAGAGCTTCAACTTTGATTACTCCTACTGGTCGCACACATCGGTAACTCATTCTGCAACTATACCTCTCAACAAGGAGACAGATTTCCATTAGAGCGAGCTGTTTTGTGTTGTGTTGTCTGATTTACAAGATATTGATCTCACTCCCCAGCCAGAGGATATCAATTATGCCTCCCAGATGCGCGTGTACAAAGACATCGGAGAGGAAATGTTGCTTCATGCTTTCGAAGGATACAACGTCTGCATCTTTGCATATGGTCAGACCGGTGCGGGCAAATCGTACACAATGATGGGAAAACAGGATGTCAAAGATCAGCAAGGAATCATCCCATTGGTAGAGTGATACAGTAACCAGTGCAGATTAACTGAAGTAACTTATTTCTGAATTTATTTTTTACTGAATGCCTTTTTTCCCCTCTTTCTAGCTTTGTGAAGATCTTTTCACAAAGATCAATGATAATACAGACAACAGCCTGTCCTACTCTGTGGAGGTAAGACTTGGAGGCCACTGATAAAGAGCTTCTGTTCTCAAAGGTGACTCTAGACCCAAACTAAATATGCATTTGAGCAGGTCAGCTACATGGAGATCTACTGTGAACGAGTGCGGGACTTGTTGAACCCTAAGAACAAAGGGAACCTCCGCGTCAGAGAACATCCTCTGATGGGTCCATACGTTGAGGACCTGTCCAAACTGGCTGTCACTTCTTACAACGACATCCAGGACCTGATGGACTCTGGCAACAAAGCCAGGTGATGGAGCCACATGATGAGTTCACAATATTTTTCCAGGATCAACACAATATACATACAACATATATCTTTGATGATTTTTAGGAACAATAATTGAGTGAATATGTCTATTGTGAATTATATTGTGAATATATTGAGAATGTTCTCTAATTCAGACATGTTTATAATTATATACACACACAACAGATGTCCTGCAGCAGGTGTCACTCAGTTAAATCTGTTGGTTGCTTTAGAAATGATGAAGGTTTACGTTGTACAATTATTGAATTATGGTAAAAGCAACTCATCAGTTGCATCAGTAAATGCCTAAAAATAATATTTTATGTCAATGTAGTGGAGTTACACCTCTTTATATGAGTATTATAATGTCTGTTTTTAGCTCTCACACAATAAATAGTTAATCGCTGTTTCATAATGTGGTGGGCACCCTGAGCTAAAAAGTTAGTTCTGCTAACGCTACAGCAATACACCGAAATCCCATGTGCACCCATGTAAAGTTGGTGCACCAAAATTAAGCACCAACTTAATTTTGGTGCTTTAAAATTATAATTTGCATGTTCTATAATGCCCTTAGATATTGTATTTTTGTTTGTATCTTGTTCTCTACTCTCCATGTTTTATTTTTTTTCCTGTATGCTTCTTTTTTGAAATAAAGTTATTGGGGGGGAAAAGAGACAGAATGGGAGGAAAGAAATCGCTGTGTAATTGGACTTCACTCACTTAAAAATAAGAGTGTGAATATAAACGAAGTCTTAAGAGCTGATGACCAAACCTTCAACATTAGTGCTTTACAGTTTACCCAGAAAAAAATTACTTAGGGAAAGCTAAATGTTTTTAGTTAGCTAAAACAATAGATAAAAGGAAAAACTGACTTTACTTTTAGGGAACAAGTGTTCCCACCACGGGTTTTATAATTAAGATTACTTTGAGTAAATAACCAGCACATGATACAAACATGCTACTGTAGAACCTCCTAGTAAGCAGACATGGACTCTGTGAATTGATTAAACTCTGCTCTCTGTGTAGGACTGTGGCTGCCACCAACATGAATGAGACCAGCAGTCGCTCTCACGCAGTTTTTAACATCATATTTACTCAGAAACGCTTCGATGCGGAGACCGACAACACCTCTGAAAAGGTAGCAGATTATTATCACATCCTGACTGAAATGATCCATTTAGATAGCGCTTCTGCTTCTCCTAACTGTGATAGATGACTCCGGGGGAAATCTTGATCTTAAGGGAAAAAAAAAATCAATGATGGCTTGCAGGTCATAAGGTTAATCTAATTCCTTTCTCAGGAAATGTTTTTTAATGAAGCCAGTTTCTGCAGTGGTTATTAATAGCTGTATATGTTTAATTGGCAGATAATGTGCAACATTAAATATGCTGGAATATTAATTGATGTTGCTCCTGTAGGTCAGCAAAATAAGCTTGGTGGATCTGGCCGGCAGCGAGAGAGCGGACTCTACAGGAGCCAAAGGAACCAGGCTTAAGGTGAAACGGTTTTAAGGAAATCCTAATTTACTCTATATCCATGTCATAAACAGTGAATTAAATCACATCGCTTTGTAAAATGACAGGAAGGAGCAAATATCAACAAGTCTTTAACCACATTGGGGAAAGTTATTTCTGCTTTGGCAGAAGTGGTGAGTATTATTCTGTCTGTTTGCTGTATTTTCAAAGACGAGGCAGATTTTAAGGTGTTTAAACAATTTTTCTCCTTCCTCTATTCTTTTTAGGATTCTGGACAGAACAAGGTAACTCATTTCATTTCACTCTTTCTGCAAAAATCTGTCTCCTGCATTCTGAAGGAGAAAAGTTGTACTTAAATCTGTTTCTTTACATTGCGCAGAATAAAAAGAAGAAGAAAGTGGAAAGCTTCATTCCATATAGAGATTCAGTTTTAACCTGGCTGCTGAGAGAGAACTTGGGTATATAGAATGTGCTTTTGAATTGCAGTCATTAATAAACTGAAACTGAACCAGGAGAATGCTGATACACATATTTTCTCTCTGTGTTGCTAGGGGGAAATTCTCGAACGGCGATGGTTGCCGCTCTGAGTCCAGCTGACATCAACTACGATGAAACCCTCAGCACCCTCAGGTAGACAGCAGAGACTGAGTCACACTAAACACATCAAAAGTTTAGACATCAGGGGTATCCTGCACGTGTGTTAGTTTGTTCTCTACCTCACTCTTGTGTCAACATCTTCTGTTATTTTGTATATTTTTTTCTCAAATCCACAGGTATGCTGACCGTGCCAAACAGATTCGCTGCAACGCTGTCATCAACGAGGATCCAAACAACCGATTGGTGCGTGAGCTGAAAGAGGAAGTGTCCCGTCTGAAAGACCTCCTGTACGCCCAGGGACTGGGTGACATCATTGAGAGTAAGTTACAAAATCAAATTCTGCCTGTCATCTATTCGTGTACAAGTGTGTTATTTAAATTTTGATGAAACTGAAGTTGTAAAAGTTTTATTTAGCTTGAATGAAAATTTTAATTCTGCGGGACATGTGAGGCCTGGCCAACCAACTTGTACACATTTGATAGATTGCCACCACAAACTCCAATGTATTTTATTAGGATTTTTAGTTCTAGGGCTGTAAATGATTAAGTGGCAGTAAAAATGTGTTCATTTGCATTCACACACCTTTTGATATTCCTGAATAGAAACCAGCTTAATCGATTGTCAAATAGCGTTTACCTGTGTGTAATTTGACCTGGGTATAAACAGCTGCTCTGTGCTCAGTTTGCTGGAAGACTTGTAAGGCACACAGCAAACGGAGAGGAAGGTGTTTTGGTCAGATGAAATCAAAGTGTTCAAAACTTCCTGTCCCACATGCAAAATGCAATGTCTGCCACAAAAGTAACACTGCACATCAAAGTAAATACACATCTCTGACCATGAGACATGGTGGTTGCAGCATCATGCTGTGGGGATGCTTTTCTTAAACTGGTTTTCTTAACTCAGTTGGTGGAAGGATGAATGAAGTTAAAGTTTCTTAAAGGCACCCTACAAATTCAGCAAGCGCTGTAATGAAAATGTTTGTATCAAACCAGATATAAGTATTACAAAATACAATAAAATCCACACCACACTTTTCAGATTTATATTTGTAGAACAAAACTGAAAATCATGTATTACTTTAATTCCACTTCAGAGTGAATATGTTTAATACACGCGTTGGTCTATTGAATACAATCCCAATAAAATACAATAAAGTTTGTGGCTGTAACAGTATAAAATGTAAAATAAAAAAAAATTAAAAAAAAACATGTCGAGGGGTGTAAATACTTAAAATACTTTTAAAAGTAATAAATTGTCATAGTATTATTTTTACTGGTATGACGATTCTATCTAAAGGTTTCCTCTTTTCTGTCTCTCTATTAACTTCTGTTTCAACCTCACCCAGCCTATCGAGCAACTGGCGCTGACATAGAGGGTTTGAAATGTGTGTCTCCTGTTTATTTTTATTTTTTATATTTTATTTTTGCTGTTGCTTTTGCTATGGCGCTTACTCCGACAGCATGAGTAGCTTGTTGATGTTCTCTGGCGCACCACTAAGCAGTCTGATGTTATCCAGGTGGTTTTGATGATAATTATGATCAATTTAGGCTGCTGATGTTAAAAAAACAGAATCTACACATGGCTTCCTAGATGTGCTATTAAAAAGGCAGTGTTTTAGTGTTCATAAAAGGTAAGTAATACAGCATAAAAAACACATGGAAAACAGTATGATACATTTCATCCCAGTCATTAACTTCCATGCTATAAAAAGTGAAGTTTCCCACTTTGCTGGCAGGGTTTGTGTCTGATTTAATCTATTTCCCCTGGCAGCTGGGACAATTAAATGTGCAGTAACAGTAAAATGATAATTCAGTCAGAGAGAGTATTATTTGTTTCATCTCATTTTTACACCCTTTCATAACACTCCCCCTTTATCGGATGGTGAGACAATTTTATCTGGTGCATCTTGGCAGAATAAACCTGTCCAGATGGATGGGTGTCATACACTTTGCCAATTTGTTGTACTCTGTTGCCATAGCAGCAGCTACATAGTCGATATTCTGCAAAGAATTTATCCTAGGTGTTAATGAGTCACAACAAAACTAAGATTAAGAAAAGTCCCAACGTTACATTAGTGCAACACAATATTCTCTTGTTTTGCATGATGAATCAAATAAATTCACAATTCAACAAATGCTTTCCTACTTTCAATTATATTAACAAGACAGATCGAAGAGAAAATGAGAACAGCAGCTGGAGAGGGTACCGTGGATAAAACAGGAACGGTCGCGCCACCAGATATCCAAAACAAAAAACAAAATAATTATTGATCTCAACCGATATGAAAGCTTGTCATGATATGTTTCTTTAGCTGTATCGCTCACCTCTATATTGTACTTAAAAAGATAAAACACTTAATCTGATTAAATCTCGTCTGGATAATTCAACTCTGAGCAAAGATTTTTGTGCTTAAGATTTATCGAATGTTTAGGGCTGTTTTCATTGGATTTTTGATATGTTGACCAACTTCGTTTTAGAAAACAGATGGACTAGTCAAATCTTACAGACTCTTTAAGTTTGTGTTTTGTAAAATGTTTGGCCTATATATGAAAAAAAGAATAAAAGTTTAATGGATCCTGTTTGCCTAAATCTTTATCCTACCAAGAGCATTTAGGGTTCTTACCCAAACCAGGAAGTTGAACACGGTTACTGTAAAGTGGCTACATTTCCTTCATTTTAAATGATTCACTGCTTACCGCTTCATAAAGTCGATGCATTTTCTGCTAGCTCTTTGGTGGCTGGTTGGCTCTTTGCTGCTTTGTTTAAGTTGACTTGCTCTCTGTGCAGCTTCCTACTTGCGCTGCCGTCGCTTTTAAACAAACTATTCAGATTATACTGTAAGTTACACGTGTTTGAAGCTATGTTGTGTTCTTCCATTTCTACTCTCCCTCTCTTCTCTTCCTCTTCTCTCTGCTTATCTTCGTTTTTATTTTATTTCTTTCCTTCGCTATCTGTTATGGACCTCCTAACCACTCCCTGTGCCCCGCGCTGACAGACATGTCCGATTACACGAACAATAACGATGTAGGCCAAGCTGTGAATCAAAGGGATGATCTTTTCACAGTGACCAATGCCATGACGGGGATGAGCCCATCGCCATCCCTCTCAGCCTTGTCCAGCCGCGCCGCCTCTATAGCCAGTCTGCACGACCGCATTATGTTCAGCCCAGGCAGCGAGGAAGCCATTGAGCGGCTGAAGGTGAGCATCTGGTGTTCAGTTCAGTAGCTACATCACACGTTGATGCATCTTAATTGTCATAATACCCCCTTTTGTTTTCAAATGTCAGGAAACTGAGAAAATAATTGCCGAACTAAATGAGACATGGGAAGAAAAGCTCCGCCGGACAGAAGCCATTAGAATGGAAAGGTAAGATGGTGGGAGTTTATTTAGGCAACTAGTAGAAAGTTCAAAGTGTGACCCTCAAAGGATTCTGTTTGGCCCTTGACCACAAGTCTAGAATAGTAAGAATGTGGTCAACAAAACAGAAGACAGTTGATGACCTAAAAATTTGGGAACTGTCTATAATGATTTATCGACTTCATGAAAATATAAAATTGATGAAAAATTATTAGTTCCCACTGGAAGATTTTTTTTTACCTTATGGCATGGGAGAAATGTCTTGTTCCACTGGTAGATTATTTCACTGTTAGCTAGAACTTTTTTTTTTATCGGTATAAAGGAATAAGTAACTTAAAACAAGCTCCTATATCTTGCTGAAAAGTTACTTCTAAGTTAGTTTGACAAAAAAAATCAATAAGCAAGATTTAGAGTTTTTGAGTATTTTCCATCTGCATATATTTAATGCAACTCCCTTCCTGACTCTTGTGTAAAATCAAAGCAAAAAGCACATGCAAAAACTCTCTGTGAATTGCCTCTTAAGTTTATCGACAACATTGCTTCTCCACAGAGAGGCTTTGCTGGCAGAAATGGGTGTGGCAATACGAGAAGATGGCGGCACCGTTGGTGTGTTCTCTCCTAAAAAGGTAAAAAACAACAACAATAAAATAAAAATCAATCACATTCTGCTGCATGTCTCCAAACAGTCTTTAAAATGAAGCATTTATCTTTAAAATTAATCAGCGAATTGCTTATTTATTTGCCCCTGAAGCCCTCCGATTGCCCCAGAAAGCCCCAGCCTGTGTTTATAGACACAGTCGGTCTGTTTTCCCCTAACGAGGTTTGTCGCTCTGCGGTGTGTCTCTCCACTGAGTGCTGTGAGGTTCTCTTTAGGAGGAGTGTGGCGTAGGCATGTCAGATGAGACTTTCTTTTCCTTAATCTACTTAATTACACTTCAAACACTTCCTCACTGCACTGACGGCATGGATGGGTGTAAACATGGAGGAACAGATAATGGTCGTGTTCCCATTTCAGTGATTTATGAACCTATGTACTTATAAGTCAACGGTAAACGCCCACATTTAAATGCTGCGGGAAGCGAATTTACTGCATGGCCTTTAACCGCTATCGATATAGCTTGCTGAAAGAAGCACACTTTTCCACGTGTTTTCCCACACAGATGCTAAATTATTGTACTAGCTTGTCACTAAATGAGTCATTCTTCTTGGTCAGACGCCTCATTTGGTGAACCTCAATGAGGATCCGTTGATGTCTGAGTGTCTGCTGTACTACATTAAAGAGGGAGTCACCAGGTCAGATAATCACAAATATATATTTTTTTCTATCTGGAAGTGTAATATTGTGTTGAAAAGTTGAAGTTGGAAAATGCTCTGTTGCTTCCTAGGGTGGGTCGTTTGGACGCCAGCAGCCGTCAAGACATCGTCCTCAGCGGCCATTTTATTCAGGGCGAGCACTGCACCTTTACGAGATGCGCTGGCCCGTCAGGGGAAAGTGAGCAGATGGTTCTTAGCTCAAGGGTCTTGAACATCATCACCATTGCTGTAATATCGACTCTCTCTCTGTTACTAAGCAGCAGTCATCCTAGAGCCCTGCGAAGGAGCCGAGACTTACGTCAATGGAAAGAGAGTGACAGAAGCGACAGTTCTGAAGTCAGGTCAGAATACCAAGTCGCCTAATGTCAGCTTTGTGCAAACATGAGTCAGTTTACTTGGTTTTACTAATACGAGGTTCCTCTTCTTAAAGGAAATCGCATCATCCTGGGGAAGAGCCACGTGTTCCGGTTCAACCACCCTGAGCAGGCTAGAGCTGAAAGGGAGCGGACCCCCTGTGCTGAGACCCCTGCTGAGCCTGTGGACTGGGCTTTTGCCCAGAGAGAGCTGTTGGAGAAACAGGGCATTGACATGAAACAAGAAATGGAACAGAGGTACAAAAAAAAAAACCTTAGCTTGGATGGAAAATACAATGCATCACAGACGTATTCAACTTGAACTTTTTCTGATTTTCTCACCTTATATTGGGACTTTATGTGACAGACCTACACAGATTAGTGCATGATTATGACCTAAAAGAAGAAAAATAAAAAAACGTTTCTTTGTAATTCGCAAATTTGAAAACTGGTTCAGCAAAATGGTTCTTTGTAAAACCACATTTTGCTTTAATTATCCTGTCGAAAGAGTCAGTGGATCTCTAGAGTACCATGTTCCTCTTGGCTGCTTCTCTGAATAATTCTCTCCAAAAAATATGAAAACCATGTTTCATTCTCCTTCCACTTCACAATCATGCAATACTTTTGTTTCACATTAAATTTTTATTTTTAGAGTTACTTTTTAAAAGCCCATCTAGGGACAAGTGCTGCGAATTAGCTGTTGCTATAGCACCATGATGCAAATATGGGACTGCTGTTTTATTCAGTTTGTCTATGTCGATGTGTGTCTGTCCCTATCAAATAAACTTGAAAGAAAGAAAATCTCGCTAAAATAAATAGAGGTTTTTGGTTGTAAAGTGATCAAACCATCGATGGGTATCAATACTTTTTCAAAACACTGTAAGGTGGCAACCAAAGCTGATGAGCTTATTTTGTTTTTTTTCCAAGCTTTCCTTAATATAACTAAGCATAAAATTACAAGAACATGAAAAAATAAAAATAAAGTAGAAGGTGTGGTGTACATATATGACTTGTAAATAACTCAAATTACAATAAAACTTGTACAGAGAGTCACAAAAATTCTGGACATTTTACCTCAATGTATTTTTCTTTCACCCAGATCTTTTCAAATTTTGCAAACTGCAATCTACATGAAAAACTAATTCTTTCCATCCTATATGAACCATAATCTGATGCCAGTCATGAAGGGATGGAACTTATTCGTATTTCTTTGTGATAAGTTTTTGGGCTGCTAAGCTTAAAATACTAAATAAGTGTTTAGCCTCTGCGTCCACATCCTCTGGATACAAGTTGCCAAATTACAGATGACTACATCCTCTTTGTTTTTAATGCACTGGCATAATAATAGAAAGCTTGATCAGCTTGGTTTGATGTGTCACCTCCATCCAACCTGTTTTGACGGCATCCATTTCTGTCCTCAGGCTTCAGGAGCTGGAGGATCAGTACCGCAAAGAAAGAGAAGAAGCCAACAATCTTCTAGAGCAGCAAAGACTGGTAGGGAAACTGGCACATGTTGTAGTTTTTCAAGAGTTTGTTCAGAGGACTTTCTAGTTTCTTACTGACAGTTTGTACAAAGACCTACACCAATAACTACATAAAGGTGTCAGGTATTGAAGCTAATACATTGCAATCTGTTTTAGTCCTTTAATTTACTGATTATGGTTTTTTTGTGTAGGATTACGAGAGCAAGCTTGAGGCTTTACAGAAGCAGGTGGACCGTTATTATCCAGAAGCCCCTGAAGAAGAGGAGGAGCCAGAAGAGGAAGGTCAAGATGATGTCTGGGGTCAGATGTTGTCTCTCTGTTTTTAACGCATCTTGGCCACATGAGTTTCCTTTTTTTTTATCTTTTCTGAATTAACAGTTCAGTGGACGGAGAAGGAGAGAGAGCTGGCTCTGTGGGGCTTCAGGAAGTGGAGGTGCTACCAGTTCACCTCGCTGCGCGACCTGCTGTGGGGAAATGCCATCTTTCTTAAAGAAGCCAATGCCATCAGTGTAGAACTCAAAAAGAAGGTGCAGCATGTTCTTTTGACTCATTATGCTATATAACCTCTACGCTGGCTGTTGCCTAACGGATGCTTCGCGTTCCCCTGCAGGTCCAGTTCCAGTTTGTGTTGCTTACAGACACTCTCTACTCCCCACTTCCTCCTGACCTGTTGCCCCCAGAGGCGACTCAAGACAGAGAAAGTAGACATTTTCCTCGTACTATTGTGGCTGTAGAAGTGCAAGATCAGAAGAATGGAGCAACTCACTTCTGGACGTTAGAAAAATTAAGGTAGGCTGTCTTTGACTAAATGAACCTGCCAGAGTATTGGGTTGATTTTTAATTTCTCATGGGTTCTTAAGTTCTGATTTGATTTCTGTTTTTATTTTTGATTAGATTATCGTGTTTCTGTTTTTCTTTGGTTCAGTCCTTTCTTAGTTACTCTAGTTTAATTATGTTTCTTATGTTATTGTTTAGTGTTAGATTCTTTTCCTTGTTTCCGATGTGCCACTAACTAAACACCAACTAACACTACTGATGGAAGGTTATAAAATTAATTTCATACTCTTTACTCTTCAATATGCATTTCTTAGGGTGCATTCACACCAGCTCTATTTTGTTCACTTTAGTTGAACTGTAGTTTGTTTGCCTAGAAAGTCCGGTTCACACAGGGAGGTGTGAATGCCCAACCGAACTCTGACGCAAACCAAAAAAGTGAACTTTGGTCCACCTAAAAATACCCAGGCCTCTTTGCGGTTTGAATGTATATTTGGATGCAGACTAAAGTGCAAGGCATTCTGGGTAAAAACAACCAAAACAAACATTCCGGGCTAGCACCAGAAGGAAAAAATGGCTCATGGTCTTTTACCAAAAACAAAAGTCAAGATTTTAGTGGAGTGCCACTAAAATCTGACGACACTCGATTTTTGTTTACATTTTGCGAAGAAGGAAGTTGCACTCGGCGTGTTCTTCAGAGGTTTTCGTGTCATTTTCTTGAGTGGTTCTTGGTGCAGCGCCACCTCAGGCAAGGAGGGGAACAGGTTTGTTTTTCAAAGGGTTTGGTTCGTTTGACACAATACAGTGAAATTGTAGCAAATGTTGCAGGTTTGATCTGCAGTGGAACCGAGTCTACCGGACTATCAGCTGTGACAAAATCCTTAATCTGCGTTTCCTCTTTCTGCAGGCAAAGGCTTGACCTCATGCGAGAGATGTACGACCGTGCTGCTGATGTGCCCAACAATACTACAGAGGAGAGTGAAAGTGTTATGACAGGAGGCGACCCTTTTTACGATCGCTTCCCATGGTTCCGCCTGGTTGGCAGGTAAACACCGAGCATCATCCACTTCATACTGTAAGAGATGCAGGACAGCGTTTCTCATTAGCTTGTTCCAATGATTGTTGACCACGTTTGTTTACTAAGACCACTGAACATAGATGGCTACCTTCATTCTGTCTACTGTTTGAGTTGACCAGTATAGTTTATTTTTTATGTTTTATTGGACATTAATAAACTGATTTTGAGGCATCTTTGATTTATATCTCTGGCTCATGGTCTAAGACAGGGGCTCCAAGACTTTTTCATACCATAGCCTCCCAAGCAGCATTAACTTCAGGGTGCAAACCAGCAGACAATGCTGCAAAGCAGACAAAGCTTAGCATAAATGCTGCCTTTTACCTTCTGATTCTTGTTGGCCCTGAGTTTTCTTGAGGATTTTTGCAGCACTTTTCCTGCACAGCAGGGTTGCTGGATGGTCCCTTCAGTGTTTCTCGTCAGAAACTTTTCCATTTTCCGCTTGCTATGCTAGCTTGTGGAGCAAAACATCTTGATAAATTTGACTGGTAGCCAATCAGAAAGATGAGCACTACAAATAACATTTCAATCTATTATGTTATGTTTTGTAAAAATGATTGAAAAACACATTGCCCCACGTCCGCGCCCAAACAAAATTGGTGTCAAATGTTTTTGCTGCGTTTTGTGCAGCAAACTTTTTTGTTGTGCTGGCATCATTTTTAAGATTCTAATGAAGGTTTCTGGAGGTCATAGAAGGTCAACCAGCCCCTCCCACATTTGTGAAATCAAACAAATTTGGTGGCAATCAATTGCGCTATGTTTGTGTTACGTTTGTGGTGCTAAAACATTTTCCTCCGCAAGCATAACACAAACAATGAACACCAATTTTATTTGATTTGGGTAATATGGAGTGGCTGGTTGAACTTTTAACATTTAAACTTTCAAAATAAAAAAATCACAGACCAGTAAAAATGTAGCACAGCTGATTAACACCAAATTCGTTTGATGTGATGAAGATGTTGGGGCCGGTGGGTGGGGGGGACAAATTCACTTAGGGACCATGGCCTCCACTTTGGGACAAAAAGGTCTAACCCACAGAAATCTTGCTACGCAGACACACACTTCCTTCCCCCCCTATTTAGTTTACTACTGGGAAACACTTTTACTATGTCTCTCTTCTATGTCTCAACATTTAGTCTCAATCTGTTTCCCTCCAGCCCATATGTATTCCAATGTGTGCTTTCTACCTAACTGTACTAACCTAGTTCCCATGTTTCTGGCTGCACCAGAAATCCCATTTTCAACACATGCATGAGCGAGCGCATGAGTGACCCCACCCCATCCCCGACCCTTTCCACCTCTGAAATTACTGAGCTGGCTGACTCGCAGAGGGAGGGTCGAGGGGAGGAGGAGGAGTTGGAGGAGTTGGACGACCTGGATGATGATATCTTTTTGGACGACCCGTGCTCCGAGCTCGGGCCAGATGATGATGATGATGATGATGATGATGATGATGATGTTGGAGGGCTCTGCCGAGGCTCCAGCGAAGGCCTGGACCCCTTTTACGACCGCTCTCCATTATTCAGTGTAGTGGGAAGGTTGGTGAGGTTTCAGGAGCATGCTGGCGGAGGAAACTAGCTCTTTCACACTGAGATGCTGGATTTTGTTCCTCCGATTCGCATCGAGAGAAACGAAGCGCACATTTAAGAGAGTTTTATCCACAACAAGGATGTTTAATGGGTAGTTTAGTTTGCGTTTTACATGGTAGCATCAAACCATCGAACTGAATTTCTCTTAGTTTGCATATTTTGCTGTAATTTCACTTCCCAGGTACGAGAGGAAAGCTGCATCTTTGTTGTCAACATAGAGGTGACACATTTAAAACAATCACACTGCAAAAACACAACATCTTACCAAGTATTTTTGTTTTTGTTTCTCGTTAAAATATCATAGTGCATTTGAAATAAGACAAAACTAACTTACTAGTAACATTTGAGCAAGTTATAGGAGCTTATTCTAAGCACATAATCTCTTAAAATTGATGAAGTTTTAGTTCCATTGGCAGATTATTTCATTTGAACAAGACATTTTTCCCATGTTATAAGTGAACTCTGAGAGTAAGATAATCTTTTTCATCAATATTAAGGAATTATTGACTCTAAACAAGCTGCTATATTTTGCTGAAAAGTGACGTTTAAGTTAAATTTTGTCTTATTTTAAGTGTAATAAGACATTTGCTCTAGAAACTAGACCACAGATATTTGGTAAGATTTTATGCTTTTGCAGTTCAGAGCTTCATGACTGATGTTTTTCTTTGCTCACTTTTTTTTTAACACCTCCTGGTTGTTTACCGTTGAAAGGCAAACAAGCTTTTGAATATATTTTTTATGTTATTATGTTCTTGTCTTAGTTTTCATTGTTCTAGTCTTTCTGAAATATTTGCAAATCTCTCTCCACACTGAACATATGAAGCTACTTCTGAATGGACAGTTCCTGGTTTCAAAATTTTATATGCATTTATATTTTTATGCTCGTTATTTTCTTCTTCTTTTTTTTTTTTTTTTTTGCTTTGTTGAAATAAAAATATTTTAATACTTCTGGAAACAGGGTTTTAAGCTAAAACCAAGGTTACTTTAGTTGAAGAAATATTGTTCTGTGAAAAAATTCACTTATAGCAAGACATTTTCCAATGTTATAAGGAAAATAATCTCCCAGTGGAACTAGTACCTTTTCATCAATATTTAGGAATTATTGACTTAAAATGAGCTCCTCTGAAGTATTTTAGTATTCAGCAAGAAGTACTACTAGTACTATTAGTTTTGTCTTATTTCAAGTGTACTAAGATATTTGCACTAGAAACTAGACCAACCGTACTTGGTAAGATTTCATATTTTTGCAGCGAAAAGCATAAAAACCAGCAGACACCTTGAAGCACTGTGCTGCTAAATAAAAAGCTGAGGTTTGTGGCAGAGGCATGAATGTGAACGACTTACCGAAGCAGCTGAGTCATGGCGATTATTAAGGTCTGATCTGATTAGCATTACAAAGGGATCCACAGAGAATTGTTCTGTTCCTGTTGGAAGTGATGCATTTGAGCAAGCCACGTTATATGAGCAAGAAACACTCAAAAATCTCAAGATGAAAGAGCTGGTTTCTACTGCAGCTGTCTCTTTTAGGCATGCCAGAGCACACATGTTTTTAGTTTGACCTTTTTTTCTTTTTTTGTTTTGGCAACTTTAACTTGAACACATCTAACGATGAACTCCTATTTTGTACAAAACACCACTTTTACTTTTGCCCAGGTGGTGCACTTTGATTTTGGATGTCATTCGTTGTTTTTTTTGGTTTGTTTTTTTTGGTGTAGCACACTATTTATCAAGCTGTTGGCAGTTTTTATTCAAGCTGAGTCATGTTGCGTTCTGTTCCATTTGCTTTTGATTCCTTTGAGTCGACAACTGGAAAGCATTTTTGTTGACCTTTTTTTTTTGTCCTGAGCATGCCTTATTTGCACCTCACCAATCTTGTCATGAGTCTCCACCCCTAAGTGTCTATCCCCCCCCACCCAACCCTCTGGCTTGTGGAAAATGTGACCTTTGAGTCACAGATCTTATATTGCACTTTGAAACAAGATGGCGACAAACGTTTAAAAACATTTATACTCCTGAGAAATTTGGCCCATAAATCTTTTTAGACATGCAGTGCCTTTCAAAAGTTTTCATACCTCTTGAACTTTTTCACATTTTGTTAAGTTAACTAACAAAAAAAGAAATAAAATTGTGTTTTAGCAGATTTAATGTGATAGAACTAATAATAAACTGGAAGTTGATGTTTTGTTTATTATTTACAAATATAATTTTAAAAACAAAAAATTCTATCACACTAAAATTCCCCCCAAAACACGTGAAAATGTTCAAGGTTATCAATACTTTATCAAGGCAACTGTAATGCAGAGTGACTTAAGTGCCAACTCTGAGTATTTAAATCTTATTTTAAATCATAAATTAGTTTCACGATTACATTTGACTTACCTTAGATGTACAAAAACAAAATTAAATCCTTAAAATCGTTGCGCTCACAAAGGAAGCCCTTGCTTTCTGCAGTGAGTGCACAACTCCTGATCATAAATTTGATATATTTTTTCAGATCTAAAGTTACTCTTGCACACATGCTCCTAAGCCTCGCCAAGGCTTCATTTGTATTAAAAGCAACAAGGAATACTGCATGCAGGCCATAACTGTCTTAACATATTAGCTTATTAATAAAGGAAGAAACACCCTTGACACAGCAATAGTAAAGGGCAACCATGGCCATCGCAAGAGCAATCCCAGCTTCTGTTTGGTTGCTTCGCAGCTCTGTGTTCTGTTGTCCTGCCCGGTGGAGATGTACTAAATGTCAACCGCCTCTTTCTCCTCCCCACGTCTGCTTGTGTTTTAATGTTTTGCCTGTTTTTTTTTTCTTTCTTTCTTTATTTTCATTCACCGCGCAGGGCTTTCGTCTATCTGAGCAACCTGCTGTACCCGGTTCCTCTGGTGCACCGCGTGGCCATCGTCAGCGAGAAAGGAGAGGTGAAGGGCTTCCTCCGCGTGGCCGTTCAGGCCATATCAGGTAAGGCCCAGACCCGCCGTCTTGCCGTCGCTCGCCTCCGTTGGCGTGAAGCGGCTGAAAAGACACGCTGGGTGCGACTTCTGGAGGGAATGAAGTGAAGGTGCTCTCTGTTTCCCTCCAGCCGACGAGGAAGCTCCCGACTACGGCTCCGGCGTGAGACAGTCGGGCACGGCCAAAATCTCTTTTGAGGATCAGCAGTACGAGAAGGTAGGGAGGAAAAAATGTATGATGCCATTGTTTTAGCTAATGTAACAATTATTCTGCTGATTAACTGATTAATTGGATATTTTTCATATAATTCATAATAAATACATTAAAATTAAATTATTTTTTAAATAAGAAAACAAACATTTGTAGCAAATGATGCAGCTGCAGCTAAAAAATACTTTTAAACTCAACATATGAAAAGTTTAATTCAGTTCACTTATGTAGCACAAATTCACAATTAAAAAACATAGTTTCATTTCAGTCACTCATACATTCTAATTGTTCCTTCTTGTCCAGCGGTACAGTATGCTCAATTAATTATTCCAGGTTTCTATGTAAGGAAACTTTAAATAGAAACTCGGGAAGCTTTTTCTGCTGGACTTAACAACAAATGGGATTTAATGTGACAGAGCAACACAAAGTAATGTCTAATGGTGAAGTGAAAGGAAAGCAATACGTGACTTTCACAGTATTCCCCCAAAAAGTGGGAAAAGTATGATCTGCCTTTGGGTTTACCCCTCTTTTATTGTAATGCCCTAAATAAAAACAAAATCAACCAGTTGTTTTCACAAGTCACCTCATGAGTAACATTGGGACATTTGAACAAGGAGCAGTGATGCTTTTTAAAAGCCGGTGTCCTTACTGACTGCTGTGTTCTGGATCTCATGTGTTCAGTTCCAGTCGGAGTCGTGCTCTGTCGGAGTTGGACTGAGCCGCACAGGGGTTTCTCAGGAAGAGCTTCGGATCGTGGAGGGGGAAGGCCAAAATGCTGAAATGAGCCCGTCAGCAGACGAGGTCAACAACAACACATGTGCGGGTAACCATGTCTTATGAGTGAATGGATGGCTTATTCCTCTGGGTGCTTGTGAGTGATGTTTTCCTTTGCTTATGAGAGAAATACTGGAGCCGCTGTGTCCAGTGCTTTCAGAGGATATAAACTCAACCTAAAGAATTTAATTCAAGTCCATTTTTTGTTTTTTTTTCTATTCACATCAGCTGGTGCAGACGAGTTGGAGAATCCAGTGAAGGCGGGTCCAGATGCAGCTTTAGATGCAACTTTGGAGCACCTGAAAATTGGAAACATTTTCACCTTCAGGGTGACTGTCCTGCAGGCCTCCAGCATTTCTGCTGAATATGCTGACATCTTCTGTCAGTTTAAGTAAGTCAGTGTCCATCCAAAGTAAATGCCCTAATTAGCCTTTATTCTTCCTTTATTTCTTTTTCATTTGTTACCATTTTTTATTTCAGTTTCATCCATCGGCATGATGAGGCCTTCTCTACGGAGCCGCTGAAAAACACCGGCCACGGGCCTCCTCTGGGCTTCTACCACGTGCAGAATGTAAGCGACAAATCATGAACTAACACTATTTTCTGGTTTTATTACAACTACATATGGAACACTGCTTGTTTTGTTGTTTGTGTAGATTGCTGTTGAAGTGACCAAGTCCTTTGTGGACTACATAAAGACTCAACCGATTGTCTTTGAGGTGTTTGGACACTACCAGAAACAACCGTTTCTTCCTCTGTGTAAAGACGTCATCAGGTGAGACGCCTGGTCACACACAGGTTTCGTACAGGCCCTAGGAAAGAGCTTCATTTCTGTGTAAAGTCCTTGAAAATGCTCGGTATTCAAACTGTATAGTTTTGTAATAAAGTGCAATCTAACTTTTGATTAAGATGAAATCTGGAAAACCTTACTTACCAAATACAAAGACACAAACATATTTTTAAATCACAATCTAAAGTTAAATCCGTCCAAACTTTTCTTGTTTTAGATTAGTTAGAATTACTATTATTTATTTGCCAAATGCCAGAAAATGTAGTGAGAACATATTTTAGAGATTTTTTGTGACATTATTTATATTTTGTTTAAGCGTTTCATTTGAGCAGGGAGTTAATTTACCTGAACATGATTTGTTTGGATTGTTTCAGCGTTATGAATATTGTTTATTTCTAATGGCTCGTTGACATTACTGATCTGTGTGATGAAATAAAGGTTGGTTTATATTTCAGATGTTAATTAAACATTATTTAAATTGTGGGATTTTTTTTGTGAAATCAGTGTTTTGCTCTCGAACCAGTCAGGTGGACAGGTTGTGTGAGAGACATTTCAAAACATAACATTTTGCTCTATTTTAGTTTACCTAGAATACTATAACAAGACTAACAGTAATAAATGATATATAATGAATTGAAACTTGATTTTTTAGTTCATTTTTGTTTTATCTGCAAATGTGATGCTGGAAAAGCTTGAAAACTTACCTTGAAAACACAGATATATAGAAAATACGAGTCTGTTTTTTTATTTACATGTGACTGAATTGTTCCATCCAGTCCGCTTCACGCATGCAAAAGGCAATTTCCACAAGTGATGCCTCTTTCCAAACCAGGTAAGAAACTCCCAGCTGCTGTCGCTAGTTAGTTGTTGGTCATTTTATGTTGCTTTCGCATCTTTTGTACGTCGTCCGTTTGCAAGTCGTGTCATCTTAGCTTCATGTTGTTGGGTGTGAGCAGTGGACTCTGATGACTCGTCCAATCGGGAGAAGTCCCTGGACCTGATCCGATACCTGGTCCCTGACGTGTTCAATGGGGTGCTGGTGGACTCGCTGTCGGGCCACGCCCTGTCCGCTGCTGGCTTGGCCGCTTCCTTCCTGCTGGAAGCAAACGAGCGAGCTCAGCTGCCAGCCCCGCCCGTCTCTATCTGTTCAGTTATTAAAGCTCAGAAACCCGGTTGGTTCATGCTGTCAGATCCAACAGAATCCTGCAACCGGAACCTTTTTTTCCCTCATATTAACAGAAATAATTAGGGTTTTTTTCTAATGACATATTATTGTTTATATAAATTCTGCTAATACATAAATATTTTGGTAAATTGAAATGATATTAAAAGTGTTCCTGTTTTAGGATTCTGCATTTGGATTGGCTCTCTGGTGCTGTGTGTGTGTCTGTTAGCCTCTGTGGTGAACCCTTGCACTTCCTTATGTAAACTTCTCTTAAACTTCATCATTCTGCCTTCTATCCTTAAAAATACTGTCACTTTACTATGTAGAGGCATGGTTATGATATTGCATATTCTGCTTTTCGAATATAAAGTAGAAATTCAAATCTCATAGCAATGTGAAATTCCTAAAAATAAATGTAATGGGACAAAAAGTGAGATAACAACTTCAGAAAAATACAAGTAGAAACATTTGGCAGACATGTCAGCATCCTCTCCACAGTTTTGTCACATTTTCATCTATTTTATTGGGATTTTATGTGATTTGTTCACAGAAGAAAACAAAATTGGGTTGTGGTAGAACCATCACACATGGTTTTCAAAATTCTTCAATGCAAAATGAAAACTGTTAAAAAAAAAGCTTACACTTTTCAGTTTTTTATTTCTGTTCACCCCCCAAGTTGATATTTGTAGCACCACCTTAACAGCTGCAGACTAAACTTTTGCCTATTCTTTGCATAATCACTGAAGCTCAGTCAGATTCCTTATAAAGTCCTTCAAAGCACTTGATATTCAAACTGCACAGTTTTGTAATAAAGTGCATTTGATTAGAAGCCTAAATTTGGAAAACAATATTTACAGTTGAAGCCACTTAGCAGGAACATTTTTCTCGCTAAGTGAACAGATGGAAATCATCTGTGATCTTTGGTTTTCAATTCTTTTCTCAAATTCTGAGTTGGATTAAAATCTCTACTTTCACTTTGTTATTTTAGCCTATAAATTTACTCGGCTCGTCCACTTGCTAGCTGAATGGCTTAATTGGTTTGTGCCAAACAACAAACACCTCTTTTCAGTGGCTTTCTGCTTGACTTACTGAGGACAAATTACACCTGATCAGTTGAATGTTGATGGCATCTGGTTCCTCTGGATTTTACTTTGGTGTGAAGTGATGTGAATATAAATGCACACCACACTTGTGCATGTGAACTTATTTTGAGTGAGTTTTTCAGGTTGATCTCAGTAAGTAAGAGAGACGCAGTCAGTTTCCAAGTTTCCAATCTGTCTGAATATTCAACTCTTTTGGTAAAAGTTAAGGGAAAGGTACAATTAATTCCCTGTGGCTTTAGCACATTGGGGATGACCAAAGAGCATTATTACACATGGATTTATTAGCATTGAGCTTTAAGTAAAAGCTATAAAGTTGCTTATGAATATTTTTCTAGAAAAGGTGCTCTGTCTCTCCAAAACTGTACTTTCTTCCTGCACCGGATTTCCTTTCATCTGCCCGTTCTCTCTCCTTCGTAGGCTAGCTTATAGCTGTATGTTCTCACCTCACCATGCTTTTTCTCACATAACATTTTGAAACATGTTTTGACTTAGTGCCTGCCACCAAGCTGAAGGCGATGACGCGTCCCCAAGCGGGCCCCCGCCACTGTAAATATGATCTGATGGTGTTCTTTGAGATCTGCGAGCTTGAGGCCAACGGAGAGTGAGTCCAGCAGATATTTGGAATTTAAATATTTGAATAAGATTTACTGTCCATTAATTCTTGTTTGTAAATTTGGTTTATCCAAGTTACATCCCTGCAGTCGTAGACCACAGAGGAGGCTTGCCATGCCAGGGTACATTCCTACTGCACCAGGTGTGGTCGCACCGTGAGAACATAGAAATGCCTGTATATTCAAAGGAAACAAAGACCTGTTGAACAAAACCATGAATCCCTTCGTTCCGTGCTTTACTCCAGGGCCTCCAGAGGAGAATAGCTGTCACCATCGTGCACGAGTCTGCTGGAGACATAGAGTGGAACGACGTCCGAGAGCTAGTTGTGGGTAAGTTTATCTTCCAGGTTTCTTTAACCTGAAGCAGTTCATCAGGAATGTGCAGGAACAGTTTTCACAAATACACGTGTGCTTTGTCAGGGCGTTTACGCAACACCCTGGAAGCCGACGAGACCGTCATCGACCCGAACATACTCTCACTTAATATCTTATCTGCTGGTTATGTCAAGCCCCTGCAGGATGACAGGTATGTGTAGCTAGAGACCTTAAGCACACATAAATTACTTTTGAAGAGCAACCTGTCTATTAAAGCTTCAAAACAGATAATATGCTTGATATATACTATCACTGCACTTTGGCTGAACCTGGAAATCACTGTACTTTTTGACTTTTTGGTCTTTGTTTTAACTTCTCTTAAGCTGCTCATGCAGCTTATGCACTGCAGTAAACCACAGAGCATTGCATGTCCAAAACAGAAGCACGGCACAAAAAAAAGTTTATTATTCTGTCTGCATGAGTTAACTTGCATTACTACAGCTTTATTAAAAAAGGACTAAACTTCCAGCCTCAGCAGAAACAGTAGAGACGATTACCCTGAACCAAGCTGGCTGCGTGACCCTCCCTGGTGTTGAATTGTGCCTCATCATCGCACCTACATGTAGCACCTCTCTGTGTTTGTCAGGTTTTCTGTTGTGTCTCAATTATGTATCTATTAAACTCAAGCTGTGTAGTGAACATCGTAAAACCACAAATCCTTATGTAACTTTTATAGAAAAATATTTTTACATATTTGATAAGTTATCATTATGTTGTGTGAAAGACAGATATGTGGAAAAGAAATTGACCTAATCCTCCTCCTCCCAGTGCTAGCTTCAGAAATACACCGTTCAGTCAGTACCAACCAATCAGAGCCAGGAGGAGGGTCTTAGCGCTGCCAATCACTCTCATGCTCAAGCTCTCCCACTTTAACTTTGCTAAAACAGCTGGTTCACCACAACATAGCCTGCCACAAATGCCATCAAAGACAACCTACAACAGTTTTCCTGGAACAGTAGTTGTTTTTCCACCATTAGCAAGTTGAGCATATGGGAGGTTGATTGACAGCACTAAGACCCTCCTTCCGGCTCTGATTGGTTGATTCTGACCGGAAGCGGTGCATTTTTTCACAGCATATTAGTTAGTTGCTCTGGGAGGAGGTGGAGGAGCTCAATTTTTTCACAGATTCTCTGTTTTATGCCATTTTGTCATGACATGGTGATAGTTTTAATAAACATTGAAAAGGCTTATTTTTGTAATAGTTATTTAATGCAACTTTAACAAGCATTTGTATTTGCAATTTAAAGTAAAAATATTCATTCAATCTTTAGTGCTTTTAAACTAAAAATTAGTCTTTCGAACAAAACCAGTTTAATGTAGATTGCCTACAAATTAGTTATATATATCTTAAGACATTTGCTTTAGATTAAATGCTGTGTTCTGTGAACGGAGCATTCCACCGTCACATCATCTAACACGGTGTTGAATCCTGGCATTCAAGGACTAGCAGTTATTATTATGTCAATATGTGGTGATGCTTTTTCATAATCAACTATACTTTATAGAGAAATCCAGGTGCTTTAATGAGCATATAAGTATTCATATGTGATTTACGGCCACAAGAGGGCAGCAGATATCTCTAAAGAGTGCCTACAGTGAGAGTTTGTCCCTTTTGATACATTTTTACTACGATAAATGCAGGAACTGTCAGCATTAAAACTGATCTGAATAAAGTATATATTTTAACACAATGAGAAGCAAAAAGCTCCAGAGCTGTGTCTACATCTCTGTCACAATTTGAAATAATTATTTTTTATATTAACAAATAACTAACCTTATTGTTCTTTTATGTGGATCAGATAAATCTTAAATTATACACATTTAAAAAAAAAAGAAGCAAATATTACATTTTCAGAATTATTCCCTCTGGCAGGATAGAAGACAAGGACACATTAGAGAAAGTTGTGAGTGATAGGAAAAATGACTGACCTTTTAAATAAATGTATTTTTTAACTCCTTAATCTCTCAGCGTCCAAAAGAAAAGTAAAAAAAAATCACTAAAACTAAGAAATGTGTGTATATATATATATATATATATATATATATATATATATATATATATATATATATATATATATATAGATATAGATAGATGAAAACAAATAAATGAAAATACAGTACTTTAAATGAGAAGTTTGGATTGGAAACAAAGGTCATCACAGTCCTTACCAGAGCTTTTAATTTATAGTTCTCAGGCTTGGTTTAATTTTGGTGATTTAAAACTGCACTTGAGATTCCACTTGTTGTCTTGTTTGGATAAAAATCAAAGTACAAATGAATGCTAACATTTTCTCCCCTCAGTCCACTAACAGAATGTTGTTCTTTTGTTTTTTTTGTTGTTTTGTTTTGTTTTGCTCTGCAGACAGTTTCTTGATTCGGACATGCCTAGGTATATTATTTGCCTCTGTTTTCATGATCTTAAGTTACACCTACACCATATCTCTCTAACCTTCCTAACACCCTGCCATCTCTCTAGTCGGCCTGTGATTTGGTTCCCTACCCGCCTGCTCTCTCTCATGACTTCCAGCAGTTTATATGTTCATTTTTGTGTCCTTCCGCTCATGAGAGGTGAAGGCTGCAACCCTGCATGTTCCCAGGTCTCTTGCTCTTGCTGTGCTTGGATGTGTGTTTGGGCCAGTGTTGGATGTTAGTCACTGTAGAAGGACAGGGTCTGCATGGCTCTGCTTTGCTTAACGTTCCTGGCTGTGTCTGTGCTGGAGGTGTCATGGGGCCAGAGTCAAACTGTCTCAACATCAACTATTGCTCCAAGAAGCCTCTAACAGCACAGAGTCCAGAGGAAATCTTTTTCTTTGGACAGTAAATATATGTTACAGTATTGCAAGCTTTCATAGCACCTTATTAAAAAAAAATTCTGGTTGAGTGTAGATGCTAATTTACAGGTGCATCTCCTAAAGAATAAATTATTCATTCAGTAAATATACAGTAAAATTCATATTGATCCATTAAAGGAGCAGTATGTATTTTCCAGACACATAGTGCCATTTTATCTGGTAAGCAACTATGTTAACTTCAGTTGTTAAAAAAATGCTATTTATATCAAATATGACTTCATTACATCACTCCTATTAACTCTTTAGCAACGTTTTCACCAGCAATGCACTGAGAAGTACCTGTTTAACAAGCTCAGCTGACGTGTCGTTCCACCAGGTGTTTGCTAATTTCTGCTGACTAGTCTGAAGGAGCTGAGTGTGGGAGTTATGGGAGAAGGGCTGCTCTGTGAGGTGGAAGCTCCGAAGCTTAACTGCAGCTCTTAGCAGAAGCTTTGTCCTTGAAGGCGGTGCTAGGTTCAACCAGGCGTTTTGCACAGGTGAATGGTTGCCATGGGAGATTGTTAAACATGCATGAAAGAATCGAGGCAAAACTCCATGTTTGTTAATGATGAGAGAAGAACATTATAACATGACGTAAAACTCAAAAGTTGATTTTACATATTACTGCCCCTTTAAATACAGAGTGATATTTCAGGCATTTATTTTTTGTAATGTTGATTATTTCGGGTAACTGCTGAGTCCTATTGAGTGGCACAACAACAGGAAGTAGTTGACGGATGATGACGCCACGTTTTTTAATGACTTATTGTGTGAACAAATGGATTCACGTGTGATTTTAATTGAGTTTCTTATTTAATAGAAACACCACTATTGTAAAATTATGTCTTTTCAATATTAATGTAAAATTGACAAAGTTTTGCGAACATGTGTAATGGAAATGCAGCTAACGTAAGTAATTAAATTACATAACAATTTACCCTTTTTATGTGATGCAGGGAAATAAGTTACACTATGGGTGTTAGAATTTATTGAGGTGCACTTGTATACTTTAGACTGAATCTGATATGTTCTCAAGCTCTTAACGTTTTTAAAAATCTGTTTCTACGGGAGGAGGACCTATCAGGTCCAATAGGGGGCAGTAGAAACCCACTTTTAAAATTGTGCAGTAAGCTGAGAAAAACTGTCTCTAGTTAATCCTGACATTGATGTCATAGTTTGACATCAATAAAATTATTTGGTTCCAGCGCCACACCGACCTCAGAACCCAGAGCGTTTCCCATCTCAGAACATAACAAGGACTCAAATCAACCACTAAGTAAATTCCTGTAACATGGATCGCATCAATTCCAATACATCAATATAGCTATTCAAACATAATCCTCTGAACCATTACCTCAGTAGCAGCCTTTTAGCCCAAATTGCTGCAATGTTGTGGATATATTTAAATGCTTCTTGTTACCTCGGGGAAACTCTGCCAAACGCCAGAAACAAACGCTTCTTAAATGTTCCGCCAGCAGCATGACTTCAGTGCTGGCTCCCACATTTTTTTTAGTGGGCAGTAAAAAAGCAGAGAAGCACACGATGGAGCGGCGCGAAAAAGGAAATTGCTTGCTTGTAGTGTGAGTGGACAGCTTTTCTACCATTTGGAACGTCACATGCGCTAATTACCGACTGGAGAAGGGGGAATCTCTGCACTCGGTCACCTCCCTGCCGTGTCCGCAGCACGGAGCTGTCATTACTCCAGAACAGTACGTGCCTGTTTGCTGTCTTCTGGGTGACACATTGTTCACTTCAACACGAGGTCATTTCAGTCCAAGAGTGGCCTAGGCTGAACATCTGAACCTCATGAAGAGCCTATTCAGCCGGCTTTTACGGCCTACAGAAAACACTGGTTTCCTTATACAATTCTTGCTTGGATAATCTTTTTTAGATTCGAGGCAGTCACCGGGCCGCGGGCCAAAGCAGTTACAGCTTTCAGCGTGTGTGTGATTATTTTCCCTTGAGGTAGACGGGTAAATTTGTGTACATTATTGTACGGAGTAAATCAGCCGCGCAAGCAGAAAGCGGCTATGTTGTCGCTTGGGGTAAAAATGGCCACCGCGGTGGTCGTCCGGGGTGACGGATCAGCAGTGTCCGCAGGATTCAAGGAGTTCTGTAGGATTATTATCATGATGAGAAAGACAAACACCATCCCAGCTACACAACTGCAAAGCCTCGACATACTTCCTAACTCTTACTTTCTATTCTTTTGCTGATTTCTTCTTTCTCACAGCATTTCCCTGGGAATTGACCATAGGTATTTCACTGCCCTGTCCCCCATTTTCTCTGTCCTCCTCTCATTCCTTCCTGTCTCTATGATCAAAACCCATTACTGCATTCAATTGTTTTTCTGTGGTGCTTTGCTCAAAGTCCATCATCTGATTGTGTTGCATGCAAAAACAACTGTCATATGATGCAGTATGATGACCTGGAGATGCTGTTTATACTGTCTGAATTTTTCTAAGATAGTTTTTATTCAATTAGTTATGACCTTGGTTTTTAAAGCAAAATTCCAGTGCATATTTTTTCATATGAAATACGTTTGTTCCTGAAATGCCTTTCTTTTTTTTCATAATCTTTTGTTTATACACATTAGACATTACAGACAGCATGTTTTACTGGAGATGCACCAATCAAAATAGATAAAGGTCACACTGCAAAAACTCAAAATCTAAGTATTTTTGGTTTACCTTCTAGTGCAGATATCCAAGTACACTTGAAATAAGACAAAACTAAGTTACAAGTAACTTTTGTTTTAAGTTAGTTATTCCTTAATATTGATGAAAAAGTATTATTTATAGGTGAAATTATCTGTCTGCAAAGTACTTTTTCATCAGTTTTAAGGAATTAATTTTAAACAAGCTCCTATTTCTTGCAGAAACCTTAACTGTAAGTTAGTATTGTCTTATTCAGTGTACTAAGATATTTGCACTAGAAACTAGTCCAAAAGTACTTGATAATATTTTGTGTTTTTGCAGTGAAATTTCATCATTTTCTCTTAAATTAAAACCTGTCAAAAACCAGTAGCATTTTTTTTTTTTTTTTTTTTTTTGCATGGTATTTCCTTCAAAAATGACAGTAATCAGCCGAAACGGGAATCATAAAGACAAATGTAAAGGAAAATCATAAATATGTACAAGCCAGGAAAAATCCCTGATTGGTGCATCTCTGCTTCTTTATTTATGTATATTAAAATAAATGTCAGCTTTGACTGCTTATGCTTATGTATTTGTCCTGGACCGTCTCAGGACTTTTTACCGCTTTGAGGCTGCTTGGGACAGCTCGATGCACAACTCTCTGCTCCTGAACCGAGTCACGCCGTACGGAGAGAAGATCTACATGACCCTCTCGGCCTACTTGGAGGTACCGCACAGAGCCCGCATTTATAAGAGGCTGAAGTAACACAGCCGTATCTTATGTGAGGTGTTGAGTTCCTCTGTGGAGAGAGGAAAAAAAAATAGTTTTAAAAGCCCCCCTCTTTTATCAACTGCAGATGGAGAACTGCACGCAGCCTGCATACATAACCAAAGATATCTGTATGGTGTTTTACTCACGGGACACCAAGCTCTCAGCCTCTCGTTCGATCCGCAACCTTTTTGGTACGGGGAGCCTGAGAGCAGCGGATGGGTGAGATTAAAAGCTTCAAACTATAAAAGAGCCGTGGAGGTCTAGTATTCCTCCTCCCCCCCCCCCCCCAAACGCCTCATATGCAGCTGAGCAGTAAAATGCAATCTCTGAGAATTCCTCTTTCTTTTCTAGAAACCGAGTCACTGGAGTTTACGAGGTCAGCTTGTGTCACCTTGCAGATGCTGGAAGTCCAGGTAAGAGTTAAGAAAAATGTCCGTGTGGCAGTAACACTTGGCTTAGGTTCAGTTCAGACATGAGTAAAAGACTCTCCTGCCTCACACCAGGTATGCAGAGGAGACGCAGGCGAGTGCTGGACACCTCTGTGGCCTACGTCCGTGGAGAGGAGAACCTGGCGGGGTGGAGGCCACGCAGTGACAGCCTCATCCTGGAGCACCAGTGGGAGCTGGAGAAACTCAGTCTTCTTCAAGATGCAAGTGCCAATGTTACTTTCATATGTGCTTTACCAGAAGTGAGAAGTATGTTTTCTAACCTGAAGGATATGAAAAGGACTGAACGCGTTCAGATCGTATGTTGTCACATAACAACCACAAACCGGGACTGGACAATAAATCAATAACAATATCCAGGGCCGGACATACAGGCCAAAGCCTTTTTGGAGCCTTAAGCAGGTTTTCCAGCATCCAGCGGCCCATCATGTTTTTGAACTAAAAATGTTTAAAGTTGACAGTAAATTTGAAAGTATCACTTGATAATAATTATAGTAAAACAGCTAGTCTCTGTCACATGCATTTCTAAAAGTTCCTGAAGAGTTTTTCTGTCCCAGTCCAGGTGTGACTGATGTTTCCTCTTCCTCAGGTGGAGAAAACCAAACATTTCCTCCTGCTGAGGGAGAAACTGGAGTCCACCCTGCTGACGGGCCAGGAGTCCCTTCAGTCCTGCGTCACTGAGGAGACCAGTGAGTCGGCTCCAGTGGCCGAGGCAGACCCAGGGCCCGCCTTCAGCTCTGAGATAACCACCGACAGGCAGAGGGAGCTCGCTGCCAAGGTCAGCTGCCACGCTTCGCTCTTTGGGCGTTTTAACCATATTTGAAATGTGAATATTGTATAATTGGCAACAAAATCGATTGAAAACAACCTATGAATCCAGTTTGTTTGGTGTCATATCTTAAGCACTCCATTTTTTTTTGTCAGTGTTTGCGGCTGCTCACTCACTCCTTCAACAGAGAGTACAGCTATGTGTGTGTCAGCGCCAGTGAAAGCAAGGTAGAGTTTAAATGATGTCAAAAAGCTTTGATTGCTGTTTGCCAATTGGTTTTAAACATCTGGATGTGTGTGTGTGTGTGTGTGTTTCAGATCTCTGAGATGTCTGTCACATTGCCGAGAGACGCCTCCTCCATATCTGCTCTCAACACAATCACACCCTCCTCAACATGCCCTTCTCTGGTGGAGGGTTGCTATAACAACACAGAGCTCAAGTTAGTCCTAACACTGGAGATGTTTATGATTTTCTGGTCTATTTTTCTCTGTCCAGCTCTGTATTTTTGTGTTTGTTTTTCATGTTTAACCTCAGACCTCCTCCGCCTCTGTCTCGTGCGGTCAGCCCCAGTCCTGAACCACAGCAGGACGGCATGGACAAAAAGTCCACAAATGTAGGTCCTGACATTAAACCTCGGACTCGAAAACTTATCCCTGACATACAGGAGATCAGAGTCAGGTCAGTCTCAATTATTTGACTTTTAACATAGGGGTGGGCATTCATCACATCATTTATCTTGATAAATAGATTTATCGTTATGATAAATTCCAATTCATGATGCTTAAACCCCCCAAAACTATCGAGATTCTTATTTTTCCTTTCTTTTTTTTTCTTCACTGTTAGTTCAATGGAGGTATCAGTAAATTTTGAAAATATGATTAAATGCAGCTACTGTGTGATGAACAAATTACATTTCTTTATGCAACTGGACTCTTAAAGAAACACATTAAAAATTAGAATGTTTTTGTGGGAGCAAACAAAATGCCACAAAATACTATGATAAAACCTTAGCTTCACATCACTCCCCCCAGACCCCCTTTTGTAATAATTCATGTGTTTTTCAGCCCAATCGTATCGAAGAAGGGCTACATCCACTTCCTGGAGCCGCACACCAACGGCTGGGTGAAGCGCTACGTGGTTGTGCGGCGGCCGTACGTTTACATCTACAACTCTGAGCGAGACACAGTGGAGCGGGCCATTCTGAACCTGTCCTCCGCCCAGGTGGAGTACAGTGAGGACCAGCAGGCCATGCTGAAGGTCTGCGCCACGCCAGCAGCTCCAGGAACACTTCCCCTCTGCCACATCCATGTATGCCGCAATAAACGTTTGTGCTTCTCTCAACAGACTCCAAATACGTTTGCGGTGTGTACAGAACATCGTGGAATACTACTTCAAGCCACTAATGACAAAGAAATGCATGACTGGCTGTATGCGTTCAACCCTCTTCTTGCTGGAACTATCAGGTAAGTTATCTTGCTGAATTAGGAAGTGTCGCATATCTGTTAAAACCTGCTGAACTTTTTCTGATTATTCATTTTATTGTAGAACATGGAAGACTAACAGCTAACAGCTGGTAAGATGAATGAAAACTCATAAGTTGTCCTTGTTTTGCCTCTCAGGTCAAAGCTGTCGAGAAGACGAGCCGGACAGATGAGGATTTGAGGAAAAAAAGATACATGCAAAGACTACAATGTACATACTTCCCTGTTCTCCTCATTCCCATCGTGCTGAGCCTCGTTTCTACCATCACTGTCACCGGCAGCCATCTTCCCCCCCTGCTCAGTCTCCGTTCCGTCGTTCGTGTCCTCGCTGTTGGGTTTTTCCCGTCGGGCCTTAGCAACGCGCAAAGAAACTTCTGGAAGAATCAGTCACCGTACTATACCGGCATTATTTCACAGCTTGAGAACGGAGGAGGCAGCAGTTTCTCACGCCAGACTCCATTTGTACGATAAACGTGCTGTAGTTGTTGTCAGTGACACATCAAGCCTTTCTCATTTACTACTTTAAATAAATAAAGCAAACAACACAGGGACATGTATTCTTTAATAATGCCGCTGCCGCTGCACTACTAGCTAAGCTCACATCGCTACATTTGCATCGGTAAAATAGGAAAACATGTAGGTTCCTCTTCTGCTCTACTTTACTGCTAAACATAAAGTTTCAACTGGTTTAACCTTAACGGTCAGAAAAATATAAGCTGAAATAAAACTAATAATTAAAAAACAAAAAAACAACTCAAACTTCTTCAACATCAAACTTAAGCACACACAGCGAGGCAACAACATGGCACCTCCTCAGACTGCAGCCTGTGAATCCATAACATTTAGGGTATGAGGGTATTTTACATCTACATGACAGAACCAAACACCACCTCCTTCTTTTCCTTCCAGTATGATTTCTTTCTCTCTGACTTGTGTTTGAAATGTGATATATTTAGATTTTTAACAGCCTAATTATTTATTTCCACATGTATTTATTTACAAAGACGTTTATATTTCTAAAGTAGTACTCAGTGCAATTTCTGCACACGGCACTTTTTTAATGAGTTCCTGAACTATTTGAATAATAAAAGCCTCATCCCTACAGTTTCGCTTTTAAAGTAATCCAATAAACGCGCTCGGTTTCTTTGTGCTGAAGAAAACTTGAAAAATGCAACAGCCCTGAACGATTAGGATAGCTTAACCTTTGACCCAACCAATGTCCCATGGTAACGTTTTTGATATCAAGTTGGTCTTATCGTCCCTCCTAAAATGGGAAATCAACAGCGGTTCCTCACAGCACATGATATGAAACTGGCTTTCTGAATGATATGTGTATATTAAGTGTAGTGCCTCTCTTTTCTAACATTCTGCACAGTATGCCTCTGCACCGATTCCTTTGACCTCACATCCTTCACGCTGCTGTAATCATGTTCATGAAACGTCTGCACATCACGTCATCACTTTGCGTTTTCTTTCGTCTTTTTGTCATATGCATTTGAAACGAAAAGTTAAAATATTTGGAAGAGATTCAGTGTATCTCAGGATTGTCAGCTTGCATAGGGCTCTACTTCTTAACATGACATGCAAAATGTTTAAAATGCAACCCACCTGTAGCTTTAATCGCTTCGTTTCTACTCCGTTTTATTCCTTTGTTGTATATTTTAGCTGAGGTTTATCGTGTCCTAACTGTGACTCTGGTGGATTAGCATGCCTCAGGTCAGCCAGCCTACAGAGTATGCTCAGTTTGTCAACTGACTGCATGGACAACATCTAAAAGCAGGGAACTGATGCAACCATTATATTGCACACTCAGCATTGCATTTTTAGGAGCGATTAGACAGCTACAAACATGCTATCTTTTGTTTGTGTGTTTTCTATAGATGTGATTCATCCAATACCTGATATGTTAACAGTCTTGTGTGATGTGGAAATATTTTGGCTCATTCGGTGGGGGGGGGGGGTTGACTGATCTCCTCACCTGCACAACTGTTGTTAGTCGTAATAAATCAACAATTAGCTTGAATTGGCGTTCAAATCTCACAGCTCACCTTCCGAACAGAATCATTGTGCATTTTATCCACCTTCGTCCTGGGCGAATGCTCTCCTGTTTGTACTTTACTCATAACTCTGCATCACATTGTTTTATTTCAAAGCCCTAACAATCAACCTGGTCGTAATTGTTTCTGATTAGTTTTGTTCTGACTTTTTTTTAAGCAACCAAAGTTCTGTTGGTGCACTCACTTAAAAGTTCACTCTGAATGTATAAAAATAACAATAATATATAGGAATTCTTCTTCTGCTTCGATGTTTTTATGAATCTTCTGCTTTCCGGTTGGGGTTCCTCACTGATTGTAAGGCGGTTATCACCGGGGATGTACGCAGAGGTTCTGAGATCTGCCATGTAATAATCTGTCTGCTTATGTGTGGGACGATTATGGTTCACTGTGGCCTAGTTAAACTTTTATGTCTTGTACAAAGTAATGTTCTTGGTTGCTTTGCCGTTGCCCTCCTTCTAGTATCAGAATCTACCCTCACCATCCTACTGCAGCAGCAGCCTTCACACGCAATCACCAACCTCTCTTTTCCTGCCCTTGCCCCATGAAGTAATCTCACATTCTTGTGCTTCCACGTCTCTCTTTTTTTTTTTTTTTTAGCACCAATACATTCCATTGTTCTTTAAAGATTTTTGCATTGTATATAAACATGATTGCCGTGGACTGTGTATCATGCGGTTGCACTCATTAACAAACTCCTAAATGGGCAGTAGTTCAGTCGGTGTCTGTTTGTTTGAGTTTCCTGTCAGATGTTTGTGTACACTGAACACATTGTCATATATTAAATAAACCTGGAAGTGATGCAACACTAAGTGATGACTTGGTGTTTTTTTTTTTGATAATGTATAACTTTGGATCTGGTTTAGTACTTCTGTTGGGGTGTTTTTAAATTAAACCGTACAACATTGTAGAATAATGATGTACAATTCACTTTGGGTTCTCCCATCTTGAAGAGTAACATCCATCCATCCATTTTCTGAACACCCTTGTCCCTTAGTGGGGTTGGGAGGTGCTGGTGCCTATCTCCAGCTAACGTTCCGGGCGAGGGAGGCGGGTTACACCCTGGACAGGTCACCAGTCTGTTGCAGATGAAGAGTAACATGATGATTTAAAACATTTTGAGTTATTTGATAAGAAAAAAACAATATTAATTATCAATGTTGGATGAAGTCTTATTGTCCTCTTGTCCTACTGTACATAATCACCAAAGCCAATGCTGAAGCCTTTGTTTTTTCAGGCTGTTGTCCTCATATGTTTCATTGGGATGCGACCAAAAATGTTCCAGCGTTGTCTTCCTCAGCCAAAGCAGACTCAGGATTTATCACGGAAAACCCGCTTTCATCGAGTCTTCCATGACCTACGATTGTTTCTCGCTAGCCCAATGGAACCATTTGTTCTTCTGTCTAGAAATAAATCTCAGCCAAACATCAATCACTCCCATTTTTGCCCATTCGTCTTCCACTGATTCCATTGCATGTGTTCTGTTTTCAAACCGGACTGCTTTGATGTCTTCATTTTTACAACCTTATAACTTCGTGTGTACTTGGTCCAGATTTTAGATGCGGTTCTAAAACATCATTTGCAACATCATCTTGGATTTTATTCCCTTGAAGGGGTTGTTTATTTGTTTTTGTTTCCAATTATTTCTTATTATGTGCTGTCGTTAGCAACTCTGGACAAACATTGTGGGTCTTAGATTTACAAAAAGGGGAGGAATGGGAAATTCCTCTTTGTTGCATATTAGGCATGTGTGCATCTACTCCATAGCCAGACTAAATCTATTGCTGGCAAGCAAAACCTACTGCTTCTGAGACTTGGAACATTATAACCAATAAATACTGTATTCTGAAATGATTTAGCGATGGTAATATTGTACTGTCCCTACATAAAAACATACATACACACTTATAAATAATTCAACATAATTCCATATGCATCCATGTTGACATGTCATTCAGCTGGCAGCTTTCTTGGAGCCATGTTTCTTGTCATGGCTCCAGGAGGTTGAGGACTGGCTTGAAGAATCAGTCTTGTGCAGATGTATGTTTCAAAGATGCTAATTCAAGTTATACCATTTTACTTAACCATTAAGAGATTCTGTTATTTTTGCTTAAATTAATTTGATGTGAAATTGCACAAATTACAACAATGCATCTTTTTGGTATGTTTTACAAAGTCTGAATGATGTAGACAAAAAAAGCCCCTCCCCTTCCCATTTTTATAATTTATGAGTGACTTCGTTGCTCCGTGTGTGTGCCAGGGTTTCTCTCTGATATCATTTCCTTCATCCAACACGTCATACAAATCGGGTGACGTGGTTTGTAATCCAGTGTTTGGACCTTCAAGTCAGCAGGTAAAAGATTTCGGAGTTCTAAAATTTAAATTTTTTTTAAGCATACGAAGCTTAAACATGATAGATCGCATTGAAACTACTGCAGATTAACCAGTTCATTACGGTATTATACGTCTTTTAGATGTGGTAGTTGTAAAGCAGCATAGCCAGTCCTACATACTAGCTAGCTAGCTAATGATTCATAAAGTCGACAGTAAATCTACCTGGTGCATCTTCGGGAGACTTTGCAAGGTCAGACATGACGTCGGAGTTCTGTCTCGATAGTAAATATCCATGTCTGTCCCCGTTTGACAGCTCTCAGTCGGATGCTCGGTAGTTAATCCTAACATAAAAAGTTAGCTAAACTAGCTAGCTGAAGTTGCTTTCCGTGTGCTTATTTGATCATTTGCCAACTCTAGCTGACAGAAACAATTTGAGATAAGACATGTCATATTACAAAAAGTTTTGTTAGGATTTCCGCGTTCAGAATGAGCCGTAAATACGGGCGCAGAAAGCAGCCGGCCGTGTTTGGGTCAGAAACTTAAGGACAGACATGCTAATGATAACTGTTCACAGCTGCAGTGCAACACTGTTCCCAAGAAGACAGCGCTTAGTTTCTAATTAAACAATGACTGGTTTATGTCTTACGCTGACATAACTACCGTAGTTAGCAATAGAGAAGCTTTCCAACACTTCCTTCTGCAACAGGATTAGCTCCGTAGGACTCCAGAAACAGACCGACTGGATGCTTTCCATATGCTTATAGGCTCATTATGTATCTCGGTTTTATTTGTTCTTTCTGCAGCATGGCGGAGAAATTAGCTGACTTAACCCTGGTGGTGGGTCACACCCACAACGACCACAATCTTCACCACAATCCAGACATGAATGCAGAAAGGTGAGGAGGCTTTAGTTATGCTTTCTGGATGCCGTGAATGAACTGCTTCGGTTAAATTATAACAAGGTGTTGCATTAGTGGAAGAAAATGATACATGTTTTTAAAATTATTGCATACAAACAATTCTGAAACAATATTCAATTTTCCTTTCATTTCACAATCATACACCCCTTTGTGGTTGTAAGGTGACAAAAGTGTGAAAACACAGTAAGGCTGTCACAGTAACAAATTTTGCTGGACGATAAATTGTCCCAGAAGTCATTGCGATAAACGATAATGTTGTTTTGGGAGCATTTTTAAGTAATATAACGGTAATGGAGTAATAATGCAAGAACACATTTCTGGAAGACATTTTAAATTTCCAAAATAAATAAACAAAATAACAGAAACAACAAATAAAATTCATTATGAAGTCTCTGAAAACAAAATTAAGACAGAAAAAGGCTGAGACCAGAGCACCAGACTGAAGAGTTTGGCCATCCAGTTTTTGGGAGAAAAGGAGACAAGAAAAAAAATAAATAAATCATGCAAATCAAAATAATTAAGCTCATTTAGATTTATTACCACAGGCCTATTTAATGGTTTTGAATACTTTGCAAGGTTTAACAGTTGTTTATCTGACAGGATCTACATGGATTATAATGCCACCACCCCGATGGAGCCAGAGGTCATTCAGGTCATTTCTGAAGCTCTCCATGAGGCTTGGGGAAACCCCAGCAGCAACTACATAACAGGTGTGAAATACCTTCTTTTTGACTCAAAACAGAAGCTTTACCTCATTGATAACGAGAAAATAAGTCAGAATTTTTTATTTTTTTAATATATATATATATATATATATATATATATATATATATATATATATATATATATATATATATATATCTTTACTATAGATCTGGCAATGTTGTTTTCCAGGCGCCAGGGCCAAAGCCATCATCAACCAGTCCAGGCAGAATGTGGCTAGAATGGTTGGAGGCAAAGCAGAGGACATTGTTTTCACCTCAGGGGGAACGGAGGTAACGACTCCTGGTGTTTGAAAACGGTCGTCTCCTGCTCTCAGATCTGCTTTAAAGCAAGTGATTGGTCCCGCAGGCCAACAACCTGGTGCTGCACACGGCCGTGGAGCACTTCAGGAAGAGCCGCAGCGCCGCAGAGCACAGTGAAGGCCGACAGAACGGCTGCACCGGCCTGCCGCACATCGTCACCTCCAACGTGGAGCACGACTCCATCCGGCTCACAGCCAAGCACCTGGAGGCGGCTGGAAAGGCAGGTGGGAGATCACGTTTTCATCGGGATGTTTGTTTTTTTAAGAGTCTGTCCTTCAACCACTGAGGTAAATCTGCTTTTTGTTATTTCTGTCGTAGATGTAACATGTGTGCCCGTTTCTAAGGTGACAGCTCGCGTCGAGGTGGAGGACATCATCGCCGCCGTGCGCCCCAACACTTGCCTCGTCTCTGTCATGCTGGCTAACAATGAGACAGGAGTCGTCATGGTAACAGAAAAAAAAAATAAGCTCGAAAAGCCTCTTGGCCTGGTCTTTCTTGTTCTGAAAACCATTTTCCAGTTGTAAAGACTCAATGTTTGGATTGCCATAAAACCCATTCCTGTACGCTGAACGCCATTCGTCTTTTCAGCCAATCCCAGAGATTTGCCAAAGAGTAAAATCCCTCAACAAGCAGCACGAGCGGCTCAGGATCCTGCTGCACACAGATGCTGCCCAGGCGCTGGGCAAAATCCCAGTGGATGTCCAAGAACTGGGAGTGGATTACCTTACCATAGTAGGACACAAGGTCAGCAATTAGCTCCGCATATTAAAAGATTCAGCCTAAACTCTTTCTATAATCTGTTTTTTTATGTATCTGCATATGTAAATGTTTCAGTTCTACGCCCCTCGTGCCGGGGCGTTGTACGTGAATGGCCCCGGAACAAAGACACCTCTATATCCGATGCTGTTTGGAGGAGGACAGGAGAGGAACTTCAGACCAGGGTACGCCACGATATGTGTTACCCAGCAAGAAAACTCTGGAATAAGATCAAAAATAAGAACTCTAAAGATCTAAATATGACGTTATTTTGTTTTTGCCTCTCCCTTCTTTCCTCAATGCCACAGCACGGAGAACACGCCAATGATAGCCGGCCTGGGAAAGGTTGTTTACGTTCAACGCCTCGTACATTACAGATCACTAAAGTTTAATGCGCTGCCTCTGTAAAACAGAAACTGTAACAGGATCCTTTTGTTTGTGTTTGTGTCAGGCTGCTGAGCTGGTGACTGCTAATCTCTCAAGTTATCAGAGTCATATGCTAATGATTAAAGGGTATCTGGAAGAACGACTGCAAGTAAGTGTTTCCCCTAATAGACAGGCTTTGGTTCTAATCACATTTACTTTCACGTTTTCTGCACATGATATAAATCTAAGTTCTGTACCTTTTTATCACTGTCATTTGAAAAGAAGGTAAAGGAGAATTTTACAATCCAGAGGTTCTTTCACAAATCAAAAGGCTCAAACTTACTGCTCTGGAATCAGACAGACAATAGAGAAAGAATGATGTGGATCAGTGTTATGGAGGAAGTGCTTGGCATGTAGAGACGAACAGATTGGAATAAATTCTGTTTTATGATGCTTTGAGCTTCCAATACTAACTTCGGCTGATGCTATTTCTCTTTAATAACTGATATCAGATATCAGAAATTATCAGTACAGCATTATTGTACTTACCCACAGACAAAAGAAATAAAATACAGATGACAGCATTGGAAACTACACAAAATATTTCAAAGAAACACATTCAGAATATTAACTTTTCTTGAAACATAGACATCATTGTACCGCCTATTTTCTGAAACACACAAGGTTGAAGATTAAAAACGTGGATTATTTGGGCTTAATTTTGTCTCCAGTGAAAGGAAAGTCAGACTAAATAAAACAGGTTGAACAGTGACAGAGGGAACGTGAAAACGAGGCATGTCGTTTCATGAACTCAAACCACAATCTGCTGTTTCCGCCTCAGGATGTCTTTAGAGACAAGATCCGTTTCAACAGTCATTATCCCGGCTCTGATGTCCTCCCAAACACATGTAACGTGTCCATCTTGGGCCCGGTGTTGCAAGGTAATGTGTCTTTGTCCCCGTGTCTGTTTAGGCGTGTCAGTCCAAACAGTGTCCTCTCACCCTGCGCTGATGATTGTCAGAGCTGTTTGTAAGTGATCGAGCCTCTGAATGATTAATCTCTCTGCCCGCTTTAGGCTGGAGGGTTTTGTCGAACTGCAGGAGGCTGCTGGCCAGCGTTGGCGCCGCCTGCCACTCTGCCAGTGGACACAGGTATAAGAGTCTTAACTGTTTACCACTGGAGGAGAGACAGCAAGCTCAAATCGTGGCAGTGGAAGCTGTAGTGGCTCTTACAGTGTCAGCTGCTGGAAGGTTCCACAGCATATTGGTGATAGCTTTTTGGCAGGCGACAGGACTTCTGCCCTGGATTTGGTGTCAGCTGCTACGGGTTTGGTGACGGCTGCCACAACTTTGTGACTGGTGCCATGATGTTTGTAACAGCTGCCACAGAAGTCGTATGAGCTGCCACTGAAGTCATGGCTGCTGTCACAGATGTATGTGTATTCGTGTTTTCATTTTCTTCTTCTTCTTTTGATTAGTTCAAAATAGACACATTCATATTCAATATTAGATCTGCTACACAAGCCGTGGCAGCTAATACCTTATCTCTGTCACCTGCCACAAAGTCCACCTACACCTAAGCTGTGGCAACTTCCTGCAGCAGAAGTGCCACTGCCACGATTTGAGCTGCTGGCCTCTTGCTCCTGCCTCCTGCCTACAGCCCACTGGTTTTCCTGCGCGGTAACCTCCATGTTCTCTGTGTCTGCCAGGCCCTCCCACATCCTGCTGAGCTGTGGCGTCCCCACCGAGGTGGCGGCTAACGCTCTGAGGCTGAGCGTGGGCCGGGGGACGACCAAAGAAGACGTGGACGCCGTCGTGGAAGATCTTAGGGAAACGGTGGAGCTCCTGACGAAAATGAACTGACCCCTTTTCTTTTGAACTAAAGAGAGTCAAATAAAGATGTGCAGCGACGCACACGCACCGTCTGTTTCGCTACGCCAAACTTGATCCTGTAAGATTATGAGATATTTAATATAAATAATAAAGTGGGAGAACTTGGCCTGGCTTCATGGGTGATGTTATGGAAAAATGAATGCGCTATTGTGCCACACGAGCCGCTTATAAATCTCCCTTCCCTTAAAGCTGCAGACTGTTTGATATTTAATGTAGACTCCGCCATTCCAGATGGGTCACCTGTGTTCATAATTCCAACGCTGTGATGAATTTTTAAAATAACCCTTAAAAACCCTCATTGTAATCCTGACTTCTCCCGTTACTTAAGTTTCCGTGCTGCCTCGGCTACCCCATCTCCACTGAAGCGTGCTCCAGCATATGGCCGCCGCCACACAAAACAGAAGGCCGCGCGCGCTGCACCTCCAGCCGTCTTTCATTACTCTTCTATCGCCCCCACCCGCCTCCATCACCCCAGTAGCCCTGCCAGCCAGCTGGCTGCTGCCAGGGTGTCACTTTCCAGGCTCAGGAGGAGACGAGGAGAGCATGTCGTGTTTTTTTTTTTTTTTAATCATCATGTGATGGTGTCTCACGGTGCTCCGGGAAACTTGCCATATTCCACGTTAAGAAGCTGAGCATGGTGCTGCATCGGGCCATCCAGGCGGCTCGAGACGCAGACCTCACCGCTCTGAGGAGTCTAGCATCTTCCGGTCAGCTCTCACCTGCTATCTGCGATGCCCAAGGCGCGGGCCCGGTTCACCACGCCGCTAGGTGTGGACGTCTGGACTGCCTGCAGCTCCTGGTGAGCGACCTCGGGCTTCCTGCGGGCTCACGAGCCTCAAACGGGGCCACGGCGGCGCACGATGCGGCAGCTACTGGTAACATCCGGGAGCTGCAGTGGCTCGTGGAGCGAGGAGGATGCAGCGTTGAGGTATGTCTAGTTTTAGTATTTAGAAAGAAAAGACATGAAGAGGAATTAAGTATGAGCTTCAGGCAGCGGCGCCAAAAAGTGGGTATGAGTTACATGCTCATAGGGACGCTGCGCTAAAGGGGCCGCCGAAGTTATGGTGGAAAAGTAATTTCTAGTTCTCTATTTAGCAGTTGTGTGAAGGATATGATCAATAACTGAAAAACACTGATTAGGCGCCTCTCTGTGTCATTGCTACCTAGTTAAATGTGTGTGACTGAAGGCCTGCTACCCCTAAAAGCTCAGGTAGTGTCCTGTGTTAGCATGAGACGAGTTTACTGTCATGATTTGGTTGGGCTTCCTCAGGCAGGTTAGGTCAAGGCCTGATGTGATGAAGCTGGTGAAGGTCATGACCCGGGAGCCAGAGGTCACGGTGTGGTTTAATCTTACACATGTCATCCAGATGGATGCTGTAAGCTAAATGCTTCTCTGCTCAGTTAATTTTTTTTTTTACTATTCCTAGTTCCACTTGAACTGATCAGTAAATGCTACATGAAAACTTACAGCTTTTGTTAATGTTTTTAAAGTTACAAAAAGCTAGCTTTTTAAATTTTGTGTTACCCATTGAATGCATTAATTACCATATCAATAGCTGTGTGTGTTTATAAATGTTAATTTCAGTTAACTTCAAATGTAAATTATGGTCATATCCTTAATCTTATTCCTTGACACGAAGTGCATTGTAAAATTATTCAGTTGAAACTTTTTTACATTTTGTCACGTCAGTAGAACATTTTCTATTCAGATTTTCTTTAACAGGCCAACACAAAGCAATGGAAGTGTAGCTTCCATATGTATTCAGCCTTACTCTGATCCCCCTAAATTAAAACTAGTACGACCACTTGTCTTCAGAAGTCACCTAATTTCTAAATTAAGTCACCCAGTGCATTATTTGATCATCAGTGGGGACAGTGAAGCTGCTAGGAGTTCTAAGTTTTTTTTAGACTTTTGTTTGTAAAAATCTTTGAAAACCATATTTGAATTTTGTGTTGGTCAGAGACACGATTCTAATAACTTACATGGAACCTTAACATGTCGTTATATTGTTTTTGTACTTGATTGTTCGTTTCAATACTTGTATCCTAAAGAGCCGTTTCGTGGCTGCAGGTTTTAATCAGTACTGTACATGAACTTTTATTTATTTTTTAATGTATTACTAGCTGTTTGTGTAATATGTGTTGACTTCCTGTGGATCCACTTGCAGCAGTAGCAAGTCGAAATTATTTCCAGATGTCGGGTGCAAAGCCACCTCCTAAACATTCTTAACGACTGCACAGTTAAGTTTTTATTTGTTTCTTTTCCTCCAGAATTAGGAACTGTATCGACTCAAATTAAGATCTAATTATATGCTTATTAACAGTAATAACATTTTGTGCTGCAGCTCTGGAAAGCAGCACATCCTCCGATCCTTTTATCTGTTGTAGTTTTGAGCTGATATTGGGGAGCGGTTTGCCTCAGTGATCTAGTTTGGCCTGCGTCTTCTTCAGCAGGTCTCTGTGACTCTTTTCCAGGACGGCGACGCGGCGGGAGCCACGGCTCTTCACCTGGCAGCTCGGTTTGGCCGTGTGGAGGTGACTGAGTGGCTCCTGTCGGTTGGAGGAGTGGCCACTGCTCAGACAACCTGTGGAGCGGTACCAGCTCACTACGCTGCAGCCAATGGGGGTCTCACCTGTCTCCAGCTTCTCCTCCAGGAGGCGCCCAGGTGAGGATTGTGTGTTTCCAACCACGCTGCAGCAGTCTGTGGTCCAGACTTTAACAAGGCGTTGAAAGACTTGTGGAAATCCAGGACCCTGTTGCAATCTTGATAATTCTGGGGAGAAAAAAAATGTAGAATGATTTTCCCCCAAAAAAATCCTCATTCCAGGATTTAAAAGATATAAATGTGCATTAGTAAACAACAAAGCTTTCTAAACATGGATTTGTTGAGATCAAATTCTTTGATGCATTAGCCTCTAGCCCCTCGTAGTTCAGCCACTGACCCTTGACCTGGTGTTCTCAAACTGGGACAAGCATCACTTTTTTTTCTACAATTTTCACAACCAAATTTAGGGAAATTTCAAACTTTAATGTGATTTAAAGTGTCTGTTTGGGTAACACTTTAGTTGAAGGGTTGTGCGTAAGACTAACATAACACTGTCATAAACATGACATGAACATGAAGGAGTCTTCATGAATATTTATGACTGCTCTCATGAAGTGTTATTTGGTAAATAGTGATACTTTTAATGCAACGTTGACACTTTAAATGGACTTTTAATGCAACTTTTCAATAAAAGTGTCTTTTGTATTTAACTGAAAAGAAAAAAAAAAGACATGAAGTTCATGAAGTCTTCATTCATGAAGACTTCTTCATGTTCATGTTCCATGTTTATTACAGAGTCGTCAGTCTTATGCACAGCCCTTCAAATAAAGTGTTACCTCTGTAATGGAGGCCGTTCCAGTCCATTAACCTCTCTACTGGACTGTCCAACCGGATCCAACCTCGGCATTTTGTTGTTTTCATAATTTGTGGGAAATCTGTAAACTAAAAACTAACTAGATGAATGTTTCAAATGTTATAGCAGCTCATAGAAAATATACAAATGTGATTCATACAAATAAGGGATCCTGAAGTTTTTAGCATAGCTGGAAGGTCAACACAGATTGTTTTTTGAGACATTTATTCTTATCCTGTTTTCTTCAAGCATTATATATACAAATAGTAATAATGTGACTTGTTTTAGTGCTATTATCAGCTAAAGTCTTAGTTAAAGCATTTTTAACTCCCAGAGTGTTATTCTTTCATTTTTTAAATGGTGTAAAAATTAGATTTTTCACCAATTATTTCTAAATATCCTCATTACCAAACCTGTTTAAGTGCCTTGGAAATGATCGTCTGTCCTTCCACTGGTTTAAAAAGCTGAAACTCAGTATTTAGAGCTCAAACCTCCAATGGCTTTTCAGAAGGCAGGATGAGAGTGCAGCTCACACTGAGCCGTGCTCTGTTTCAGTGGAAGTGACCTCCCAGTGACCCCAGCGGGTGATAGCCTGTCGTCAGGTCCAACTGATGAAGTGAAAGGACGAGTTTCAGGAGAGAGAGAGAGAGAGAGAGAGAGGCTGCTGCTGTGAGGTGGCAGGTTGGAGGATAACTTTCCCCCCTTTTTTTTAAACAATTCACTACAGAGTCACACCATGACCTCCATATTGACTCCTTTCTGCAAAGCCTTTTGTAGAAACATAAAAGTCTGATTTAAGTCCAGTCATCCGATGTGGAGTCATCTGTATGGCTACTTTAAAAGCATGCTGATTAATGAAGTTCATCCTCACACTTTGAATCCCTGTTGTTTTCTTTACCAAACATCACTTTGCTTTTGTTGATGAATAATTGAGCACAGTTGCTGAATAAAGATGAGTCAGAGCCTTACAGTGTATTCATCTCGTTGCAGTAGCCTGATCTCACAATGAAACATGTAACTCCAACCTTGATAGCTGCAGTAGATAACTTTTACAAAAATACATATTTGTTAAAACTGTCACCATGTCTTAACAGTATAATATGAGACAAATAATCTGTATTATTGCGCCGCTCCCGGTCAGAAACAACCAATCAGAGCCAGGAGGAAGGACTTTGTGCTGTCAATCAACAGGTACACGCTGCTAAATGTGCTAATGGCGAAGAAACCACTTAGGAAAACGTTTCTCTGCTGTCAGGCTAGCCAAGCTAACTAGCCTGAGCATATTTCTGAGTTTCTGACAGAGCTGTGTATTGGTTGAGATCACAACAGAACCAGAGGGAGAAGGCAGAGGAGCTTTTCACAGATTATCTGTCACATATATAATACTATCACAACAGAGTGATAGTTTTAACAAATATGTAGAAAAAAAAAGATATACATATATAACATTTTTTTAAATTTACATAGCACAACTTTAACTTTAAATATATCTGAGTATATTTATTTAGTGGGGAAAAGGTTTATGCTAACATAACACCGCTTTTGGTAAATGACCAGTGGCAAAATTGTTCTGGAAGATGTATTTTATTAAATGTTAAATGACTGTAGCTTACACAGAGAGGAGTTTTTGACCATTTGTCTTTGAACAATCCCAGGACTTCAGACTCCTCTCCTATGTTCTGTTACTCTCAGTCTCTAGGGTTTAAGTCTGTGTTCTGACATGACTGTGAAAACAGAAGATTGTTTTGTGTCTTTTCATCAGCTTCCATGTCGATTTGGCCAAACCCTTATTTTTGCACAAGTCTCAATGATGACGTTTTGCTTCAAACCATTAACCAAACACCCATTTGTGTTTGTTCCTGAAAACTCAATCTCAGTCTCATATGACCAAAGCACATGAATTCAGTTAAAGCTCAATGGAGTTTGGCAAACTGAACACGGCCACCTTTTTAATGCTAGGACAGAAAATGTTGTTTTTTTCTGGCATCCCTCCAAGTAGCTGGCATGTAGATAGCATTTAATGGTTATTAGGTAGACTTGGTGACTCCAACGTGCCACTCTTTGCTGCGGTTCTCTAACTGTGAGATTTTTGCCCCTCCCTTGCCTTCCTGCTCTGTGTGGTGGCAACATAAATATGGCTCTTTATCCAGCCTTGTGGCCAGAGAAATGGGCCTCTGTGTCACATCATATTTATACCCCAGAGAAACAGAATTAGAAGTTCCAAGAAGCTCTAAACACATTTTTAAAATGTTTTTATTGAAAATGATTGAGTTTTATGATAGTTATATGACTGCTTTATTGGTGATCTTTTATTTATTTATTTATTTATTTATTTTCACTTGAGCTTTTCTTACCACTGAATAAATGTAGTGAAAATTAGACTTGGATTTTATTACTATCACTATTGTGATTATGTGATTCTCATTCTGCTTAGCAACCCAGAACAGGAACATTTAGTTTGCATACTTCACTCAACCCAGAACATGAATCAAACCTTTAGAGTGAAGTAGATCCAGAGAATGTCACTCAACCAGAGCAGGAATGAGAACAAACTTAGAATCCAGACAAACTCTTATTAGTTTATCTAGAGAAAACACTCATTACTTTAGATCAACATTATCAGAACAAGAATCTCTACTAGTTTATTAATCACAGACTACTCATTCTTAATCATGGGACTATGCTTTTTTGTTTTCTTTTTTCTTCTTCTGCTCTTTTCTTTGGTTTGTTGTTTTGTTGTATTTCCTTGTAATTCATGCAAAGCACTTTGAACAGCCTTGTTGCTGAAAATGTGCTATATAAATAAAATTACCTTACCTTGTGTTTAGTTTGAGATCATGATCCTGCTAAATTTATTTGAAGGCTTTTTACATCATGGTTCCCTTTGCTACCCTCCAATCCTCATCCTCTAAAAGCCTGTAATGATGGACCACAGAGTTTACTGAACACAAAAGGGATATTTTAGGATGATCTCCCCATCTATTAAAAATAGATGCATGGATTTAGAGTGGAAAGTTTTCTCATGATATTTTGCGATACTTTTGTGATTACGCTAAACGTGACGATAAGAACTAGTCATTCGATTTTTTTTAGGTAAATGTATGACTGTCACAAACAAATGGTGCTTTTGAAAAACATTTCTACAAATCTCACTTCTCTCATAGAGAAGTGTGATTTGTATCACTAAGCTTCACACGGTAACTGTTTTTTCACATTTATTGGTACTTTTTGATGCTTTTATTGAACAAACAGTGGAGAGAATAGTACCACTAACAATACTGACAATAATCATTAACTGAAATTTATTGTGACAACAATAAATCAACATTCTTCTCATGACAAGAAATGTATCACGATAAATGATACATTTGGAGCACATACGTTGATATCTGTACTCCCAGCCTGAATCCCATCAGTTTTTCCATTTGTGAAGCACCTAAACATAGTACTTCTGTCTCTTTAATTCACTTTACTTCTACGAAAAGCATACATTTGTAATTTTCATGATAGTATTTGGTTCCTGTTGCTGCAGTAACCTCTCTGTCCGTGTTCTGGCTGCAGGTGTGTGAACCGGCAGACGGCCACAGGGGCCACGCCGTTGTACCTGGCCTGCCAGGAGGGGCACCTGCACGTGGCCCAGTACCTTGTGACAGACCGCGGGGCCGACGTTCACTTGACGGCCTACGACGGCATGACGTGCCTTCACGCTGCTGCTCACATGGGCCGCCAGGCTGTCGTGGACTGGCTGGTCAGTGCTGGGGATTTCTCTGACCATTCTCTGAAGAGGTCCTTGTTGTTGTTGCTGCTGCTGCTGGTTTGGTCTGAGCTGCGTTTTTGTGAATTTTCTAATTCAGGTGACCTACACCGACGTGGGTTTGTCCTGCCAAGACAGGGAAGGAGCAACTGCTATGCACTTTGCCGCCAGCAGGGGGCACCATTGCATCTTGGAGAAGCTGCTCCACGTGGGTTCTAAAGTCATCAGAGATTTCTGGGGAGGGACCCCTCTTCATGATGCTGCAGAGAACGGGGAGCTGGAAGTTAGACTAAGCTGTTTATTTATTTGTTGGCACAATTTAAAAGGGAGGGAGGGAAAAACAAGCAGTTTTATTTGTATTGTTATTTTCTTCTCTGCTGACGTCGTCTCATTTGATTTCTCAGAGCTGTAAGATCCTGTTGGCCAACGGAGCGAACCCCACAGAGGAGGATATTGATGGGTTCACAGCAGCAGACTTAGCAGAGTACAACGGGCACTCTGAATGTGCCAGGTACCTTCGTGCCATAGAGAAGAACGTAAGCTTTCTGGGTCAGCTGCGGATTTCGGCGCAGCTACATTTCCTTTGCCTAATTTATGTTTTTAAACATAAACTGCGTTTCCATTTGCAACTCTCCATTTGGCAGAGTCGCCAAAAATGTATCACCATATTTTTACTCAAGTAAATGTACAAAGTAGTATACGAAAAAAAAATACTTGTGTAAGATTAAACAAGTTCTTGGTAAGTACAGGGTACATGATTTGAGATCATGATTTAATTATTCAAAGTGATGTAATCATTTTGAATAATTGATTCAAAATTATTTAAAAAATTATGTTGTGCAAATTCTTAAGGCTAAATTAAACATTAATACATATATATATATATATATATATATATATATATATGTATATATATATATATATATATATATGTATATATATATATATATATATATATATATATATATATATATATATATATATATATATATATATAAAACATATTTGCAAAATAAGAAATTCAACTGTACACCTTCCCAAATATTTTTCTAAGTAAAACTAATGAAACCGACACTTACAGTATGCACATGTATGTTAGACCAGGTTAATATACAAAGACTACTGTATCTTAACTTGACCTTCAAATGGCACATCATGCTCAGCAGATGGAAAATAACAATGAAGCAAGAAGTCTCACTTTAACATAAACTGTAGGTGCGTCTCATGTGGGCCTGTCACGATAACAAATTTTGCTAGACGCATTATTTGTTGCGATAAATATCGTTTATTGTGATAAACAATTATATTGTTGTTTTGAGACCATTTTCAAGTAATATAATAGTAATAATGGCACAATGATGCACAATGATGCAAGAACGCATCCTCCAGAATCAATAACCTTTCCATTCTGATTGGTCTGATTGATCCAAAACAAATAGAGAAAACAACAGAAACAGCAAATAAAATCAATTATGAAATCTCTGTTAAATGAAATTATCTTTCAAAAAAAGGGCTAGTTGCGACCTAAGCACCAGACTGACGACTTTTATCTCTCAGTTTTTGGTGAAAAGAGAAAAACGATAAATATTTTGCAAATGAAAATGATTGAGTATCTTATAGTGTATCATGCCAGTAACTGGTTCATTGTTTATTGTGACAGGCCGAGTGTCATGTATTTTTGGTTAAAACAAGATTGTTCTTTATTCAGTAAAGTTGCTTGCTGTTGGTAAACAGAAATATTAGACTGTTGCCCTTCTGCTGCTTTCTGAGGGGATTTGAAGGAATATCAAACAAAATGATTGGGATCCATTGGATGACACATTCTAATATGTAAAATACTTTTAATTGAGACACACACTAATCGCTTTATTAGGTACGACTGTTCAATTGCTTCTTAGCAAAAGCAGCAACTCAGCCAATCACGTGCCAATGCATTTAGGAATCTGGACATGTTGAAGATGACTTCCTGGAGTTTGAACTGAGAACCCACTGTAGACTGGTGTGGGTGTTGAATGGATAGCGATAACATCTCATAAATGTTTACACGTGATGCAAGTATTGAAAACTAGATAATAAAATCTATAGTTTTTTAGCTGTCAATCCATCAAAATTCATCTGTCTGAAGGGCACATAGTGTTTGTCAGGAAACCAAAGTGCGTCTTCTGCAATAAAAGGGATGTAATACGCAGACATATTCTCAGATACACAATTGTAACACTTTTATTGGAAATGTAATAATTATACTTCATCTTGTCAAAATTACTGTGTATAGAAGAAACAACTGATTTTTTTAGCAAGTTTGAGCAAGTTGATCTTGTTTTAATCCAGTGGGCACATCGTGTTGGTCCTACATCTGTCTGCTGGTCAGCCCAAGTATGTTGTGTATAAACATACTTGTTTATGCACACGCATGTCATGGGCTGGTCTGAACAAACCCCTGATCTGTAGAGACTTATGCTCACAATCATCTCTCAGGCTTACAGAGAACTGAAAAAGAGAGACGATATCCAGCGAGGGGCTTGTTGACCTCAGAGGTCACCTGACACCCACAGCCTACCTGAGTTTTGTCGCTGACCATGTCCAGCTCTTTCTGACTGCAGTGCACACATCTTCTGATAGCTTCTTCCACCAGGCTGATGCATTGTGTCACAAAGCTCCAATCGCCTGAAACTGGTGTGTTGTAAATGATGGCGAGGTCGCTGTACTCCAGTGACCTCCACTGTTACCAAATCCCAACGTCATAGAGCATCTTTTGACCTGACTGAACTAGAGACATTTTGCAACTTTCCAAACTGGATATTACACTGATTACCTAATTCTGCGATCCAGTTACCTGGGAAATGGGAACTCTGGGCTGGGTTTGACATCAGACCTGAGGTGTTCTGGTTAAGAAGACATGGTTTCAACATGGTGACACCCATAAACACTGTTAGCAGCAGCTTTTACGAACATTGTTTGTAAAAGCTACAAACAATTCTTGTTTGTAGCTTTTACAAACAAACATTTCCATAAAATAAAACACTTTATTTTATGGAAAATAAAGTGTTTGCTTTATTTTCCATAAGCAAACACTACCTTTAATGTGTTCAGTTGAGAGTAACAGGCGCTGTCTGTAACATTGATTTCAGACGCTCTCTTCCATGTGTGTCTTGTGAAACAAACACGTTTCCTCCACAGTTTACAACTGTTGATGTGAGGAGCGGCCATATTGAAAAGCTGCCTTATAAGTCCTAACTGGAGATAGTCAGTTGCTTGCAGTTTCCCAGTGGGAAATCTGACTTTGGAGGGTGTTTCAGTTGATTTTTGATTTTTGTTTTTTTTTAATTGGCAAAGTCTGAATTTCCCAGCTCCGAGTACAACTGGAGAACAGGATTATCACTAGAAAAAAAAATCCTTAAATTTGTAAGTGTAAAAAATCTTTCGCCCCTTAGCGCCCCCACCCAGCATCCAACAGAAACAGCTGCCAATAGCTGAAATGCTAGGCTAACTGCAATCTGATTCTGCTTCCCGTCCTTCACCTGAGTCTTCTTTGGCTTCGACGTGAAACAAATCAGCGCTCCGAACGGGGAATGGTGGTGGGGAGAGGCCGGTCAACAGCAAACATCTGGAAAGTCTTGAAGCCTCCGTGAATCATTTTCTTAATTTGTAACATGCATTTGATTCGGGCCCGGCCTGTCACTCCGCTGAACTGCTCCCTTCCACTCTGCTTGATTGCGCTGCTCTCGGTTTAAGAGCTCTAAGAGAATGAAGGATGAAGGCTTTTGTGTTTAATAAGGCATTACAGGCCACAATGGCGTGTGATCAGGAGGAGATCCATTCCTCTCCGTTTGCCTCAGAGGGCTTTATGGGATTAGCTCTGGTGTGCGGGAAGCACAACGCTTGTTAATGAGATGAATATTTTAGTGGTAACAGCTTGACGTGAGATTCGTATTTCTTTCTAAATGCTGACGATGAATTCGAACGGAGGATTACAACCAATTATGACATCAAGGTTGCAGCTCGTTGCCCTGATTTAGAACAGTGTCCTTCAATCCCCACAGCGATATGCTTGCAAAAGTATTCACATCTCGGGAGCTTTTTCCTCATTTCCTCGTGTTTCAAGTTCAAACGTCAAAGTATTTTGTTGCGATTTTGTCCGTTTGATGAATGCAAAGAAGAACCAATTGTATACTTTTGCCTGTCCCATCTCAAGAAAAAAAAATTGTCCGTACAGCACGATGGTGCAGTCAGTTGTGTGCTCAGCGGGTCAAAAAGTTCAATCTTTGTTTCAATGGACAAGAGTGACTTTCTTCTCTCCACGCATCAGTGAAAGTCAAATTTGCAGATTGACGGTGACGTTTTAAAAAACTTGCTTTAACAAAATTTAAAAACATCAAACACTGTGGAAAGGCACACAGTAACCACAGGTGCACTCCAAAGGAATCCATAAATAAGTCAGCTGAGAAGGTTAGCACTCCTCCGTGAAGAGGATGATGATGATGGGGAATCAGTGAGGCGTGGCTGCCGTGGCTCCAATTCACAAACAATTCACCACCCCCCCATATAAACAATGGGAGCTAATTAGCACAGGGGCCGCTGTGGCGTCAGAGGCGGTCGGAGTCGCTGCTACCTGAGGGCCTATCGGTTACCACTCTCCTGCGGCTCAGGTGGAGGGCCCAGGGGCCGAGCCTGATACGGGATCTGCCGGTTTATGTTTCAGTGTTTTCACCGCTCTGATGCCTGGAACCAGCAACTCAATCCCTCAGAGTACCAAGGAGAGCAGGATGCCATCGACTTCAAACGCTCGTCTGATCCTCTGTGTCATGTGTTCTTCTTTCTTTTTTTATTCCATTGACTTGGAAGTGTTATGATTGTCACCTCTGGGGACTGTGTGTAGTTGGTAGACTGTAGGGTGTATCGTGTTTCTTGGCTGTGTGTTGGTTGAAGTGGATACAAAAGCTTGATGTTAACAAAGAGGTCGTCTTGACTGCGGACCTTTAAGTAATAGACGGCGGGTTTGACTCTGTGATATGAAGGGAGCCGACTCTAATGCTTCAGAAGGTGGCAGATCTCATTTTGGCGCAACACTGCAAAACCACAAAATCACACCAAGTATTTGTGGTCTAGTTTCTTGTTTAAATATCTTAGTACACTTGAAAAAGGACAACATTAACTTACAAGTAACTATTCATTATTGTCTGAAAACAAGCTCCTATTTTTTTACTCAAGTGTACTATTTGCACTAGAATCTGGACCAAAACTACTTGGTAAGATTTTGTGTTTTTGCAGTGCATCTCTAAATATGGAGACAGAAACAACAGAGAGTTGTCTGTATACGTTCATGTTAGAATCTGCCCTGTCTGTCCTGAGATTGCATCTCATCAACGGCTCCAATCAGATAAACATCAGCAGCAGTATGAAGCTTTTCTTCACACAAAAATATAGGACGCAGTTTTAGTCAACCCACTTACTCCAATACCTCTAGGATGTTTTCACACCTGATAGTTTGGTAGATTTGGTTTGATTAGGGACCAAAATTGCAACATTTGCTACATTTCCAGCTGGCGAGGTTTGCTTTCACACTACACTGTGTCAAACGATCCATACTAATCGAAAAACATTTTTACCTCCTCGCCTGTGGTGGTGCTGCAGCAACAACTATTGAACAAATCAAAGAAAAACCTCAGAAAAAGACCAACTTCCTTCTTCACAATTCGCACCTTCTCCCAGTAGTGCTAGACTTGCACATTTATTTTGGCTCTGTTGACCCAGAATGCCTTGCACTGTAATCCACTTCCTGCTTATATGCATTCAAACTGTGCCAGAGTTTACTTCAACTGAACCGAGTCCGCAGCCTTTAGGTGGACCAGAGTTCACTTCTTTGGTCTGCATTAGAGCTCCATTGTGCATTCACACCTCCTCAAACGAACTGGACTTTTTTGACAGTGAGCTAAACAGGGCTGGGGTGAATGCAAGTTCAAACCTACCAAGACATGACCTTTTACCCCAAATGATGGGCTATGAAGGAGAACATTAATCAAAGAAGCAGTTGACAGGGCTGTTGTAAATCTGAAGGATTTACAATGGCAGAGATCCAAAGCTCAGGTGGAAGAGACTTTTGATGACAAAAAAACAGTCTTTTTGGAAGAGTGGCAAGAAATAAGTAATTGCTGAAAGAAAGCCAACAGAAGTACTGTTTTCAGTTTGCCACAAAGTATTGTAGGTGGTGGAGCAAACATGGGGGAGAAGGCGATTTAGTCAGATGAGAAGAAAATAAGTTTTTTTTACCTTTCCTTCAAAAAGCAAACGTGCATTCAAAACACACAAACCCAATAAACCACATTGAGATCTGTGGCTGTAGCAAACACTTGTATTATAAACACTTGTATTTTATAAATTTCATTTAATTCAATGCAGAAATGACTTTTCATACAATTACATGTATAAATCAGAACAAAAAAAAAAGAACTGGAAGAGAGTCAGGTTCACATTTCCGTACGACAAAGACTTTGTTACCGCAACATTCACATGATTCATTCAAGATTCACCGAGATCGTAATCTGACAGAATGCTCATTGTTTGCTCTAAAGTTTCACATCAGTTTCACTTGGATCAGTTTTTCCATCACGTTTACTCAACGTTTAGCCAAATACGACCACGCTTTGCTTTGTAGCATGAACAGAGAAAAGCAAAGTTTCTTTTCCACTGTGATGTTTAACCTTTCAGGACAAATTCTTCAGGTTCTCGTCAGGTCTTTGAATTCTGTGTATAATCAAACGGCCAAAGACAACCACACATAACATGCTACATGTTGTAGTTTACAAAATCCCTAACTCTAAAAGCTCTTACTGCTTCCATCTGGGGTCAATAGCAGCCAGGTGCTGCTAATCAGATGCACTTCATCATATCACCACCAATCATAAACACATGTATAGAATCAGAGGTTTTGCCAGAATGCAGCACTGCAACATTCAGCTGTGGGTTAACGCAAGATGGAAAGACAACAAAAAAATAAATAAAAACTGGTGCAAAAGGCCATTTTCATACTATCTGGAATCAGTCGCTCTGCAGAGACAAGAATCTCCTCTCAGACCTTACTTGGCCCTGGTTAGCATGTTGTTCTTACAATCGTAAAAAGTGTCATCAAGTGTGATTTGTTTGGCGCGGTTGTCAGGAGAAAGGCTTTCATTATCGAAGTAGAACATGGAAGTGTCGCATTTCATCTTCAGAAACCGCAAGACCTACACCGCAGGAACCAAAGTGGAAATGTTTGGTCAGATTCGACAGCAACACATTTGGAGAAAACCAAAGTAGATGTTAATGTGAACACCCCATACCAACTGGAAAGCATTTGGGCTGATGATTTGAGCTGTGCAGCCAAACACGCTGGACAATCATTCAGTCGCTAATTGAATCGTAAAAGTTTCAATTAAAATGCGAGGCCATCTGTGTGACAGCTGAAGCCTGGTGCAAACCTTTTTTCATGAAATAGAACAAAGATCCGAAATGCGACCTCAAAACTGCAGCAGAATCGCAGACAATAAGTTGCGATGGGCCAATGCAACACATGGCTACAACAAATTATAGAGCCCTCACAGGATGATGAGGCCATCATCATTTTTCTTTGTGCGGATGTTGTTTCCAGGGTGATGCATGATGTTAGGATTCCCTCACACATTGAGCTTTGCATGTTGGCCAAACACATTATTTTTGGACCTATTTCACCAGAAATTCTCCTTCCACAAGCCTCTGCAACAGCAGTCAGTCTGTGGGCTGAAAATGGTTGGCAACCACCATTTTGGTAGCTGGCCTCTATCATACTACCACTGGATCTTCATGTTGCTTTCTTCCAACGATGGCTTTCTTTCTTTATTCCACTTTAGACCAGATGTGTGAAGTGTGTGAACAGTTCAAACATCCATTGCATATGCAACAGATTCTCTCACCTGCACTGCTTTTTATCAATGAAACCTTGATGACACAAAAACCTCTGAAGGCAGGTTGGTTGTGCACTGGATTTTTTTTAAGGGTATTAGAGTTACGGGGCTGAATAGAAATAAATTATTTTTCTTTTGTGAAGGCCGACTAGTTGGTGCAAAATCTCGATAAAGTATGCTAAGGTTTGTAGTTTGAACTTGACTTAATGTCAGTTATATTCAAGTTGCTGTGATAAAACATAAATTGTCCCAACATGCTATTGCCAGCAGTACTAGGAATGCTGAAACAAGGTCAGATGGATAAGCATTACCCGCTTTAGTGTGGAGTATTTGTGTTCATCCGGGAGCTGTTGGAAAAACACCACCTGAGTGCGCGAGGATAAAATGTCTTATTTTCCAGCTGCTCTTCCGCTGATACTTCCCGTCGTGCTACAACACGGCCATTTGTCTGTCCATGCATTAGTGACATTACCAGCCACCCAATCCCGCCGATTAATTATTAACGCCACTCTCCGATCGGTTTATTGTTTATTGCCTGACGGGTCTTGGCCACCAGTCGAGATGCTGGAGAGGGTTTTAAACAAGTGGTCCGAGGTCATGAGGCAGTGTCACGTCGGCAGCGCGGGACTGACCCCCTCGGACGTCCGGGCCGCCTGAGTTTGTTCCTGACAGGCTGTCGGCCGGTGTGGAGAGCAGCGTCAGGTCGGTAAATTCCCCGTAGATCGCTGTGAGTTTGCTTTTTTTTTTTTTTTTTTTTTTGTCTCATTTTCCCTCATTCTCTCCGAGCGGTAGGAAGTGACTAGCCAGGCTGAGTAATTATTTTTCTGAAATGAAAGGAAAGTTTTGTACACTCTGTCCACGAGGCCTGAACTGGCAGATGTCTTGGCAGCGCTTTGCCTACTTTCTGATCAGTTATTGCCTGTTACGGTTAGGCATGACTAATACAACAGGCTTATTGCTGTACTTTATTTTGTGATTGTTGACTTTTGCGTGGACTTTTGCTTTCCTGTTGAGCCCTGTAACCTTTTTTTTTTTTTTTTTTTTTTTTTTTAGATTCGACATTTTCATCCAGAGTGATTAGAGTTTTCCATCGCAAGCAGAAGTAATGAATTGAATTTATTTCTCATTCATCTCCCGGTGACAGATGCAAATAATGTTGTAAGTGTTGGCAAAACACATTGTCAGTTATTAGCCTCGCAAGCATTTACCTCGGCTTAGGGAACCTGAGCGCAAGCTGCCATGCGAGAGGGAATGTATTTACACTATAGTGGTCTGTGTATAATGCACACCCAGTGTATACATTCCAGGTTGCAATTTATCACCGGGAATTTGACGACTTTTACATGGAAGCAGGTTGCTTTAAAAGACTGACTCCAGCGTTGCGTTACATGTCGTGTCTTTTAAGTACACATGGTGTTCTGAAACACTTAAGCTCTCATGTGGCTCGCCCTTTTGGGAGTGAAGATTACTGTTCCTGCATGCAAGACAATGAGACAGCACTGTTTCCTAACTCTTGGCTGTTAATCCGCGGAGATCGCGGTCTCTCTCTCTCTCTCTCTCTCTCTCTCTGTCTCTCTCTCTCTATTCGACCGAGGCAGAGTGGCTCCGAGCCAATTGTAGGCTATCTGTAGCTGCGTGGCAACTGTGATGGACTGCTGATGAAAACCAAATGTTTTCTGGCCAACGAGTCCAATTAAACGCGCACACACGGCTCAGGCGCTGCTTTCAGGACATTGAACCGTTACGAGAAGGGTCACAAGGCCTCCTCCCCACCCTTTTCCCAGACCATAATGTTGTTTATCTATTTGTGGATTGCACAACTTCTGGGAAGTTTGTCTCTCCGCCTAAGCAGTGTCACAGCATATTTTATGTAGCTCCACATCAAAGTGCTGAGCGAGAGGAAATGGCAGGACCACCTCTTGGACATAAAGCACAACAGCATGCAGCAGCATATTAGGTGGGCCTTTGATGTTTTTGGTTGCTAATAATGTCCTTAGAGAGCTGAATTTGATTTGCATTGTGTATGGAGCGCATTAAGACAATGCAGGTTCATTAAACGGAGCCTAAATGTTTCCATATACCCTACATCCTCCCCGGAGCGGTGTGAATGCCACCACTTATTCACGCTCCCTTACTACACTCCTTTTGTTCTTTTCTTTTACAGAGGATGTCTGCAGGACTTAACATGGCACCTTCCATTATGACTCCTAAACTTTTGCTTTGCCTGGGAAGATTTTCTTCTTCTTCTTCTCTTTCTCCTTCGTTTGGTCTTTGTTTTAGTGAAATAATGTTCAGATTAATGTTATTTTTGGTAGCCAGTGAAATAGAAAACTATCTCCCCACATTTCTCCACCACAAATTTTGTCAAGATTTGACTTCACTTGATTAGAGAACTGCCTACACAAATTTTCACTGACAGCTGGAGCCAGTTTTTTTTTTTCCTTTTTTTTTTCTTTTCTTCCATATTTCACCAGTTTGTTAGATCTTCTGAATAACAAATTGTCTAGCCATAATTATGTCAGGGTATTCAGTAATGAAACGTTGAGGTCTAATAATGAGATACCTAACCTTGATGCTTAACGTCATCAACCCAATCAATGAGCTTTAGTTATGAAAAGACAAGAGAAGGAGACCATGATTGGATTGAGATTGTCAACAGATGGCACTTGGGAATATTGAATACATACTGAATACCCTAATCAGGATTCCCCTCATGTTATTTAATAATAAGCATTTGCCAATATTGAGTCCAGGTTTGATACCCTGTTAAAATCTAAACCATGCACTTAAAAATAGTAGCTTTAAAGTTCAGCGAAACGGCTCCAAGTTTCATCAGTAATGCTGTTGATGTTTCATACAGTTTGGAGCAAAATGCTACACCAAGTTAGGCTAAAATGTAGAAACATATTTTACCTGTTGGCAATGCTGAGACTTATGGCCAGTTTCAATAATGTAGAAACATTTTCTGAAAGGATTCTTTCTAATAAAATTTCAACATGTTACAGTGGAACAGCATTTTTTTTGTTTCACAAGGGCAGGAGGGTGGGGGGATCCAAGCTAGCCGGGGGACCTCAGACTGACGTAACTCAGCATTGAAGCTACCAACTTGCTAATATCTAAATAGATAATATGAGCTTATACCAGTCCTCAAGAGATGAACCCATAAGCCACAGAGTAGTAAAAGCTGTCAGACAACAGCTGTAAAGATGCTTCAGTAGAGTTGTATTGCTTTATCAGAAAAAACCCAATGTTGCTACAGTATTAAAAATACCAAGAATAGTTCTCTTACTATTGTTAGAGTTGGAAATTTTAGTACTGTAACAATCCTACATGACTCAGAGGAAGCTGAAGCAGTCAATACTGTCTCCCTTATTATGCAGATTTTTCTAAACGGTAGCACAATTGTGTAGGAAAACCCAGAGTCATTAACTTGACAAATGAATGCATGCAGCCTGAAACACTTGCACACAAAAATAGGATGTGATTTTCAGAAATTGTCTGCAGAAATTGTGGCTCCTTGCTAGGGTTGCTGCAGACAATCAGAGGCAATTGTTTAGTGAGAGAGAGAGAGAGAGACAATCTGGTTTCATTTAAAAATAATATGCAATCCAGTCTCAAGTAGCAGATCGAAACATTTCTAAAAGAGAAAGACAAAGACAAAAAGAGGCGTTTTGGATTTTTTTACAGAAGCACTATCTGAAAGGTTAGGCTGTAGAATAGAGAAATTATTTGGCTAATAGGACCTTTAGTTGATCTTTCATCTTTGTGTCAGATATTTAGATAATGTCCTAATATTAGTGTAACCCAATAAACAAACAGCAGTGACTAGAGTCTAATCCTTACCTTTATGATCTGAGCCACATTGTAGTTTTCTGATTGTCCATATTTTCATGGTTTGATGTGTGTAGGCGTCGTGGACAGACAGATCCATTGAGGTTCTCGCTCCAGCAGAGGAGGACATCAAGGTGAAGCCGACTGTGTTGTTTTCACGCAGCAAAGAGGACTACTACGGGAGCCTGAGCGAGGAGTGCAGAGACAGTCACATGGATAGTTTGAAGGTAAACACTGAGGTTCTTTCCATTTCTTTTGCAATTACTAAATTAAAACAACCTAAAACCTGATCTTTCAAGCAACCTGAGTGTGAGGAGCCACCAGAGGCTAGATACCCTCAGCCTCCATTACCTTCTGCTGCAGAGAGAAGCACAGCAAGGACACTAGAGCAAGTTCAGATCGCTGCATCTGGTACGGCAAACATCTCTCTTTATCTTGTTTAATAACTCTTTGAGCCTAGTAGTGGGGGTGTGGGGAATGGTACTGTTTAATACTTAGTGTCTATGTTTAATCTGCAATGAAAAGTGATTAGAGCATGAAGTACATTTGATTTATCTTGCAGTTATTAAAGGTTTTAATCAATCCAAGGCAGCTGGGAGTGAGAGAAGTGCCTCGGCTGATAAGACAGCGTTTCCTGATACGAACCTGCTGGCTGAGAAAAAACTCCTGGGTGACATGAAAAACATTAAATCGCTGAAAGACTCAGGGATGTCGGGAGTTTTTACAGGACAAGCGGTAAGTTCACCGCTCTATTATACAGTTCAAATAATCTGAGCACACTCCTGTTACTCTCAGGATTTTCTAAATTTATTTCCTATTTATGAAGAGCGAGATATTCTTTTGATTTAGATAGTTTAAATTTAAAACTTAAGTTTTCCATCTGAATTTTATTAATAACACACTGCAGTGCATGCCAAAATATACAAGTGTTTTTGCTAAGAGGTTTTTTTTGGGGGGGGGTAACACATTTTTGTGCAAACACAATCTGATGTAGCTATTTTTGGCATTCGGCACATATTCAACTTGAGAAAGGTGCAACCCCTATCAATAGATTACAGGAAAACTTGGCTCCTTGGAAGGAATTATAGATTCATGAGGGTGTTTATGCGCCACGTCCTACCATTTTTCTTGCTTTCTTGCCAGAGCAAGATGGTGGTCCTTCCCACTGAGGAGGCTAACCTGTCAGACATCGACTATCTGGTGCCCACCCACGACGAGACAGGTCAGCCCATAGCTGAGTGGAAGAGGCAGGTCATGGTGAGGCAACTGCAGGCGCGGCTGCTGGACGAAGAGGACCAGAGGAGGAAGGTAACGTCATCACCCACATCTACTAGTGCTTCATAAGTTCTATTTAATTCAAAAGCTACTAACATTCACACTGATGGTTCAGATATTGAGGTATGCTATTGTCCACAATCAGCAAAAAATCTATTTTATTCAGAAGGTCTTTTTCTTCTTTGATAAAGCAAGGTTAGCTTACATTTAGCTTGTTTAAATTAGGAAGTGGCAAATGAGACACTGCTGCAGAAGAGCCTTGTCTTAGAAAAACAGTGGTTGTTTTGTCAGAACAGCTCATCAATTTCAAAAGACAAATTACTTATGAAACATACTTATGAGATGGACCAGCAAGGTTCTAGAGATAGAATAGGTAACAGCAGGGGCGCCTGCAGGATGCTATCGGAGGGTACGCACAAAGCTATCATTGCACCTAATCCACACGAATGCAGCCGCATCCCCGACACGCATAAACCAAACACACACACACACACACACACACACACACACACGCACACACACACACACAGATATGATAGGAATGCAATGCGCATGGCCGGTTCAGGTGGTGTGTCTGAGACTTCCAGAGGCGGAGGTGAAGCGACAGTGTTTTCTTCATTTCTACTCTTTTTGACAAATTTAATTTTCCCAGTGCAATGTGACGCTGGGGAAGAGAGCGGCAGGTGTCACGGTCGGTCAAGGGAGACGGAATGGGGTGTCACTGTATAATCACATTTAACTTACAGAAAGAGCATCAAGTCGCCAAGTAAAAGTAAACTGACCAATAACATTTAGGTTCAGGATGGACATGTGCTCACATCCACAGACGCATGCAGATGTGGGCTACGTCCAGAATATTTTGGGACAAAAGACAATTTTTATTTTATTCCAAAATCTTTTGAATAGCAAAGGGGAAACACAATAAAAAATGCAATAACTATAATATTTCTTTTCTTTAGTCAAAGGAAAATCTCAAGGTACGACAGTACGTACAGCCATACAGCTGCAGGCGCCCCTGTGTAACAACACAAACTGTGGCTCTTACACATCCTGTACACATCCTGGTTAAAAATAAAATGCTGTCCTAACCTTGCTTTTTATAGCCTTAAGCTAAAGGTCTGTTGAAGCCATTTTTAATTTCAGCCATTTTTATTTTCACATTCCGTCTAGATCACACTTGGCTTCAATTATAGCAAATGAGATGAACCTGAAATAAAGTTCAGCCATTTAGAAGGATATTTTTTGGATAGTCGCTCATTTTCACTGTTTGACTTAACCAATAAGCTACAGAAAAGCTGTAAAGGTTCAAAATGATCACATTGTACAAAGGTATCTGTCAGGAGAAGAGGACTGATACCTTCTGTGAAATAATCAATTTCACAGCATCTAACACAAAAACACACAAGGTCCTATCTCACTGCAATTGGGTCTTGCATGGACTTCTGTTGATTTATGCCGCCTAACCCGGACATTTCCCCTGAACCTAACATTAGCTAATTTTTCTTCAGATGGATAAAGTTTTGAGCAATCAGTTTAGACCCAAAACCTTCAGGGATCTGGCTATAACTGTCAGCATGACCGAGTCCAAGCATACATCCAAATCCACAAAAGAAGGATTTCATTAGAGGTAAAGTTAGTTATGGAACGGCCTAGCCAAGGTACAGAGCTAAATCTCTGTGGTCACACAATTAGTGCTCTCTGTTCAAGTCTAGATGTGGGATACTGACAGACTCCTACCAAAGAAAACTGAATCCTGAAATCATATCCAAACGGGCTTCAACAAAGTATTAATTAACAGTGGTTATGCAACCAGGTTGCTGCAACTTTCTTCCCCAAGAGATTTGCTTTTCAGTGGAATCGTTTTATCATAGTCTCGATTTTTTTTTTTTTGCATTACATGTCAAGCTAGGAAAAATGAGTCTCAGTGTATTATTTATAGTTGGAGATGTCATGATGGCTGGAGTGGTCTAAACTTTGGCAAACCTGATGGGTAGAACTGGTCAGCAGTGACTGGAAATGTTCAAGTATGTTCTTGTTGCAACAGAAAGCAGAAACTCAAAGCAAATCTTTACAGTATATATGTGAAGATATCTTTGTCCAAATATAAAGAAAGTCAGAAATAATTGTCAATTTCAGTAAAAACCAGTGTCCTTTGTTTAATTTGAGCCCCTTAAAAGAACTTCTGTTTGAGTCTTTGTTGGTGATATCTAAATATATATTTTTTAAATCTAGTATTGTAGCCATTGCATCGTGGAATTGAGATATAAAACTAGAAAAAGTGATTTTAACTGTTGAGTCTGATCTATGTTTATGTATCGGTGTGGACAAATTTACTGACACCGCTGAAAAACAGTGTAAGAAGCCTTTAAATGAATTTACCTTTGCATTGCAGTAGCCCAAATGTACAGTGGAAATAAAAAAAAGCATTATGCCATTTAATTGAATTATTCAGTGGGGGAAAGAAATGTGATTTGCGACTATAGTTGGTACCCCTATCAATCCTCTTAAACCAAACGTAGCTGAATATTTTTTCACAAAGTCTTCACAATAGCCAACAACATGGCACCTAGTTGAGTGATGACAGAAAAAACTCCTTTTGTGTCCCACCATCACAAATGTAAACATGTATAGTTTGTATAATTTGTCAGTATTACAAATTATATCAATTACTGACAAATTCTGTTTTAGTCAGATGAGACTGACTGAGTTTATCCAGTCTAGCGGACTCTACCAGTGAGCTAAGAAAGAGCTGCCCTTCGGCCCTTCAAACGTTCAGAAACATCTGGTCAAATTACAAGTAGTATGTTGTTGGAGATCAAATCAAGCTTATTCTATTTCAATCTCAGTCCATAGATCTAAGTCCTGCAGAACATTTCTGGGTTTGAGCTGCAGAATGTCATTATGTGAAATGCTATAGGAGGGGAGTACGTGCTGTCCTGTTGGCAAAAGGGTTTTTGTGTGCAAAGCATTTCCAGAATGAGTACTAATAACTTTGCTCCTACGGATGTTTCTTGAAACATAAAATAAAAATTGCTTGAGAATATGCTACTGCGGTAAGAAAAAAAAAAAATATATATATATATTTTAAGACCTCTTACTGAACTTGGACAGGTTTACCCACTTCTGTACTTAAATCTAAATGAGAAACTTCTGCCACAAGTATTGTCAGTAGTGTGCATGATAATCTTTAAATCTGCTGACAACTGTCAGTCTTCGCTTCATATAGCGCTGATATTCAAAACACAAGTCTAGCCCCCAGGAGAAATATTTCCAACTACTACTTCATCTGTTTTACCACGTTAATCCCTTTATTAGTAATGTTTGATTTCTCTGTCGTTTCAATCTTCCTCATTGCGTCGCCTAAACAAATAGCTTTTGACCCTGTTCATACTATGATGAGAAAAGCACAAATTGTGCTGTGACTTTGTAATGCTGTTTTATATCTGCATTACATCTACATTAAAGTCACCGTTTATTTTTAATTGCTCGTAACAAATCATTCACACATAACGCATTGTGAGTCGAGTCATATTTTTGAGGTTTGGATGAGAGCTGTATAGCCGTTTTACTGTATCATTACTGTTTTCCCTCACATGCCAAATCATTTAAAATGTTTGACGGGCGTTATAATAATATCCCCTGTATTCATCTGCCTGCTGTTTGCCTCTTCTTTTACAGGAAAGCGGGAGCAGATATGCCAAAGTCAGCTGGAGGTACTCCCAAGCCCACAATGCCATCCTGGGACCCTCTGGTGAGCTGCTGACAGAGGATGACCTCATCTATCTGGAGCAGCAGATTGCCAACGTCTCTCTTCAGAGGAACTGCGCAGGTTATGAGCTGGAGCTGGCCCGCCTCGCCGAGGAGCTCAGGCACATCCTCCCAGCTCCCATAGTCAACATCACTGTCAACACCCAGTTCAGGAACTTCAAGAGCCAAGTTCCACTACCTGTGTGGTGTGGCCGGATCTCAGGCATCGTAAAAAGCATGTCTCTGCTCATGACCAACCTGACAGACCAGCCCTACTGTAAAATGCCCAACACTGAACTCATCACTGTGTTTTCTCAGGCACCAGACAGACAGATCTCCAACAGGGTGCGCAGGGAGAGCATCGAGGACGAAATCCATCAATTCGGAGTGTCCGTGAGGACTTTGAGGTCAAATTTCGAGAAACAGAACACATCTTTGTTGGATCACCAAGAGGAGAGTGTCGCGTTCTGTCTGTCCGCGCAGCTTGACGATGCGCACCTCGACAAACAGCTGAGAGAGTTGAAACCGGCTGCCGAAGCAGACCAGAACAGCGACTCTGGTATTGACAATGACGAGAGTGTCGCTGATGTTCAGGAAACAATCAGCCTTAGAAAGGAGCGCATAGTGGTCCTGTTCTTAGGTCACTGGAAAAAGTCTGCGTACGCAGTGACGTTGAAGAGCAGGGATGCGGTCGAAAGGAAGATGAGCAGCGGAAACCCAGGGAGCCATGATGAGTATGGTTCTGGTCAAAGAGGCAGCGCAGAAAATGATGAGTCCGTTATGATGAACAGTTCATTGGGCCATTTCTTTAAACAGAGAAGTGCCGTCAACAAGATGATGGGAAACTGGAGGAAAATGATTTCCAGTGTCCCTTCCAGACAGATACGCAGGTAAGGCTGGATGACATAAAAACATCCCCAGTGTTCAGTAGAAATTATTCTACAATGGTACCGGTACTTAAGCACTTCTTCATTTCTGCACTGGGTATGGGCCAATGCAAAAGTATACTCTTTTATATTTGTAACATTACAACCACAAGCGCAACTTTTTCACAAGGACTTGATGAGATGGCCTGACATGAAGAAGTGGGTAGTTGTGAAGTAGATGGAAAATGCCTGCAGCATGATGTTGCCACCACAAAGTTTCCCTTTGGGGATGGAATGTTCACACTCAGTAATGTGCAGTGTTTGTTTTTTTACCACTCATCATTTTGCATGTGGGCCAGTAGGTTAGGTTTTGGTCTGCTCTTCCCTGAATACATTCTTCGAAATGTTTGGCTGGAGGTAAACTGGAAACGGGACTTCTTCTGGTTTTTCTGTCTATTTTAGTCTTTCCATATAGTTCAGAATAGGCAGGGGTTTCATATCTCAAGGATGTATACACCCAAATATCTGACATACCTACTCTAGCTCCAAGGCTGGCCCATGACTTGCATGTTTCTAGTTATTCACTCATTTGATGACACCTAGAGGATATGCTGAAACACTGTTGGAGATATCGAAACAATTGTTGTACACTCAACATGCATTTTTATCCACGAGTTTATATGAGTGCATATTGATGCAGAAAATACCTTCAACAACAATGACAAAATTATTACTGTAATTGTTATCCTTGTTAATATTAGTAGTAGTTGTGGTAATACATAGAATAGAATAGAATATACTTTATTGATCCCCAAGGGGAAATTGCTTATTTATTTAAAGCTACTCCATCATAGGTAATAAAAAGTATATATACCTAAGATTGATAAGTTCAAAATGACTAGATGTAAATAAATTAATTAATCAATAAATAACCTACAAATGAGTGCAGACAAAAATTGAATCAATTAGCACAGACTTTGCCACTGTAAAGCCTGATGGCAACAGGCAGAAATGACTTTCTGTGGCGCTCTGTGGTAAATAAATGTAGCTGTAGTAGTAATCTTGGAGTACTACTACTATTAGTAACAGTAGTAGTAGTAAAAGCAGCAGTAGTATTAATAGTACTAGTAGCAGCAGAGCAGTACTACTAATAGTAGTAATAGAATTAGTAGCAACAGAACTCGTAATTATAGTATTAGTAGCAGTCTTAATAGCAGTAATAATAGAACTATTAGCAGTGTTAATAGTAATATATAAGTAGCCACATCTGTATTAGTAGTAGCAGGACTAGCAGCAGCATTAGCAGTAGAATTAGTAGCAGCAGTAGCAGTATTAGCAACAGCGTGAGTAGTATTACCAGTAGCATCGTCATGAGCAGCAGTATTAGTATTAGCAGCAACAGTATTAGCAGAAGTAGTAGTTCTGCTACTTCTGCTACAAGACAAACTTTCAAAACAGTTTTTAGGATACCGCATTAAACGTTTTTAGAATAATTAACCATGACATTTCTGCATCTAGCTGTATGTGTTTTTGTTTTTGTTTTGTAACACATCAGCAATTTTGGGGGGAAAGAAAAAAAAAGAAAACTTCGCTCCCTTCATTTGAGTGCAGTTGCCAGTGATGTCTTGTGTGGTCTTGTTTGAGAAAGCAGCACATTCATTTAACCACACAGCAGTTGACATCAGCATGAATGAGCAGCACACATGCAAACATCTTGTGGTTTATTAACCAGAAGGAGGGTCTGAGTGATCAAATTATGACTCGCATGTTATCTTTAACTTATGAGTATAGTGATTTTGTTAGAATGGCCTGGGGTGATATAAAAATCAGGGTTTTTGAGGTGTAGTAGCATTTGACATACAGTCTTTACGGGCTGCTCTCCAGACATCATTTCAGAATTGGTTTACTGTCTGATGACAGCAAATAATAATAATAATAAAAAAAATATTCAAGTGGGAGCAGTTATCTTGGGAATTTGGCTGGATTACAGTGTAACAAAGTTCAGAAATTCAGAAAGACACAAACAGATGTGGCACCATGTGGAATACAAATGCTCTCAGCTGCTAAGTTTTTTTTTTTTTTTTTTTTTTTTTTTTTTTAATGTATTGAGTTTAACGGCTGCAAATTTATTCCACATTTTCATTTTCTCCGAAATTGATCTAATATTGAGCCATTTGGAGAAAGCAACGGATCAAGTTTCATGCTGACGGTGGCCAATATAGTACTATCTATCATTCATCATTTTATCATCCTTTATATGACTGTAAATCTCACATTTCAACTTTTATCTACTGTAAGAAAGAAAATATTTTGAAATCACGACCTATGCCTTTAGAAAACAAGCAGTATGCCTATGTTAAATTACTGATTCAATATAAAAATAAGCACTACTATATGTAAAAAAACCAAACATTCATAAGTTCTTAACAATCTTGTGATGTTTTCCACAGGCTCCACAGGCAGAAGGCCCTCTTCTCCCCGGAGCAGTTCCTACCTCGTCTGGACGGGGTGCCAGTCGACTACGACAGCCTGACCCTGGATCTCTTCATGCTGGGCTACTTTCACATCTTGGAGTTGGATCTCCCTGTGGATGAGAGGAAAATGAGGCACTTGCTGTGCTTCGAAGTTTTCGACCATTTGGGGACGTTCCCCTGGGAGACGATCAGAGAGTTTCACAAGGCCGTCGTGCAGGACATTGAGGCTGGGAACCGTGAGTGGAAGGACGGCTTTGAGGACATTAAAGTGAAATTCTTTGGAAACGCTGTGAGTGAATCTGAAGACGCGTCCAATGTGGTGAAACCCAGCCTCCCAGAGGTTAGACAGGTCCCTAAAGTCATCGTTCAAACACCTACGCCTGATGAGAACATGCTCTACGGCGGAACTGATATCTCCAGTTTCAGCAATGAAGAAATATGTCAGTACATCGATCGCAGTTTTGCTTTTTGGAAAGAGAAAGAGGCAGAGATCTTTGATTTTGAGTAGTTTACTGTATCTTTTAAAAAAATATATTATGCTTTGTAGAAAAAGGTAACATGACTTATAAAATAACTTGTTTCTATTAAAGAATATGTTCTGCAGTTTAGAGAGGAAGCTTTTTTTCTGGTTTCTTTAATTACGACAGTTAATGTCATGTTTTCTTTAATTTTATTCAATATTGTCGGATGTGATCTAATTTGTACAATTTTTATACACTTTTACTGCACTGTGCTTTAGCAATTAAACAGCAACAAATTTCAGAAGTATGTGTAATATTTGATTTACTTAACATCAAACCTCAGGTATCAAACAACATCAACACAACTCTGACGCAAAAGAGTTTTTACTTCAGATCACCGACTGTCATTTGAGGTAAGTTGTTTTGGGGTTGTTTTTTTTCTCAGAAGAGGATTATGATTATGTTAAGGAACTTCCACATGTCAGCACTGCTTCATTTATCTCCTTATGGAGATTCCAGGGCCGTTCGGCAGATCATGTGCCTTTGGCAGCAGCTGTAGGTCTCAGACTTGTTGTTTGCAATCTGACTTCAGCACAGCGTCACTCAGTCCTAAAAATAACAGACGGACAGCCAGTCCTCCCCAGTGACTTAGCAAACATTTGCCATGTTGCCCACTCCATGTTGATCTTAGCCTTCGTTGCAATACTTGTGTTTTGATTCAAGGATGAACCCTCATTTTCAATCGGTCTATCTTGGGTGAGTTTTTCTTCTTTTTTTTAAAGTCATCTTTTGATTAATTTAATCTTTGCTCTTGTTTGTCCTATGACAAACAAGAGCAAAGCTAAACTAGATTCCTTCAGTTTTAAAGAGACCTAATCCAAAACATGCTTTTTTTTAAAGGTAATGGCTAGAATTGTCTATAAAGAAAGCTTGATTAATCAAAATAGTGACAAGAACTTTATTAGTTGGTATGATGCAGTTATTTAAAACTTTTAAGCTATCCTGAAAAAGCGGCTAAAAAATGGTTCTGCACTTCATTCGTTTTCAAAAATGAAAAAGTTTTGGTGGCATTTCAGAATCAGTTCTACTTGTATTTCCTTTATATTTATAGGAAAGTGCTGATCTGCTGACAGAAGAGTGTACGTTTAGGGATAAGGCTGATCATGGTGCGCAACGTGGACGATCTGGACTTCTGCCTGTCCTCCCATCCTCAGAGCATCCTGGAAGGCTTGCGCTTGCTCTGTTCACACCCCAAACTTGTGGATGTGACCCTGAGTGCAGGGGGAAGAGATTTCCCTTGTCACCGAGGGGTTCTGGCCCTCTGCAGCATGTATTTCCGCTCCATGTTCTCAGGGGACTTTGTGGAGAGCATTGCCGCCCGTGTGGAGCTCCAAGATGTCGATCCTGACATCCTCAGCTGCTTGCTTGACTTTGCCTACACCGGCAAGCTGACAATAAACCAGAGCAATGTGGAGGGCTTGATTTGTACCTCCAGCCAACTACAGTTTCAGACAGTGCGAGCTGTGTGCAGCCGATACCTGCAGAATCAGATCGACGAGACCAACTGCCTGGGAATCCTGGAGTTTGGAGAGATCCACGGCTGTCCTGAAGTTGTGGCCAAAGCGTGGGCCTTCCTCCTAGAGACTTTTGAGGCCGTGCAACAGGGCGAGGAGTTTCTGTTTTTGGGGAAAGATCGGCTGAAAGCTTGTTTGTCCGATGAAGGACTGAAAATCCGTTCGGAGTGCACACGCGTGGAAGCCATCTTGAAATGGGTCGGGCATCAGAAAGAGTCCCGACTGTGCCACCTTCCTGAATTCTTCAGCTTGTCACATCTGTCTCTGCTCAGCCTAAGTTACCTGACCGACACCCTGCTGAAAGACAGTTTGGTCCAGGCCTCCCCTCGCTGCAGGGAGGCAATTCAAGAAGTTTGTAGACAGGTTTGTGAGTGCATCTAACTTCCCTTTCATATTTCCCCAAAATGGCATTCGATTACTAATGACACTTGTTACTTTTATCTTTCTAGAAGCAAGATTTGGCACAAGAATATTCCGAAAGACTAAACTCTCACAGTCCACAACCAAACTTGCAAGAAGTACTGTTTGTGATGGGCGGACGTTCACTGGATGATGAAGATGATAATGATTCAGACGAGGATGACGACGCAGACCCAAGACTTCAAAGACTGCCATCCAAGAACTGTGCCTTCTACAACACAAAGACAAGTAGGGATATACAACTATCTACATTTCACACTGGCTTGCTTTCAGAATCTAACGCTTTAAAATTTGCTGGGAACAGTCTGTCGGATTCCTTAAAACTGTTTGGCAGATATCAGAGGTCATTAACTGTGCTGTTGACAGGAAAACGACTTTTGGAGAGCTATGTTTTGGATGTGACAAAATTGGATCATCCTCTCAGTTCCGTAAATGAGTGTTTTATTGCGACTGCTGATGGAAGGCATGTTAGAATTTTCTCAAGGGATTTTAAGGAAAAGATTGCTGCATCCCATTTTAAGACTTCTGGTTTCATGACAAGGCAAAATGACATTGGCCACAAATGGATTGTTTTGCCAAAAAAATTATGTTTCATTGCAGACTGCAAAGTAATGGCCACTTAATGGTTCTCGAGAACATTTTGCATTTTTGCCTAATTTCCTTCATACTTTTTAGACATTATTTCATTACTGTGTTATGTTATTTATGGAGACTTTTATCCAGTTCCCCATAATGCCTGAATGTGCCTCTGTAAAAATATTCTTCTCTGTTTCCCTGCAGAAAAGTGGCATGAACTGCCTAACTTCCCTAATCCCAACAAGTGGGGTTATGCCATGGTGACCCTAAACAATGATGTTTATGTAACAGGTCAGTTCAGCACCAGATGTTCAAACAAAAGACAAACATCAGATGAAAATGATGACATCTACAACTTTTTAAGTAAATTGCATGAGGTCCTCCCTCAAGAAATGGATTATTATATCAGGCTTTTGACAAAGTGCGTTTGTCTGTCTGATAAGGGGGCTCGCGAGGTTCGAACACCAACTCATGGTCGACCACAGAGACCTGGAAGTACATCATGAGAGAGGGGAGATGGGTTACTGTAGCACCAATGATACGGCCCCGGACTAACCACACGTCGGCAACACTTAATGGCGAGCTTTACGTAATTGGAGGTGAGAAAATATAAGTATATGTGTTACTATCTTACAGCTGTTAGCAGTGTTGAACTCTGACAAACACCATTTAAGCTCCTTTGCTCCTTAGTTCAATTACCTCTGGCCCTGCGGAGGAACAGACTACTAAGAATGTGTTTGCATTTCTTTCTTGTACCTTGCAAATGTTTTCAAACTGCTTGAATATTTCTACTTTTTGTCAAGATAAAAACCAACACCTTATGGTAGTTTATTAGTTTTTATGTGATACACAAAGTAGTGGATGATTGTTAAATGCAGGGACTCTAGCACTCCAAATCATAAGGCCAGAGCTACAGTGGTTGGAAATGGTTGATGTAGCTTATTGCAGTCAATGTCCAGACGTACATCTAATTAAGAATCTGTGACAAGACTTGAAAATGTCATGTTTTGGACCATCTTCATTCAATCTGTCTTAGCTTGAGCTTCTTCTGCAGAAAAGACTGGACACAAATCCATCTCTAGATCTGCAAAGCTGTTATAGACATATCCCAAAAGACTTGCAACTGTAAATGCCAGAGATAGCTGGTTCTACAATAAGACTCAAGGGGGCTGAAAGCAAATGCACACCACACTTTATAGATTGTTAACAGTAAAGAAGTTTGAAAACTACACATTCTTTTCTTTCCAATTCACAGTTATATGCTACTAGGTTATGTTGTTGTTTTTGGTCTGTCACATGTAACCCCAGGAAAATACATCAAAGATTTTGGTTGTCACATGATGAAATGCGGATAAAATTCAAGTGGTATGAATGCTTTTGCATGGCACAGTATTGTTAAGAATTACTGCAGTTGTTTTTATTATCCACGCTGTACTATTTCAGTATAATTCCCACAATTTTCTTTTTCCTGTTTTAGGCACGACGTCGGCTCAAGTTGAGGTTGAGCATTACGACCCTTACAGTAACACCTGGGCGTTGACGTGTCCTGCTTTAAAATATGTGACTAACTTCACAGCCACAGCTTGTTTTGGAAAGCTTTATGTGATTGGATCATGCGCAGTGAAGTACAATGCACTGACCATGCAGTGTTACAACCCTGTCATAGGTAAGGTGGATTTCAGCATCATATCACTGCTGTTAGACATAACTCGATTTCATCTGCAAATTTTTAAATTGAGCAATTGAAAACAGGGGGAAAAACTATTTTCAGCATAAAAAATCTGATAATTTGTGCACCCTTTTATTTTTATTCCTTATAGATGCCTGGATCAGTATAGGGTCACCTTTCATCCCCAAGTATTTGTCATCTCCTCGTTCCGTCTGTGTGGACGGGATAATATACCTGTTGGCTGATAACACAAAGAAAGTTTACTCATATGACCCAGAGGCAAACATGTGGCAAAAGGTGGGCTATTGAAATCAAACCAGAAACTACTATGGCAATAGAAATATGAAAACAACATTCAAAGCAGAACACCTTTTAAAATCCTTCAGTGTCAGTCAAAGCCTTGACTTTTTAATGCCTCCAGGTGCAGCTTCTTCACATGCTCCATGAGAATGGTGGCCTCGTATCCCTGGATGGAAAGCTGTATGTCACGGGCGGCCACTGGAAAGGAATGGAGGGCGACTACGGGGTGGAAGTGGAGGTTTACAACCGAGCATCCAACACCTGGGATGTGGAATGTTTCCTCCCAAGACTTTGGTTCTACAGTGGAGTATCCACTATATTCCTAGATCCATCCCAGTGGCCTGAACTTCCACCCATAGATTTGACATAGATGCCATCAAGGCCTTAACTGTTTCAGTTTTGGGGGTCAGTGAGTTCAGAGAGACATACCCAGCATATGTCTATTGTTAGAGTGAAAGTATCAAGTCAGTCAGAGGATGTCCTTTGTGCCAAGAATAGTGTGCCACATAATCCTCTGGAAATCTCAATGCATTAATGCATGCTTTAGTGCTCAACAGGTGTTTATCCTTTGCTTCATGTATTTGACAGCTGAACTCTTTGCTTTATGATACTAGTGAATATTTTTTAATGGTTTTTTTTTTGTTTGTTTTTGCAGAAATTGTTTCAAAGCATCTGCTTTGAGCATTATTATGAAGCATCATTACTCGTATTTGTTGCTACAAATGAACTATTATGGTTCTCCAAATAAAAGGAATTAATAAAAAATAATGTTTTCCGTTAGTTAAAGTCCCTTTAAAGGTTATAAAACATGGTGCTGTAATTGTCTCGTTTAATTTTTAACCCATTGGAATTCAGTAGTTTGGCTAGCGGGTTCAGTCATCCAATGGAATCAACAACTCTTGCATTCTGTTACCTTGACAACGTTGCTTGTGCGTGTGGTAACCATGGCGAATTGTTTGGCAGTAGAGAGCTTTGCTGTGGCTGCAAATGATTCTAAAGTTTCTTAACCTTATACCTACAGTTATTTTTACTTTTATTTGAATGAATTCTCAGAAGGTTTCCAGAGTTTTGTAGCAGAGCGCGAGCTAACTTTAAAGCAAACAAATTACTGAACGCTTAAAGATATAAAGCATTTAATGGTTAAAGTTGGAAAAGTTTTATAATGAGTTCTCGACGGGAGCAAGATGGACACTCACCAAGACTGGAGGCTGTGATTCAGGTAACATAACACTTCACCGTTTTAAACTGCGTCATTATTAGTAGTAGAGGTCTGTCGAATTGAACACGGCTCAGAGAAGCGCAGGTGTGGAGAATTAGGCTATTTAACCCTTGTGTCCAGAAAAGGGGACCAACCGACCCCACACACGCAAAACTTTTATCATTTTCCACAGTCCTCTACGTTTGCCTCAGTCTTTGCACGCACAAGGGTTAAAGAACTAGAAAGTTCTTGAAGGGAATGGCATGTATGATATTTCTGACTGTAGCTTGAAGCTTGTTTATGCTAATATATAAGAGTCGTTTAATTTAAAATTCAATAAATGAACAGCTATTAATCAATAATTAAACATCCCATCAATTAAATTTCCCGATAATGTAGAAACAAACAAAAACAGTTGTAACTGTTTTTGTTTTTTTGTTTTTGTTTATTTTGTCAATCCTAGTTTTAGGCAATTATTTGTTAGTTTATGTATTCTTTCCAAAAATGATTTGATAGTTTTATGACTTTTCGTATGCCTATATTATCATAACCATTATGAAACGTATGCAGTTATATTCAGAATAATAGACATGTTTCTTCGGAAGTATAACACTCTAAATCTTTGATTTCCAAAGCGCAAGTATATTGGGGACACTGCATATTAAATTCCAAAACAAAGCCTGAAGAAATCTATGCCTAATTTATCATTATTGGGAAATATATGTTCAGCTGTTAATAAATGTGGCGGTGTCAGCTTTTTTCTTAAAGAAGTCAGACATTTACTGTGCATAAACCTGGGAAAACACGCTTGAAGATTCAGGTTTCCTCTAAATCACTGAAGAATTTAGTTCAGCAGCTGTTTCTGAGAACTGCTTCACATCTGCAGTCGACCAACTGCTAACAGGTATTCCAGCTCAGGACAATTTGACTACATTCCAACATTCCTCTGCAATTTCTTATTTTGCCTCTGAAACAGCAGGTTTGATGTCACCCCTGGAGTATTTTTTTATTAGGTCTGAGGATTGGGCAGTAACATCAATCTTGTTTTTCTGGATGTTGGTTTCTCACTGGTATGTTTATTGATAGTTTTCCCCACTCTTAGAACTTCTCCTCTTTGGCAAAAGGCAACATGAACCCTTTTCCATTTTGGATAATTGATCCATTTGAATGGCAGTTTTCCATTTTCTTCCATGTCTTTTTGGTTTTAGTTTCTATTTTAAAGCATTTGAGAAAATTGCAGAGCAGCCTATTATTTTCTGCACATTTTTATGTTTTACCTTCTCCAATCAACTTTTTAATCGTAGCACACTGTTCCTATGAACAATGTGTGGAACAACCCAGAGGAATGCACCATAACCAGCATGTTCCACTTTGTCCTTAAATAAGGGCTGCCTGTTTGGAGCCTGTTTTTTCATGGAATGAATGAACTAATTGCTTAATCTCCACATTACTAATATTTCTGAACACGTCCCTTTCAACTTAATGATTCACTTACTCAGAATCAGCAGCATGCATGTCATGATCGTTGAGTCTGTTGGTTTTCTATTATTCAACTACAGCCACTGCTTGTTTCTACCAAAAATATCCAGCGCTGGCTCAGGCAGATTCAACTCTGCCTGAGCCAGAGCTGAATCTGGAAGAGAATCGGTGGAAGCAGTTTAAGATTGCAAGGTGACCTTCCAACCTCAAAAACTTTGGGCTCATCACAAGATGAGCCCATCATTTTGACATCAAAAATATCAGTGGAAACATGTAAAATCCTGAAAAGCAATCATAAAATTTTTTTTGAATGATGTCACGCCAATAAAGATTTTTCCACTGATTACAGAGAAGAATATAAATCAATTTTAAGATGCCTCTTTCCAAAAAAAATCTATGTATTTTTTAAAATGTATAATTCTTTTGCATAACCATCTAATTTCTTGGCAGAAATGAACTCTTTAGTTGAAAGAAAATCATTTTAGACATAAATCTGTCTATAATAATTTTGGGTAGTACTTGATATTGTATTTTCTTTCCCTTAAAAAGGAGGGAAAGACATGGAGCATAGGAACCCAGGAGGGAGGTTGAAGTGTCAAGGTTCATAGCCTCTAAATACGGGGAGCCTGCTCTAACTACTGTGGCACTCAATGTCCTTATATGTAATTCATGCCTATAATTATAGGAACATTTATTAGGTTTATCTTTTGTTGAAAGAGCATCATTTGGAAGGATTAATGTGTTGTAAAGCAAACACACTGAGGTGCAAACAGTTCAGACAGTATAAGCAGAAGTATTTCAGAGTGTTATATTACCACGGGACTCATAAACAAATTTGACACTGTGTAGAATTTAATATGTATCACTTATATTAAAAATGCTTTTGTCAACATGTCTTGAGCAACCAACAGTGGTACAAATTAAGTTTTGGAAAGTCGTTTAACAAAAACAAAACATGAATGCAAGAGTTTAATATTAATGAATGAGTTGGTTTTTCACAGTCCTTTTTTCAGCTTTACATCATGTTATAATGTTATTCCCTCATCAGAAATATACCTGGAGTATTGCTTTTATTCTTTCCTGCATGTTTGAGAAATCCTTTAATCTCCATGTACAACCACTGTGTAAAACACCTGGGTGAGCCTAGTATTGCCTTAGAAGACGAAAATCTTCCTCAGAGCTGCAGTTTCCAAACTTCCGCTTTGCAGAGCAACCCTCCCCTGATACTCCTCCACTCTGCTCCTTCAGACTAGTCAGCAGCAATTAGCAAACACCCTGGTGGAACTGCGCATCAGCTGAGCTCATTATACAATCTACTTCTCAGTGAAATGCTAGCAAAATTCTGCTAGAGGGTTAATAGAGGAGCCATGTTGTGATGATTTCTTGAAGGCGAAGTTTCAGAGAAAGCAGGAGTTTTTAAAGAGACAAAGGCCCAATTTCAAGGCATTAAATTACAAAGTTTTTTTTTTTTATGTATACAGCATTTTTATAACTGAAGTTAGCAGTTACTTGATTGTGCTACAAAATAGCACTATATGCCTGGAAAACACATAATACTTTACGTGATATGTTGGGCATAATGTTGTCATTGTAGAAGTTGAAGAAGACTCTGCTTCAGTCGGACAGCAGCTCAGGAGACAGAAGTCTGACACTTCAAGGGGATGTGGAAGAATCTGGAGCCACTGCTATCCCTATCGCCTCTCACATTTGTCAGACCATCGCCCGCAACCTCGCTGAACAGCCTGCTGGTAGGGAAGCAAGCTTCACTTGTCATTCCCAGACAAAAGCACTGACTATGTGTTGCATTAGTTCTGCCTCTCACACTTCTGTATCAGGTACCGTCACATGCAAAGCCTGACACCTCTGTACGCTTGGATCTGTTTCTCCAAACCAGGTGAGAGCGTTGAGGTTAGCAAGCTGGAGGAGAGCGGTGCCCTGAGGGAGCATTCTTCTCCTGGCCAGATGGACGACGACCAGCCACTAGTCAAACAAACCAGTCTCACAGAGAGGGTAGGAGCAACACAGGGCAGCAAGGATGTTTTAGGCCAAGGTTAAATTGTGGAATGTTATTTGCATTTTTAGAGTTCAGTGTAGCCATGCTGTTTTGGCTTAGTGTTTCTCCCTATATATACATGCTTAGAGCTGCTTTAAAAATATTAATGGTTTACACATTTCTCATTTGAGATTAGAAGTTCTTCCTCTCTCGTCGCAAATGAATGCATATAGAAATATGATCACAATAAACATCACTGCAGCACATTTCTCTCTAACAGGGATAGCCTTTTAGGTATGAATAAGCAAATAGAAGATTCAAGCCTGTTTGTACCTGTGAGAAATCAAAGAAGGGATTAACTCAGAACAAACTCATGTTTTAATTAATGCACTTATGCAAATTAACATATTTTTCTATGTTTATGCGAGTGATTGAATGTGGTAGAGGTACAATCTGTGCATCTATGCTGAGAATATGTCAGGATACATGTGTTTGTAAGTTCAAGTAAGAGAAACAAGCGGGTTATGAAGGGTCTCCTTGTGGTCTGCTCAGGTAGACTCCGACCCCCATTGGCTCCTGATATTCGGGGTCTCCCTTCACCGCCTCCCATGGCTGCTGCTCCATGTAGCGGCAGCTGTTTAGGAAGAAAATTATGAAGGTCACTGGCCTTCTCCCCTGAGACCATTGAAGAAAAAGATCGTTTTTCACTGGGTATAAAGCACCTATTTTGTGACAACACTACCCTCATTCTGCTTCTGCAGTTAGCAGATCTAAATGCATTCACCTATATTGTTGGTATTTTTAGATGGCTTTTAACAATACTAAAAATAAATAAAACAACCAAGTGTTTCTTATGTTTGTAGATGACGCTAAACCTTGAATCTGATTTAGTAGTTTTTAACAAGCCCAGAGATGTATAGTAATGTCTGCCCACTGTGTTTATGGCTTGTTTCCAGGTATGCTTCCATGCTGGTATGAATTCCTAATAAGTTTATATTATAAACAAATAACATAAAAATAGCTGAGTCTTAGAAAATTTAAAGTAGATTTTTATTATTAACTCTGAAATAGTCCAGGTTAGTTGTTGCCAGTCTTTTATCTGACCTTAGTTAAACAGTAGTCTTTTCAGTCAGCATAATCTTACACAGTTGTGTTTTGCAAAAGTATGTATACTCCTAATTTACTTCACACTTTGTAATGTTACAACCGCAAACTTGAATGTATTTTAATAGTTTTATGTGACAGGCCAAACTACATGGGTCATAACTTCAAAATGCTATATGGTTTTCACATTTTCTCACAAGTCATCTGAAAATGTGCTGTATGAAGCCCCTGAGTTGCCTTGTTTTTGGATTTGCCTCTTAACTGCTTTGTACATCCATGTACTGACTTGTCCACAAAATAGCTCAAGTTCAGTCAGACCGGATGGAGAGCATCTGTAAGCATTCATTTTCAAGTCTTGCTACAGATTCGTCATTGGATTTTCCCAATTTCAAGATGAAGTCACTTCCATGTTTCACCGTGTGAACGGTGTGTTCAGGGTGATGCGCAGTGTTTCTCTCCACATATCGCATTTTAGGTCATCTCACCAGAGCAAGGTATACTACATGTTTGTTGTTTCCCATCAAAGCCCGAGAAACAGGTTATCTTATGACTTTTCTTTTGTGTTACAGTTGCCATCCTAGAGGCCAGAATTGTGAAGTCACTAATTTGTGTTGGTCTGTTGCATAAAATTCTAAGTTTAGGAAAAGTTTATGGCAATGTTAGCGAGGCACTGTAAAGGTGGTACAGAGTTCCACATTTAGCTCATCACAAAAAAGCTAAAGAATACAGAATTTTCACAAAATGTTTAAATGTCATGTCTTTGTTAGAAACATGGCCTTCTAGAACCCTAGACAGTATTGAGGTTTGATATTTGCCAGTTGACAACTATCTGCTATAAAATTTGACCATTTGGAAACATATATCATACCAAATCCCCCAGTCTTTGAGCTGTCAGAGAACTATTACCTCCATACTGCTAAGCTCAAACTTGAACTCTGAAAGCATTCCTTCGTGCCTGGTAAGTCACTCTTTGTGATCTCTGGTGACCCCAGAAAATTGCTGCTGAGCCAGGATAAACCTTTACCTAGTTTGTGTTGCATAGCCTGATGTTTCTGTATCCTCTGTTACTTTCGCAGATACGCCAGTGTGCGTTTTCTCATATGAAGCAACCTACTGCCTACAAAACACTGCAATATTACAGTCAGGTGGATAAAGATGATTTTAGATTAATTATCTCTGACCCCAATTGCCATTTGCCCAGTGCTCTCTAGAATCTTTTTACCCCATTCTTTCTTCAGAAGATTCCTGCCAAACACAAGTAGATAAAGTCAAATTTTAGAAATTTTCTCTGTCTTCTTTCATCTTGCCACCGTCTGTTTCCAGCCTGTATTTCTTATCAATCCAGTTCATTTAGGCTGCAGTTTAACTGGAACAGGTCCAAAACATCTGTCGATGTGAATAGTAAAAATAAGTTACCTTCTCCTCTGAGAGTAGGCTTAAAAGCTTCATTTTGTTATGAAAAGCAGTTCAGTAGAACATATAGCCTTTTACATAAGGCTTCTCAAGTTACCCGACTTTAAAGTCAAGCATTTAGCATACTTTCTAGTTATTTAAACATGTCTAAAACATATGAAACCTTGAGTGAATGGCCTGCCTGTGTGGGTTCTCTATAGCATTGTCTTAGATGGGGGCCATTCGTGTTAAATGCCGCAGGACTCACTGGCCACGTGCTCGTGAGTGTGCGGCACGTATTATTAGTTCACTACATTTACATTGATTATTTGTACCGTTTGCACATCATTACCGCAGCTGTTACCATGCATGACCAAAAAGTTCACTGTATTTTGACACGCTCATAACAGTTGCCCCCTCCTTCCCTCCCTCCACTCTCTCTGTTTGTTATCCCACATTGTGTAATTATAGTCAGTGATGATACATAAACAGCTTTCACAATCAGCTGGGGTTCCTTTGCAGAGTCAGCACCCAGGGGACAATATGGGGGAAGAAAGGAGGGGCTTATGTTGTTCATGTAGGATAGTAAGTTCTTCGGGCTGCTTGGGGGCGATGAACATCCGCTCCAGCTGTGTTTAGGAATCTGACAGATAGTGCACTCCATTAATTCCCTTTATTAAGCCTCTGGGCTCAGGCCAAGCCAGAGAAAACGATTGCAGCTGTAACCCTTCGCATGCCGACTGCAAGCCTCGGCCAGATGTCACCCTTGGATAGTCTGACAGAAAGAAAGGGAACCGATGTTGGTGATGGCTTTCTGAGTGTCCCTGGAAACAGCAATACAAAAACAAACAAAAAAACAACATGGATTTGTTTTTTTGGAGAGGACAAGGGGGGAATTAGAAAAGCTTCACAGATCTGCTCTTTTCATTAAACCCAGCTCAGTGTTTAGATAAACTGGACCGTTATCAGATCTGTAAGAGAATATTGTCATCACGACTTGTTAACTCGATGGATTGGATTCTTTTTTTTTTTTTTTGATCTTCCACATGGGCAAGGCAGAACATTTTGGCTGAAACACCAAAGCTTTCACAAGGGCCTTTAAAATGATTCTCTTGTTGCTTGTTGGCAGTTGAATCAAAGCAGGATTAGCCCTTGATGTTGTTTGAAATATTTATCAAAAGAGACAATACAAGGAGTGGCACAAATCATAAATATCAAGAAATATAAAAACCTAATGCAAACCACATTTTAACGGCCCTAAGAGTCTTGCGCTCAAGAAAAGGACGCATGAGAATGAAAAAAGTGAAAGGAACCCTAGCTAACATATGGCGGCATAAAACACGCCATGACTTAAGGGGCTGTTTTTGTATGAATTGTGTTTTGAACATTATTACAGAATGGCACTTGGTGACCTCATGGGATCGGGCTCAGCTCACTTAAAGGAGCCGTCGAGGCTGTTCAAAACTAATTGTACTCTGAAGCGGATCATAAATAGCTTAGGGCTCGGCAAGCACACTTCTGGGCCCCCACTAAGTCCTGTAAGCCCCCCTGCGTCAGGGCAGATGGAATGCTGAGATTATTGGTTTCTCTCTTTTGCCTTTACAGTCGTCACTTGACGGGTGTGTTGTGAGAAACAGTGAGGTCACGCTCATCGAGTGATGCGGGGGGATTCGGTTTAGTGATGCAAGACAACCAAGTGAAACGATGCTGTCCACGGAGGACTGTTAGCACTCCCCCCCTTGGGATCTTCCTGCACAGAGCATGGCTAATCTGCAGCAGCCCCGGCCTCATGCTTTACTGCCGAAGGGGGAAAGAAACCATAAAAAAGCGTCATCTCTGTGGTGTGTGGAATTGGGGCGAGGCTCTGGCAAGACGCTCACACGCTGGTGCTGCCGTGCATGAAAAAGGACAAACAACCCTCCACACCGAGTTAGGGCGGAGACCTTTATGAGTTGCCGAGGATACCTGGTCACCGAGTGCACAAAACGTTCTTTATGCTATTGATTTGAGAAATTCTCCTGACAATTTGCACTGCATGACCCACCCGGTGTGGAACCGAGTGATGCATCCAGACATTCTGTTTTCACTACTTTAATTTGCATATTCTTTGCATGCAAAATACAAAGAATAGTTAAACCTGTGTTTAGCTGAAAGTTACTGTTCCAGTTTATACCTTGTAATCAGAGGCGTCCACAGACATTTTGGGGGGCAGGTGCTCAAATGGAAATGGAATTATGTTGTGCAGAATTACAAATATGTAAGGCACTGATAATATAGGCTTTTAAATCCAGAAATGCTACTTTTGGCCACATAATTTACACTATAAATTGAAAAAGATTTCAAAAGGGCACTTTTTTTGTTCAGAGCAAAAAGGGCAGGAACTCTAGCAACTCCTAGTGTCTAATTGTCCCTGCTTGCAAAATCTTGTTCATGATAGTAGACCCAATTCTGAAATACTGTTTAAAGCTGCAGTATGTAAAAGTTTTTTTTCTTTTTTTTTTTTTACATATTTATTGAAACTGTGTCTCTCTGTCATGACAGTATGGCACAAATAGTCTGTGAGAAAAAAAATCAAGCTCCCCTGCCTTCTCCCAGTGCTAGCTAGAAACAACCAATCAGAGCTAACCAAATCAGCGCTGTTTTATTAAGTCATCTCAACACCATTTTTCCCTGCCTGCTTGAGTCATCGGCAACAACAAAACAACCCATCTCGTTAAAAATGACTTTAAACTGGTGCGCCATAAGTTTTTAAAACTTTTATATCCCTTCATGGTGGTAACAAGCAAAGCCTAATTTTATGTATTTATCATACTTCTGTTAATAGGGTACTACATTGTTGGATTATTCCAAGATTGTTTTTGAGTCTTGTTGGAACTAACTGATTGCTTTCCCGATGTTTTTATTCTCTTTCGTATTGGGCAATCTTTTTTTTGATGTTGTTCCGACACCTCAAATACATGAAGTCAGAAGACAATTCTTGAATTAAATATCCTAACCTTTCAAGGTACATATATAAAATGTGGGCTTGTCAACAAGTCAGTGTTGCTGCTACAGCTTTTCCAAGACACGCACAATCAGTGACTCTTTACACAACTGTTGTTTCCAGGAGTCCCTTTTAGAACCGCAGCTGCCGAACTTCTGTGTATTTCAAACACCGCCCATGTTATTCCTCCCTGCCCGTTCCCCGTGGCTGTCACCTCAACAACGGGCAGTAAACATTGCTCTTATGCTCTCTGGATCCTCATAGAAAAACAGCTCAGCCTCGGGCCAAGTGCGTGATAGCACCTAATGTAATTTGTAGCATAAATGTCTGAAAAAGGGCATATGAAAATGTGCGAATAATGCTGGCAACGTCATTGAGTCCAGTGTCGAACAGTGAGACCATTGTCTTGACTCTCTTGGAGCCTGCTGGAGAGATTAAGCATCCCGAGAAGAGACGAGGTACAGAAGAGAGTAGAGAAAGGGGCTGAGGGTAGGGGGGTCTCAGGACTGATTTGAAAGGTTTAGATGGTGGTTAGGAGTGTTTTGAAGGGGAGGGGTCTCCCTCTTGTTCAATCTCTTCCTCTTTTTGTACATGAGGAGTCAGCAAGGGCAGTTGGAGGCACACAGTGTGTTGTAGTGCTCTGGGGCCATGTGGTTTCTATTAGTGAGGACAGGGTGTCTGGCACCAACACAGAGAGTGGGTGGTGCAGAGGGAGCCGAGGGCGTATTAGGTTGAGGGGTTACAAGACATCGGGATTTTAAGATACGAGAGAATCTGAGATACTACTGTGAGAAGTAGAAGGATATTTAAATAATTTTAAATGCATTGATTGAAAAAATATCACATATTGACACCAACATACAATCATCTATGTATCTGTGTTCATTGACTGAAATTATTTGACAAATATAGTCCATGGTTTGGTGTGCTTTATGTTTGCCTAAAGTTAGTTTTGTTTTGGTGAGGGTTTTCGTCTTGAGTTAAAGAAACTCAGTGTTTTGACAGTTTAGCAGTTTTCTGGAAGTTAGTTCCAGATCTGTGGTGTATAGAAGCTGAATGCTTTTTCACTATGTTTGGTTCTGATATCAAAACCAAATTACAATTAAACTCATAATCCATTGTATCAGACATTATTTTTACTCTGCCAATAATTTTGTTTCTAATATGGAAAAGAGAGCGAAATCTTAAAGTATAGAAAAACAATGTGAGAAATATTAAGTTAGAATTTTTTTTTTATCATTTCCCCTCTTTTTAAGAACATATGGTGTCAAAAACTTCCCAAATAATTAAGTAAAAATCTTCACTGGCATTGTGTAGCAGTCAAACCCTTCTTGCTTTTACTGGCTATCTTTTGACATGCATGTTTTGAGTTGTATTCTGATTATTTCACTTGGGGGATGAGCTCCAAGTACTCAAGACATATGATGACTGTGTCGCTTGAAAATGTTTGATTCAGAAGAAACATGTTGGTTAAAAACAAACAAAAAAATCCTTTAAGCTTTACAGGCACGAGTAATTTATGTTTTGACTGTAATGCTGTTTGAAGCTTATCTGCACACTTCTTAAGTCATTAATTAACTGTGATAAGTCACACTTCTTACTTCCATTTCACTGGCTGCATCACAAGCTTACTATTGATTATTATGTTTTATTACTGCAGTATTACTGCAGTATCACTGTTTTCCTACATGCAACCAGAACACTCTTAACACGCGTTACATCATTCCCACCTCCGACCTCAGACTTCCGAAATAACTTCAACACAGCGGTAGAAGCAAGAAATCATTTAAATACAGCATGTCTGACAACATGAAGTTAGCCAAGAGAACTCAAAAAGCAACACATCATGCCCTGATCTAATACATTTAATAACAAGTGAGAAGTCTTGAACTTTTCTTTTGGACTCAATCGATCCACAGTGAGAGCCATTATCTACAAATAAAGAAAACATGGAAGAGTGGATGAACTTTCCCAGGAGCGGTCAGCCTAACAAAATCCCTTTGAGAGCACTGACAACTGAACCAGGAGGACACAGAAGAACTTAGAACAATATCTAATGACATGTCGGCTTCACTTGCCTCAGAAAAAAAGAAAGAAAAAGAACATAAAGTTATGTCTCAGATTTCGCTAAAATTTAGTCTACTTTACTGTGGTTCACGTCTTCAATTAAACTAGTGATTCTAGTTTAATTGTTTATTCCTGGTGTATACTTATTCTTTGTTATGCTTAGACAAGTTTCCATATTTTCTCTCCCTCGCTCCTTGTTGCCACGCTCTCTTTCTGTCTCTCCCTCTCTCTCACTCCTCAGCCTGCCTTCTGCTCTCTCCCTTCACACCTGAACCCGTTTCTATCAGCCATCTTGTTCTTTGTTCAGTAATCAAGCTCCCAGTATACTTACAACTCATTCTCAGTCAGTCCTTGCTGGTTCCTCCCATTATTTTTCTGTTGTGCTCTGGCTCCCTGTGTTCCTCTGAATTTTTGTTCTTCATTTTTTCATTAAGTATTCATAAACAACTCTCCGCCTCTGCTGCTCTTGCATTTAGGTCCTACTCCGCCACAGCACCATAACAAAGACATTGCATTGGAGAACTCATGGAGTCAGAAAAGATGAAACTGTCTAATTCACCTATGAATCGGTTTTAAGTAGAAATACATGTTTGATGCCGTTTGAGGTTATTTAGAAGCGGGATAACCATGGAAACTTAATTTGCGAAATACTTGGATTATTTTAATATGGTTTAATATGGTCTGGGTGTTTTTCCCCTCTTTTATGCTACATGATCAAAATGATCATGTAGCATATTAAACTGTTTGACAGTAAGCAGATAGTGAAATAATATGAAATGCATTGATTTATACCATTACAGCTGCATTGTTGTAAAATAATCATTACTGTAATTCGGCTTCAGGGTTACACAAATATGTGTCCATTTATTGTTACTTCATCACTTTTGGGACATAGCTATAAAGAACAATTTTTATCAAAATCAATGTTGCCTTATTTCAGACCCCAAAAGCAGATGTTTACAATCAGTCAATGAGCAGAAAAGTTCTATGATTAGATAGTCATTTGAAACACACGTCCTTTTTTTTTTTTCTTTTTTTTTTTGGTTAGTCAAGTTTATTTGTATACCGCATTTCATTAACAAGGCAGTTCAAATTGCTTTACATGAAAAACATAACACAATAACCACTTATAAAAACAATAAACATTGCGTTTTGTAAAATACTATCATCAAAATCAAGAATAATCATTATAAGCATATATTTTGTATATTCCAGTTGTTTTTATTCAAAGTGATCTGTAAACCATTATTAGTATTAGTATTAGTATTAGTATTAGTATTAGTATTAGTTGAGTCCTTAATTATTATTCTGTAATTTATGGAGAACCTATTGCAAACTTTTCCACTTAGGACAATAAATGATGATGATTTTAAAAATTTCTCTGTTGATTAGGTTTGCACATTTACTTAGTTTAGTCAGTCTGAGCAGTCTATCTACCAAAGTGAATGTAGGTCCATAATCTGCCCAGTAATAAGGTTTCTTCACTAATGTCAGTTAAAACCTGACCTTTAGTTGCTGCCCAATAGCTAAATGTTACTAGTTTGCCAGTGGTAAAGGTTAGTTTGTTTTTATCTTCCTCTGCAGGCCTACCCGTACTCAACTGAGCTTCAGAAGCGTATTGAGCAAGATCTTAACATTGTTATCCAGAAACAGACTGCTCTGCTGCAGGAGGAGCGGAGCCGGTGAGTGACAGGCACTTTGTGCTTTACCTAATAAAGAAACTCCTCATGTTTTTGTGTTCAAAAGTAGCATGCACTCAGTTATTTAAAACGTGCTTAAATGCTTCACATCAGCAGTAGTTGTAACATAGTTACATCTCTAATTTTTAAGCAACTATGTAGCCTAATATTAAATAAACCTTGTATAAACTTGTTTTTCCTTTTCCAAATTGCCTAAAAATATTACTCCTTCTTAAGTTTAGTTGCATACAATAAAAATGTCTTGATCAATATGTTTATAAAAAAATATATTGAAAAACTAACAATACTTTTCTTTCAAATTCACTGCTTCATGCTGCTTTACCCCATTAAATTAAAATAAAATACAAAGTAGTTTCCACTTGTAACACAATGGGAAAAACTTCAAAGGGTATGAATAGTTTTGCAAAACATTGTGCATGTTAAGTCTGTTCTAAATGTAATTCCGAAGCGTTCACACACAACGTTGAAACTTAATCCCATCCATTCCCCACATTTCACATTCATGTAAACATTGCATCATCCCATAAAGCCAAATGTGTACTTGGCCGTCTCTCACACTGTTAAATATAGGAGTAATCATGTGGCAGACTTTATTATATCAGCGTGGGCAGAGTCGGAGAGAACTGTGTGAAGATTTTGTAATCTGTCAGATCTGGTTGATACTGAATATAACTTGACACAGTGCCACACATGTCTGTCATCTAAATGCATTCTACTTAGAGAAGCTTCAAGAGAGTGTTTTTTTATTATTGTTATTTGATATGACATGTTGTTTGCAGGAGTGCCAGCCTAAGCCAAGTCAACTCTCTGCTACGGGAACAACTGGACCAGGTAGACATTGTCAACAAGGGCCTAATGGAGAGCTTAAGGAAGGTCCGCGAAGATGCTCAGCGGTTTTATACTCGCCTGCGCAGCGAGAAAGAGGTGGGGGGAGGGAGCACTTAAATGAAGGGCTTGAACTTAAAAGGCAAAGGGAAAGTTCAAGTTCACCCCTTAGTGCTGAAAAATTGCACAATTAAACTCCTGCCGAGTTCACATGGGGTTGGAATTCCATTCATAGCCAGTTTCTTGAATTTACTCTCGTTCCCTGTTCATTTTTTTTCTTTTTTTTTGAGTTGTTGTTTCCTGTGAAAACATTCCAGCTGCTGAGAGGGAGGGAAAAAAATTGTGCAAACAATCCAGCTCTCCTTGCTGTAAAATGTTCTACATCTGTGGACTGAGGGAAATCCAATTAGCTCTAAACGTGCCAGGGCGAGTCTAGGAGTTCCAGCGTTTGCATGTGTTTAGAGATGACAATAAAATGGAAACGTTGCAGTAAGCAAGCCACAACAACTACTGCAGGCTTTTTCTTCATGAGATCCCGGCGTTGTGTCTGCAGACGTACGCCTCCCGGTCGAGTCGTGAACAGGCTCGTGTCAGGGCGCTGTGGCGCCAGGCCGCCTCCCTGCGGAGCACTTTCACCCAGCTAAAGACTTTCACTGACAGGTGAGTGGGGCGCGGAGCCAGAAATTCTCCAGCAATTTTTGGGTATGCGAAGAGCCCCCACCTCGTCTGTGTTTCACTCTCACGACTGCAACAGCATCTCTGATCAAAGGATCAAAGCGGAGCAGGTCATCAGGGTGAGCGTTCACCCCACCCCCGCCGCTTATTCTTTCCTCAACCGGGACAGATGGCTCAGTGTCGTTATTCACTGTAAAAATCATCTATCAGAAGAGAATTTGAACTCATAAACCCTTGAAAGCCCCTTAGCGTTTAACTACCATAATAAGTGTTCAGAACAGTGTTTAGCTTTAATGATAGTTGCTCATTATAGTAGCTGTTTCTCATCAGATGATTTACAACAGTTCAAAATTACCCTGATAAAGAAATTAATTAAATTAACATTCTGGCTCAGAAATTTTTAGCTCATTTGTCCTTGCACTGCAAAAACATTCTAAATGTTTATGTCTAGTTTCTATTGCAAATACAAAATAGCTCCTATATTTTGCAGAAAAGTTGCTTGTAATTTAGTTTTGTCTTATTTCAATTGTACCAAGACATTTGCTTTAGAAACTAGACTAAAAATACCTGGTTAGATTTTGTTTTTGCAGTATGTCAGTTCAATAGTTCAACAATTTTTATGTATTGTTCATAATCATATGACTCTTTCCAATAGGGCGCTGTCTGATATGCGAAGTGAATGTGCTGCTGTTAGTCAACTGCTGCATGCTGCATGCCAGAACTTGGAGACCAGAGTACCAGAAAAGAGTGGGTCGGAGATGTCAGCACTGGAGATGCAGCTGAAGGACAAACTGAAGGAGACCATGCAGCTTCAGGTTTCCTGGGATGCAGAGAAAGTTGAACTAAACTCCAGGCAAAGCCATAGCAGTCTTTCTACATGGCCATATTTCTTCAAAGCAGTTGCATCACACTTAATAACTTTGGAAAGCCCAGAGATGCTAGAATATTTTTTAAAATGCAGAAACAGGAATCTGTAATTTGCTCATCTGTTTGAGTCTTTAACAGACACAAACACAAATCTAATCTTTTTTGGTGCCAATATTTACCAATCCTGCTTAATCTACAAACTCAGGCTCAGTCTTTCCAAGGTTTTTTAAAAGCGTTGATGCAATGTCGGAGAAAAATTTAGGGAGTATGAGGAAAAACTGAGCGTCACAAGGCTGTAGCTGGAAACCGTTGTTGAATGTGTGTGACCTTCACGTTTCAGGCAGTGCAGTGTGAGAACACATGAGAATCTAGCACAAGTAGCTAGCAAAGAGATACATATTCTTTTTTTTATCTTCGTTTTTATTTTCAGTTGACCATTTTCACTTTATCAAGTTACAAGCCCAAACTTTTCAAGGTTAAGTTCTCTGCAAGTTCCAAGCAGCTCAAGGACATGGATATGTATGTCTAGATCTTGACCCCGGAGGGTTCATCATTCTAAACCCTCCATCTCCATAGTGAAGCATGGTGGTGGAAGCAGCATGCTGTGGGAATCATTTTCTTCAGCATGGCTAGGTACTCTGGCCAGAGTTGATGGAGATAAATGCATGACAATCCTTGAAGAGTTCGGTTGAAAATCTGAGGCAATTTTTACATTTTTAAACTGATGTGACTTATTCCCTCGGTCCATTCTGACTGAGCTTGAGCTATTTTGGGAGTAAGAATGGGAAGAACATTTCTCCCTCTTAATAGGTAAAGCTGGTAGAGACTTGAATACTTTTGTAAGGCACTGCATATATATATATATATATATATATATATATATATATATATATATACTGCATACTAAAAAAATGGTAGTGACTTTAGTAAGTATGGCAGATGTGCCTCTATCCCAACTTGAATGTGTTACCAGCCTCAATTTGTAGATATTTTTCTAATTGCATAAAGAGGATTATCGAAGATCATCTTCTTCATTGAAACTGCATTTTGTGAGTTTAAGGTTCTAATTAAATAACTGTGTTAGAAGTAGAGTTTGTTGGGTGTGCTGTGGTGGCGCAGGGGTTAAGCACTACCCACATATGGAGGCCTTAGTCCTCAATGCAGCTGTCACACGTTCAATTCCCGGCCTTGGCGACCTTTGCTGCATGTCTTCCCCCTTCTCTCATTACCCAATTAACTATCAAATAAAGGCCACTAGAGCCAAAAAAATATAAAAAAAGTAGAGTTTGCAGAACATGAAGGTCTCACATTGAATCTGTTCTGAAAAAGTAACTGTCATTTGCAGACTTTATTCCTTCTAGCTTCTGTTGTTCCAGTCCTTTTTTCTCTCCTGAACACTTCAAATGGGAGACAACCAAGAATGTTGATGTCTTTACATCTCGGATCTAAGCTACTTTTGATCTAATCATCAAAGGTCTTTGTGAATTCTACAATTTCAGGTGGAGAATTTGATAGTGTTGATGGTATTACAGGAGAACAATATGCCAATCTTTTAATTTGTACACTGTTTGAGAAGGTGTGTGTGTGTGTGTGTGTGCGTGTGTGTGTGTGTGTGTGTGTGTGGGTGTCTCTGTGTGTATTTTATATTTATTTGTATGTGTCTCGTTTGCATAATGATCAATTAGAATCTTGGAGCTGACGAATACCTTGAACCACTTCCAGAACCAGAACAGTGAGAAGGATGTGAGCTTTCACACCATGCGTGTAAATCTGGAGAAGATGGTAGGACACTGGAGGAGGCAAATACATGGGCAGTAATAAGGGCTAAAATTGGTTTGAGTCTGTACTGCAGGCTTGATGAACTCCACAACTTCCTAGTCTAGAGGGCTGCAATCTGGGGAATGTCAGACTTGCCCCATGCATGTTACTTATCTAACCTAAATGCTTTCCTGCTTAGGAGATGATGAGAGCAGAGGATAGAGCAGAAATGGCAGGAGTTCGCACTGAGGTTCAAGCCCTGCAACACATTTTATACCAAATACATCAGGTCAGTACAACATGACATAGGCTGTAGCATGCAGTAGTTCTAGATCTCAGTTCCAATTTTTTTGCTGATTGTTCTTTTTCCCCTTGTTTATATCTACAATGGACGCAACAAGACTTTTGTATGAACGGTTTATGTTCCCAGAGGGACCAACATTCGCAGAAGAACATCTATGTCTTACATCAGCGCATTTTTTATAGAAATGCTAATGGACGGAGCTGTTTATGGATCAATTTTAAAGTTTATTCAGCAGTGGGAGCCGTCAGTACTGTCACAAGTTAATAACGAAACAAAGGAAGCTTCACAGTTCTCATGTGACGTCACACTTCCATGAACTTTGTAACTGACAGCCATCTTGGTAGGCAGTTGCTATGACAACAATAAACAGCCACAAGTTTAGAACTAGCTAAACTTGTAATTTTATAGGTTGCCTATTTCCTATCCAACCTATAAAAAATATGAGTGCATTACAATTATTACTCAACTACAATTTTTGAGTATTCTACCCACCTATGTGTAATACTACTCACTGACAAACTACCTTCTTCAGGCTAAGACAGACATGAGGCCCAGATGTGTGTTGCTAGATGTACTTACTCTGCTGACAATCAGAACCTTGTTATTCACACGAAGAGTTCAGACGTCCTTTACAAAGCTATTGAAACATTGATTGAATGCGTCCATAGATTTCAGGTCATGAAGCTCCTCCAAGGTATATGCACTCTTTTGTGTTCACTTAGTAGTGAACTATGTCAGAGTTGGTGATCGGAGGCAGCTTGTCCACATCATCAGACATGCCTGCATTATCTATCTCATACGGGTCGATTCTGACAGCAGCAATTTTGTTGGTCTACATTTCCCTTGCACATTGATCAAGAATGCTGGATATACTTTCTTTTTATTGGTCTCAAAGCCATGGTTCATATATGCCTTGAACTTTATTTAGCTATCAAGATGCCGCAAAGAAGTAACACAGACTTCTCTTGTAATTTTATCATCATTATTTTCTCATTGCCCCACAACAATGATGTAAAAGTCAAAGATACCTCTTTAGACTGCAGACACTTTGAAAACAATCAGACATATATCCAAATTAGTACCTCATATGAAAGCGACACAGATTGGAGATTGGAATTGGGCCGATCTTTCCCTTTTACGGCCTGCCATAGGTGACATACAGGCAAGAAAAGCTCATTTACCTGCTGTGTGAACAGTGGGGCAAAAAGTGGGTATGCAGTGCATACAACGCATAGGGGCGCTGCACTAGAGGGGGCGTCAAAACCCTGTCTGGAGGGGCGGAGCGCCGATGATGTCTTTGCATACACTTCAGCGCGCCCTTACGCTCCTTCACCTCGCGCACATAACTGGGTAAATGTAGCGAGTTTTACCTGTCACGTGTTTTACCTTTCATGTGTCTTCATCTCGGGGAGCGCCGATTTATGTTTTCACATCCACCTGAATAATATGTAGTTGCGCCCCTCTGTGTGAATGATTCAAACATTTTATTTTATTTTTTAAAGAAGATTATGTTTTTTGTAACATCATTTTTTTTATTCTTCTAAACTTCCAGTTGGTTCAGGGTGAGAATTCTGACTCTGAAAGTATGCCCGCCTCACTTCCCCATGGCAAGTTTCCGTCAGGAAACAGCACCTTCATGGCTGTACAGAATGTACTTTCTAAGCATCTGAAAGAATCTCAGGTATCACAAATTCATGCTCTATAAAAATGTTGTGTCAATCCTTCTTACTAATGATGATCCATTCACATACAAACACAGGAGGTGCATGCCCGTTTGACAAAAGCTCTGGAGCAGGTGGACACATTTAAAGAGCAACTTCAGCAGAAGAATGATGAGAGGACCGAGTTGGAGCAGATGATCCAGGAATTACAAAAAAAACATCAAGAGACTGAAAAAGCTCTGGAGGAAAGCCTCGAAGAAAGTAACCAAAGACTCTGCACGCTGGAGCTCCTCTCCAGGTAAACTTTTATAAAGCAGCTTTTCCTTTTTACTTTTTATTACCCACAGGATTCCATGAGTATTTGCAAGAAAAAAAACTCACAAAAAACTAGTGTTGCACATATTGTACAGCTTTGCAAAAAGGCATATATCTTAATCTTGTCCTCTGTGACCCCGGATTACTTCATTCTTTTGTTTTCCTCTGCCTCCTTCGTTCTGCGTGTCCCACAGTGAGAGAGGGAGACTGGAGAAGCTGCGTTCTGGGCTGCAGCAGGAGGTGGACTCCCAGCGAGCGGAGCTGGATGTACTGAGGAGTTCGTCACTGGACCTCCAGAGACAACGAGACCTCCTGAGGCAGCAGAGGGAGGACCTGGAAACGCAGCTGTCACGCCAGCACGCCGAAGTCCGCAGAGGGTACATTTGAGTTCAAACAATGACCTTTGCATAACAAACATCCTGTCAAGCCCAATTGATTTCACGCGTCATGTTGTTAAAACTCAGATTGCTAACACATGTCAGAAAGTTGACATTCTAAATGATTTTTATAGCAATGCTTCTCCTAAAAGGTAGCCTTTCTCCTGTATTTTCATGATATATTTTAAAAAAATGTTAAATTATCCAAAGATATGTAATGAAATAAAAACAAGAGTTTGGCATAAGTCAACACGATTTCTCAATTTTCTTAGGTGGAGATATTTCAAGGTTTTGGGATTTTGGGAGTTGCTGGAAACAAAGCAAGCTGGAAAAGACCTGTGTCAATTAGCAAGACGAGAGAGATTGAGTTGAAAAGGACATGCTGCAAGTTAGTGATTAAGGATGGTGATGAAAGTGCATTAAGAGGTGAGGACAGTGTTGAGACGATGGGAGGAGTACGTTCAGAAGCTGATGAATGAAGGAAAGTGAGAAAGAAAAGAGGACAGGTTGAGGGAATGGAGTGAAACAAAAGGCACATGAGGACAGGATGAAAATTGGAGAGGTGGATGTGGAAACCAGTTGAAGATGGGTTTAAAACAGACGTGATCAGAGGTGGGCAGCAATGAAGTGAATTTAGTACTTATGTACTGTTTTAGAGAATTTGTACTTGAGTAGAATTTGTTATTGGAAAACTTAAAAGTTCATTACATTTTGAAATCAAAATCATACTTTCTACTTTCATTGCTTTCATTGCTTTGTTGAGAGTTTGTGTATTTTGTGTCTATTTTGTTCCATCGACACAATGTAAAATGACACACTACACCCCTCTGTGGTAGGTGGCGATACGCAGTTTGAAACCGGTTTCGAGAAGAAGAACAAGAATCCTTTGTGTCCTACTAGTGTTGCCTTATTGGTAGTGTTCTAGATGCTCAAAGTGTCTGAAAAAGAAAAGCTAGAAAAGTATAAGCCTGCTGCATTATTCTTGATGATCTGTGATCTTTCTACTATAGCAGAATATTTTCTCAGTTATTCTCGACTGCACTCCCATGAAATGCATTATCAAAAAACTTAAAATTTTTACGTTTAGAGGATGGATAGCAGCAGAGCTTAAGTAGAAAAATCAAAAACTTAGAGTATGACTACTTCAACATATTTTTTACTCAAGTATAAGTAAAAATAGTTGTCCAAGAAATTACTTAAGAATAAAACAGTATTTGGTAAAAAGGCAACTCAAGTATTGAATAGCTGATCAAATCATAAATTCCTTAATATTTAAAAATTACATCATCAGATGGACCAAAATGTAAAGTTAATGTTGGTGTTTTAAAGATCAAAATGAAAATAATTTATAGAAATTACATAATTACAAAATAACAAAATCAGGCAAAAGAAAAGTTTTCCAAATCAATTTCTTCATAAACAAGTTTTATGAAACCTTTAACAACAACTGGTGAATGTTTGGGTTAAAACAAGCTTGTTCTTCATTAAGTGAAATTACTCACAATGGTTAGTGTATCCAGAAATTTTACTCTAATAAAAGTAGCGACACTTAGTATTCATAATAAAATTACTCAACCAAAAGTATAAAGTACAGAGTTGAAAAAATACTCACCAAAGTAGATTTTCCCTCCAAAAATTACTCGAGTAACTGTATCTGAGTAAATGGAACTAGTTACTACCCTTGTCTGGACAGCTGATATATCAGTGTGGAGCTGAAAGGAGGAAAAATGGAAGACTGCAGAAAAGTTTCCATGACCAAGAGTCTGACAAGAAAAATAGTGTGAGAATTACATTTTGATATATTTTATATTTCAGGGAAAGAGCTTTACAGGAACTTGAGAGCAAATACTCTGATCTGCGGAGGGAACTGATTACAGTGAAGGAATCTCTGGATCAAATTACTCTGCAGAAGGAGATGTTGGAGGATGACAAAGCCAGCCTTTCTTTGGCTCTAAGCAAGGTAAACTGTTGTGCCCGTGAGAGCGCAATGCTTACCTTCGATATATATTTGTGGCTCTTGGAAGTTTGTGTGACTGTTGTAAGAATGATTGACTCCACAGATGGAATGTCACAGTGCTGCACAGGAGAGCCTTCTGATCAAACTGCAGAGTCAGCATTCTACCCTTAAAGATTCTCTCATTAAACTGGCTGCTCTTAGCGAAGGTCTCGCCAAAGACAAGGTGGAGCTTAATCGCATTGTTCTTCAGGTCAGTCTCTGTGGATTTTCACAAATATATCAATGAGCGGCAGCTCGAACAAAGCGAAATTTCCATCTCTTTCAGACTGAAGGCGAGAAAATGGAGCTCAGCGAACGCAGATGTGAAGCTGAAGGGAAGCGAGCGGCAGCCAGAGAGGACGCGGCGCGAGTGCAGAAGGAGATGATGAACTTGCTTGCTGAAAAACAAGCCTTTGAAAGCTCCCACATTCTACTGCGAGAGCTCTGCCAGAAGCTGGAAGCGGAACTGAGCCTCCTGCACAGGGAGAGAGCCGAGGCCCTGAAGAAGCAATCGGAGGTCAGGGCTTGTTGGTCATTCACACCCCTCCTTGCTCCCACCACCTGGGAGAACTGTGCTTACGTTATTAATAGCTTTCATCACATTCATGCAGCTTGTTTTTGTTCCACTAAAATGTATAGGAGCTCATGCAGCGTTTTTTTTATTATTATTATTATTTTCTAATCTTGTAGTTTTCTTTGGAGCTCTTCTGCTGTATTTTATGAGTGACTTGGGAGATTACAGCCACAGGATACTCAGGAACAAATGTGAACTGGAAAAGATAAATAGATAGACATTTAATACCTAGCAGAGGTCTTCCGAAAGCGCCGATAAATTAACACCTTAAGTATTCCCATTCTTACTAAATAATATCTTGCCGTTTCGTCCTGCAAAGAATGAAAAGAATGCCTTCCTGATTTATTATCTGTTCTAAATGTAATACCTGGAGCTGTTGATCCCCAGTTAGAGTTTAACAAACCTAAACAATTTGACAAATTCCATCCAAACATTTTTAGGAAACCTATCTGCAAAAAATAAATCAACCTTAAATAAAACAAGCCCTGTGTGGCCTCTAGAGTACTATGCTTATGTTTCATCTCCTCACTGGCTGCTACTCTCATCCATAACATGTAATTCATCCTTTTTCATATTTACCTAAGGAGACGCTAAGAAGAACGCAGCGATAATATTTGGTTAATGCGAGCTCATTTTAGTTAAAAACCAGATTATATCGATTCTTGCTTTTGTAAACATTCTGCTTCAGTACTGTTTTAGAGTAGTTACTGTTACATAATGTCAAATTATAATAATATCTGCCTAAACATAACTGAAATAATTATTGGCCGCTTGGAAAAAAAAAATTCAACTTAGAAAACTTTTTGTGGTTTTGTTCACATAACGAACAAAGCCATTGTTCTCGAGTCTGTGAATGTAGTCTGAGAAAATAGCAGAAGATGTACAACATTTTTATTTCTCCACAATAAATAAAGTTTCCTAGTGAAAAAAAACAAACAAACACATTTACAGATGTGGACAAATTTGTTGGCAGACCAAAAGTCGTCCAATAAATTCAGATTTCATTGCAGTGACATAATCTCCACAATAAAAGTCTAATACAGATCTAAGAGAATAAACTACAATACAGGGAACAGGATACAAGAAATAAACACAATGGCAGCGACTTTCCAACAATAAAGAACACAGGGAAATTAACTTAATATGGTCAAATCTTTCAAACGTAAATAAGGAAGAAAGAAAGAAAAACAAACAAACAACAAAGACTCATGACAAATTTTTTGGTTTGCATATATAGCAAAGGGATACATCATCATTTGAAGCCTCTACACATGCAGAGCATTAATGTTCAGAACTCTGCATTCTACCACACAACTTTATGAGGACTCCCCACGATCAATAAAATCTGCTACTTGGAAGCATGTCGGTTTATCCTTTACCTTCAGAAACGATGACAAGAGAGGGGTAAACTGAACTAAAGCAATACAGGGAACTTTTTTTCAGCAGCAATAAGGAATTTAATTCACTCCATAATTTTCTAATTACTTACATGAAAAACAATAAAGCAGGGCTGTAGCATTCGCCCTGCCCCAAATGCCATGGGAGACTTTAAAGCAGCAAACAATACACTGTCACTGTCCACCGTTGAGAGAGGCTTCCCCAGTGAAAGATGTTTCCACACCTGAACATGTTTTTATTATCAATTTCCAAACAAGGACAGTGATGGTTTCTGGTGGTTATACGACTCTCATGGTTTACAAAATCAAATCAAATCTCTGGACAATTCTGAAATGGGCCACCTTTTGAAATATTAGAACATATTGATTAATTATTTAACAGTAGAGAGCCAGGGGACAAAGAAGTATATCTACAAAAACCCCAATATTTTTTAGATATTTTATTTACTTCTTTAAGGACAAGCAGGCACAGACAATGGATGAATGGATAGATATTTAGATATGTACTGAATCCTACTGAACCTTATGTTTGAACACAGGGTTACACCTCTGTTGTACCCAACAGGGGTGTAACCATCATCTCAGAAGTGAGCGGAACAAATTTTTTAGAGGTCTATTGAGTGATTTATCATCCTCTCACATTCAGTCGCACCACTCCTTAGTGGCTAAAAACACACATAATCACTAACAGCCACGGAATAGCACCAGCGGACCGACTTTAGTTCTAACTAAATACTAACAAAGGCTAAACTTTTTGGGCAAGTTACTACATCATTAAGTGTTAAATGGTAATACAAAACATGAATGTTCAATAAAACGCTATTCGTGTAAGCAAATTATTACACAAAATGGAAATGACAAATCAGCAGGAAGTTAAGTCACAACGAAAATGAAATTAATAATTATAAACCACTCATGGCCTTCTTCCATATACTACCTACAGCTTAGGGTAAAATATTTTGGAGTGCGAATGAGAGTAATTCTGAAATATCTGCCTGGTTTCTCTCTGCAATAGATATCTTTTTGTCACCAAGTTCGAGTCTCTCCTGAATCACTCTCCCTGCTGCTGGCCTCTGGTCTAACATCGCCTCCTTCATTTTGTTCTTTTTGTGATGAGTGTGATGAGAAAGATTTCTTGTAAATATAGGAAAGCAACAGTGAGCACGACTAATGTACAGTGATTATAGGAGGTGGGTTTATCACTACCATTACTAACTAGCAAGAGATGTAACATGGGTAGCAACATCAGCACTCATGTTAACTAGCTTACTTTGATATATTAGCATGGAAAGCTACAGCATGTTAACAACAGATTAAACAAAGACAGTAAACAATGTATGGGCAACATGTCCGGCACATGTTGCCCATACAACATGGGTGCCTATTGGCACCCACCCATAACTTTTGGGTAACTTTCCAATTCTAATCTTTAACAGGGACGCCAACAGGCTTAATGCCACTTAAAGGAAACTTCATGAGAGGGTAATTCTCTCCTGTTCTGTTTATGAAACCAGAGAAACTGTTGGAAGATGGCAAAGCAATTCCTTGTTGCTCTTAATTGTTGTTGCTCGACAGATCTGTGTCACCATATTTTAAATTACATTTAGAAAAAGTAAAACTCTTAAAGCTGCAGTATGTAACTTTTATATATATATAAAAAAATATTCCTTTACATATTTGTTGAAACTTTCACTATGTCATGATAGTATGATGTGGGATAGATAATCTGCAAAAAAAAAAAAAAATAAAACCCCTAGAAACTACAAACAACCAATGAGAGCTAGGAGGCGGGTCTTAGCAGTGTTAATCAGCCCTCTGTGTTGCACTGCTCATCCGCCCTCTCCTTCAGCCTTGCTCTTTGTCACACTGCAGCTTGCACAGCCTGTCAGGAATCCTCAGGCTAGTTAACATAGCCACTGATGACTGCAGGTAAACAATTTTCCTGTAATTTTAAGTTGTTTCTTCTCTATTACCACATTTAGCAGCGAGTACATGAGGTTGACTGACAACACTACAACCGTCCTCTCAGTTTTGATTGGCTGTTTTTGGTCAAGTTGACTCGGGAGTGGTGCATTTTGACAGGCGACAATAGCATGTCAGGGAGGAATTGGAGGAGATCAGTCTTTTCACAAATGATCTGCCTCATAAACATATTGTCACATATGGGATCAATTTTAACAAATATGTGAAAAAAATACATACTTCACCTATAGTTCTCACTTTTGGCTCCCTTTAGCGAAATGCCAAGCTTGATGTCAATTTTTGGAAATTGACCTTAAAATGTCTTGTGATTTGAGGATCGATTTCTAAACCTTGTGTCTTCTGTTTTGCAATGCATGGAGCTGTGTACTGTTGCATGTGAAAGAAGTTTGTTTGATTTGGTTTCTGTTTGTGAATGTCCATGTTCAGGTCAACAGGCAGATGCAGACTTTACAAGAGGAGCTGTGTGCATGCAGGAAGGAGCTAGAAGAAAAGACCACCGCTGCAAAGACAGCTGCCGAACATAGGGCGGCACTTGCCAAGGACAAGGCTGCTCTGGAAGTCGAACTAAACTCTGCCGATCGAAAAGCCTGTACTCTCAAACAGGAGCTTGTTGCACTGAGGTCTGTGTACGTCTGTGTGTTCTTGGGGTACATATACTTTTTCGTTGTCTGTCATTTTGACTGTCAGGGTAAAGAATTCCGTCATTTTTACCTGTTATTTTTAATGATGACTTATTCAGCTCCATCTAATTTTCATTCGTTTAATTATTATTCAACAAACTAAGCGGAGGATCCACATCGTCCCATCACACATCAAGCAGATGAATGCTCGTACATATAAACACCTGCTATAGTCGTAACACACACCTTCAGCTGGATCTGAATTGTGCAACAGGCAGATGCACGTAATCAAATGTCTCCAGGTTTTGATGTTGATCTGGAGGTTGAATCTGCACTCTGGGACTAGACACTGGTATTACATTTCTCCAATTGAAGAAATGTAATACCAGAAATGATTAGAAGTTGGCAAGACTAAAACCGGGGTTTTTCGTTTCCGCAAGAACTCACTGCAATGGGAGGAAATCCCATGCATCTCCACCAAGTGGTCAGGGGTGTGTGTGTGCATGGTTGTTTGTCCTGTGTGTCTCTGTGCTGCCCTGCGACAGACTGGTGACCTATCCAGGGTGTACCCCGCCTCTCGCCCAGAACGTTAGCTGGAGATAGGCATCAGCAACCCTCCCGACCCCACTAAGGGACAAGGGTGTAGAGAAAATGGATGGAGATATATATATATATATATATATATATATATATATATATATATATATATATATATATATATATATATATATATATATATATATATATATATATATGAAGTCAGGCAGGCATACATTGGCATGAATCAATGTAGGTTCATACCTTGACTTCTCAGTCCTTAAGTGTGTGTGTGAGTTGAGTTAAGTAAAACCAAATGGCATTGTATATTTTAAGGCAATCTGACCTAAAGTGAATTTGGATTTCTAAAGCAGAGTCTCGTGTAACAAGAGTCTACAAGTAAACTAGTTTTATTGGAAGCTGTGTTTGAGGTGGATTATTGGATTTTATGATCTTCTCCACCTTGAGTTTCAAAGGTCCTGGTTTTTTTCAGAGCTCAGTGCCTTTTTATTGCTTTGTTCCAGAGCAGAGAAGAAATCCCTGGAGGCAACTATATTCGAGAGCCAGGAGCTCTCCGCATCCCTGGAGGCCAAGCTCACCAGGCTGGAGGGCGAGAGATCCAGCTTGAGTCTGGCTAACGAGGCCCTGACGCGTGAGTGGCCCCTTCCCCCAGAGATCTCACTGTTTTCCATGCCAAGCCCCTTGGCCATGAAGCTTTTCCAGCCATCCACCAGAGATCCATATTTCAGCCCTGAGATCTGCAACAGCTGGGCTGCAGTATCACCGAAGCTGCTTTCTCAGCTGACCCTGGTCTCTCTGCTACATGCAAACACACATGGATCAGATAAATAGTGCTCAGCTCCAGTGTTCCGGGTAAACCCATGGCTGAACATGGGCTGCATATGCAACTCCCCAAAAACATGTTAATAACACTTTAACATCTCTTCATGATGTACAACTCAGTATTTCATTACTGGCCCGGGGTTCACGCATTTATTTCTTTGTGCAGGTGACGCTGCTCAGATGCGTGCAGATGCCGAACAACAGCTACAACAAGCTGCAAAACAACAAAGACTGTTGGAGGAAAAGCTGACTGAGGTGGAAAGAAATGCCCTTTTGATGCGGAACAATACAGAGCAAATTCACAGAGAGCAGCTGGAAGCCGAACATAAGCAAACGGTAAATCATCAGCCTGAGGACCATGTTGCGGCACCTGGTGCAGCACCTGGCTAGTAAACAGTTTTAATTTATGTGCACACATAATCAGCATTGGTTACAGCAGCCTGCATTTATGTCATTATGATGACAGTCGGACATTAAACATTAAAAGGTCTAACCTGCCTTCAGTTCTTGTTTACTCCTCTCCATTTGTTGGCATGTGTTCCCACATAAACTCACAATGGCTTTAAAAATAACACCAGCGACTTTGTTGTCGTGGGCATTCGCATATTGAAGATATTGTTTCCAGATTGGAACCGAAGTGCATGTCGATGTTTTACGTTTTAACAGGAGCAGCAGTTTGCAGAGCTCGCTGTCCAACAGCAGCAAACTGAAGAGCAGCTACGCGTGCAGTGCGAGGAGCTGCGTGCGCACAACCAGAGGGCGCTGCAGCAGGTGCAGGATGAGCTGGCAAAGCTGCAGAAGGAGTTCAGCCAAAGGCTCCTACAGGCTGAAAACAAAAAGCAACAGGTGTTTCCTATTTAAAAATACATTTGTCTTTGTTCAAGTATTTTCGGATATGTTAAAGAATTATCCTATATGAAATGTAGTTGTATTTTAAAACTGACAGTCAGTGGAATACTGTCCAGTGTTCTACAGGACATTATTTTATTGGCATTCTCTCGTAAAACACTTACTGTATCAAATCTCAAGGAAGGTTTATCTAAACTTGCCAGTTCCCTGTGCGCAAAATATTTTATTGAGATGTTGGAGACCACAACCAACAGGTGTGCATTTGTGAAGTGGAAATAAAAAATTTAATGGATTTAATAAATATTATTATTATTATTATTATAAGATATATAAAGTAACTCATAAATACAGCAGAGAAGAACAGAAGAAACCAGAAATCATGAGAATGCAAACATAAATAAAAACAAGAATACAATCATGTATAAATCACGGCATCAGACCTGCTACAAACATCTCCATAACGTTACTCTTGAAAGTGTTTCTTGTTGTGACAATATGTTTTGTCACTTATTCTCTCAAGCAAACCTCTGAGGATGAAGGGTTGTATACAAATGCAGGTCACACTTATAGCTGCAGTATGCAACTTTCATAAAATAATATTTACATGTATGTTAAAACTGCTATCATGTCATAATGCCAAAGGATAAGCGTGAGAAAGCCATGGTTAAACTGACCTATTATTGTCTGAAGAAGTGCAGCCCTTCTGACTAAAAACAACCAATCTGAGCCAGGAGACTATCTTTAGTACTGTCAGTCAACCTTGTGTACATGATGCTTAATATGCTAATGGCGGAGAAACAACTTACAGTTACAGAAAATATGTTTATCTGCCGACCTCTGTGGCTTTGCTAACTAGCAAGGTGACTGACAGCGCTAAGATCCTCTAAGTATGTTTCAGCAAATATGTAAAAACAAAATTCTTTATTTATAAAAGTTACAGGCTGCAGCTTTAATGTTCTCCTTCATAGCCTATCATTTGTGGTAAAAGTGACCTTTTCTTCCACTTCACAACTACGCATTAGAGAAAAGTAAAAGGATCAGAAAACTTGGGCAAGTCACTATCGGCCCAAGAACATCCAGCTTTGTTTGCCACTGACTATATGTTAATCTGACCTCATAGTTTGTTGTGTCCAGGCTTTGTTCCACCAGGAAGCTGAGAAAGCTGCCCTTACAGAAAAAATAGCATCCCTCCAACAGGATCTGGCTACAGCCACCATGGAGACGGAGCGTATGCAGAGGGAAGCGCTTAGCAGACAAGAGCTGGACAAGGTAAAAGTATGTCAAGGCTACACGCTCCCAGTTTAGTTCTGTTGTGAGGTGAATTCATTAATTTGCATCTTTTTATGTTGCAGAATGCAGTAGTTGTTAGGTGTGAGCTGAAGGACTTACAACATAAGTTTGAAGAATCCCTGGCCTCTCATCAGAGTACTAGGAAAAGTTTCATGGAGAACATCAGAGAACTCAACCAACAGAAAGAACAAGCAAAACAGGAGGTTTAAGTCATTTTAATATTTATTTTATCATTTGAAGTATCAAGACTGGGCATTTTCCTGTAGAGAGCCTTGTACGTAAAACAGCGGTGCTCAATATGTCAATCGCAATTTACCAGTCAATCGCAAATCTAGTGTGGGTAGATTGCCTGACATTAAAAAAGAAGATGTCAGCCTGTCACTTGATTAATATACAGGGAGGTCTTAGCAGATGGTGGCTCTAATGCTTCCTTTGCCTTATAATAGCAGTTTGCTAACCGCTATTATAACAAAGAAGAATAAGAACAGACTTTTTCTCACGTTTAGGTCACTGCGCATGCGCAAACAATGGCGCCAAATGCAGCTAAACTAGCTAGATAGCGAGTTACCGCTTAAGAAACAGTAACCTTCCTTACTTATAAAAGTAAGTGAGGAAGGTGGATCAAGTACACAGCAAATTTGGAAGTGTTCCATCAACTCCTACAGAGTTAAATTCAACACTTTGAAAGTGTCTATATTGTTCCACTCTGGATGGTGTAGAAGTTACACTTTTGAAAGTGTTATTTGTGATAGAGTTGAATCAACACTCACAGTAGTTGAAATCAAACACACTTCAGTGTTAATCTACCCAACACTAGTGTATATTGTCAAAAGTTAACACTATGAACGTGTTAATCTAACACAGAATGGTGTAAAATATATATTAATATAGAAATCTGAGTTTTGAAATACTACCTCAGGGTGTACTGTGGTGGTGCAGGGGTTAAGCACAACCCACATATGAAGACTTTAGTTTTCAATGTGGCTGTTGTGGGTTTCCTTCCCAGTCTTCCCCTTCTCTCATTACTCACTTTTTGTGTCAATTTACTACCAAATAAAAGCCACTAGAGCAATTAAAATCTTTTTTTCCCCCAGAAACTACTGGCCATCAATAATCCCCAAATTCATTTTAAAAGACATTAGATGCTACAAAAACACCAGCACCAGTTGCAGTATGTAATCTACTTTTATTTCAAAAGCACTGACAGCAATATACAACAAAGGTCATACATTCATGGTACTTTGCACTGAAGGTGAAGTGTGCTTTGAAAGTTCATTGGAAGCAGCCATGGATGGTCTTGTGATCACTGATGGTGAAGTGTCTTTGATGTTGCTCTTGTTTTCGCCAACATGAAGGAGGAAGACTTCCAGTCTGGAAGGAAAAACAGGAAATATAGCAGAAACATTAGAATAATAAATAAATATTTTAAAAAGTAGTGTGAGCAAAACTAATCAGACTCACCTGTGTGTGTCACCATCATATTCATTCAAATTACTCTGCCCACCTGGTTTACAAGATAAAGCATAAAAAATAAATAATTACTAAAGAAATTAGCTTATAGAAAAAAATTTGGACAGCATTAAAAGTTGTGCCAACCTGTCTGAAGAAATGTGTTTGAGTCATAACAGTAGTGATGGGTCCAGCAACACCGACCTGCCGGCGCATGTGTCAAGCCCATAGACCAAAACCCGTGTCGGTGCACGTATTGGTTTCATCAAGTCACGTGGCTGATACAGGAACTGTTTCGAAATGATACTAGATGGCAAACTGTGTTTATAAGGAAGCGAATCTGTCAACGGGATGCATTTGCCAAAAGAATTCGTGATCTTTTTTGGTACAGTGTCAACTATGGAACAGCCTCCAAACAAACAAAAGGTTTGTGCAGTGTGGGACCATTTTGATCTTACATCGGAAGATAAGGTATTTATTTTCATTTTGTTGTTGTTTCAGCTGAAATTGACTCTTAGTTTACTTTCATATTATGTTCTGCAGGTTAGGTGTTGCATATGTTTGACAGAATTGTCTTATGTAAATAAATCCACCTCCTCAATGCTGAGGCATTATAGGACCAAACATGAGAATGAAGTCCCAGATACACCTAGAATAACTTCAGGTATACAGCCATTTTACAAATTACTCAGTTGCTTTTAATGAGTTATTTAATATAATGTATTGTTTACTTCATTTTTAACCATCAAGCTTCTAGGAAGCAAATGCTGGATGAGGCTCTACTGAATTTCATTGTGAAGGATTGCCAGCCTCTCAGCATTGTGGAAAGTGAAGGGTTCAAGGCACTGGTTCAAGTCCTTGAACCTTCATATGGTTTGCCAACCAGAAAAGTTTGTGTGGAAATTATCTAAAGTATTAGTTTAAATTAAAAAAAATAATTTAATCTTTAATTTTAATATATTGATTTTGTTTTGGTTTCACTGATGTAATTATCAGACCATCAAACAAATGGTGGCCAAAAAGTTTGAGGAGGAACAGGAACGAGTGAAAATGGAAGTACAGCAAGCTGTGGCAGTGAGTATAACGGCTGACATGTGGACATCTGTGAACATGGAGGCTTATTTGGCTCTTACCTGTCACTACATTAATGAAAATCTGCAGTTGTGTACATCTGTATTAGGAGTAAAATACTTTCCACAAAGTCACACTGCTGACAATTTGGCCCAAGTCACAAGAGACATAATGGAGGACTGGACCATAACCAATAAAGTAAGGTGTCTTGTGACTGATGCAGCACCAAACATGATCGCATCCGCTAGGCAGCTAGTAATTTGGCACTCGATTTGCATTGCACATACTCTCAATTTATTAGTTAGAAAATCGTGTGATCAGATCCCCACACTTACATCCATCAGACAGAAATCTAGGCACATTGTCACATACTTCAGATCAAGCACTACAGCCAAGGAGAAGCTTGCTCAAGTGCAACAACAGATGGGACGACCAATCCTGAAACTTATCAATGAGGTGCCAACACGCTGGAACAGCACATATGAAATGCAGTCAAGGCTACATGATGAGAGGGAACCAGTGTGGGTATCTCTGACCTCTCTAAAAGCAGATTTGACTCCACTTACAGCTGATGAGCATAACATCATAGGAGAAACACTTCTTGTGCTTGCTCCTTTCCATCAAGCTACAGTGGAGTTGTCTGAAGAGAGGCGAGTGTCAGGATCCAAGGTCATCCCAATGATGAAAATGCTCTATCTTGCATTAGAGATGCATGAAAACCTGAAGCGTCGAGTCACAGACACTGCTTCCAATCTGGAGTCAAAAAGTGTGTTGGCCCTAGCAACACTTCTAGATCCCAGATTTAAATCACTTGGGTTCCGCAATTCCTCCAAATGCAATGAGGCCATCAGTAGACTGCGGTCAGAATGTGCGTCTATTATCGGACACTCTAATGAGCCCCAGCCAGGACCATCTTCACAACAGCTGTCTGCACCCAACTCAGGCATGTTATTCAGCATTATTTGTTGTTTGTTTGGACAAGATGTACTAAAATGTCAATTTGTTGTTTTTAGATAACCTTTGGCACCATCTTGACACCAAAGTAGGCAGGCTGACCAAAAGTGCCACAGCTGATGCCATCCAGGAGGTGCAGAGATATCTTGCAGAGGGCAATATTGCCAAATGTCAGGATCCAATGACATACTGGCAGAACCACAAGACAATTTATCCTAACCTCTTCTGGTTGTCATTGCAATACCTTTGCACTCCAGCCTCATCTGTGCCATGTGAGAGGGTGTTTTCCACAGCAGGAGAAGTTGTGTCAAAAAAGCGTAATAGACTGAATTTCAAAATATTGGAAAAACTTTTTTTTTTAAATAAAAATGTGTGAAAAAAAAACTCCAGTCCACAAGCATCCTCAATCCAAACACATTCACTTAAATTTAGTGAGTGAAACTAAGACTCATGTCGTTGAATTAACCCTGTATTTTTAACATGCAACACTTGCACTGGAAATCTGACACTTCCGAATTTGCTGTGTAAGAAGATAAAAACGTAGATGATTTCTACTTGGTCATTTTATAAGTAGCTTGCATGCTGAGAAAGTGTGAGCGCCCCTCATATAAAAAAACAATGCTATCCCAGTCAAACCCCCTGGACAAATTAGGAATTATGCAGAATGAGGTAAAGAAGAAACTTGTTTGGCTTGGCTAGCGTTGAAAAACTCTGATCCTCCTCTACCATCTCCAAGAGTTTGGTTTAATTAGAGCTGATGTAGGAAGAGGCATTTAATATACCAAGATGTTGACTTTAGCTGTCACAAAAACCTACGAGCAGTGAGGTGCCATCAGGTGCAGGATTGAGCTGTACAAGGAGACGTGTTGTGCTTCCCTCCCCTAAGGGTCCTACTCAGCTTTAATTTACTTTGTCAAATCCACAAGAGGGAACTGCTGCCATATTGACTCTAATATTAGCATAAAAATGCAATTAGAGACCATAATTTGGCTCACTAGGACAGGCAGGGCGTGAGCATCGAAGACGGACCGCAGAGAGAGGAAAAACAAGGGGAGGACACAGTCCCTGGTACCATGATATGAAATAAAAATTTGACTTAACCCCTTGTGTAAATAAGCCAGCGGGGGAGTGTTTATTTTCTCCCTCGCAACACCAGGAGGCTGGCTCCACTGGGACTCCGAGTCCCCCTCTCCCAACCACATAACACAACACTGGTGTCTCGTATTCTCCACTCCTCCCATCCCCTGCTCTCCCCCAAAATCAGATAAAATAAAGGATAATTGGCCTGATCGGCCCTAGTTTGTTTCTTCTCACATTAGCGTTTATGAGAAAGAACCATCTTGTGTGGGCTCTAAACATAACACTCTTCCTTCTCCTCGTCCTCCCTTTCCCCCTCCTTTCACTCCTTTCCCTCCACCAGTTCTTGGTAGGCTGCAATTTATCATGCTGTTCTGTGTGGATTTTTTACACTCTGAGCTGCAAAGAGAAGATAAGGAGAGACAGAACCTGGCCACAGGCCCAACAGCCTCTTATCTGTGCTTGGATAAGTTTAGGCCTCTGCCTCTCCGACTACCCACGACAACACGTTGCTATAAAACAAAATATAGGTCACAGAGTTTCTAACAATTCTGTACACATCCTTTAAAATAACATATTTTGAATGTTATAAAGGATATATTTCTTACACATGAATGTCTAAGACAGTGGTTCTTAACCTTTTTTGAGGTACCGAATCCCCCAGTTGCATATGCGCATTAACCGAACCCTTCTTATTCCAACCCCCCCCCGACAAAAAACATACGTTCTGATTTACTAATGTAATGTAATGTAATTATATTAGCTGCGTTACAACCCCCACGCCACTAGAGGCAGTAGCAACCCCGAAAAGATGCGACTAAGGAGCAAATTTAGACTATAGAATTTGGTAAAAACTGAGTTTTGCTTAAGTAATTAAAGACACAAGTTCAAATCCATGGTGAGTGGAGCTCCTTCAATCAGTGCTCCTCTGCAGCTCTGATTGGCTCAGCAATGTAACATGATCCTCTGCAGCAAGCGATGACAAAGTGGGGCGTCATCACGACTTCACACAGTGTGTCTTTACCTCCGCGGCAGAGGCTCCGCCGAACCCCTGAGACTGACTCATCGAACCCCTGGGGTTCGATCGAACCCAGGTTAAGAACCATTGGTCTAAGATCATCAAACTGATTTTAATAGCAAAGTTCACCTGACTCAATACAAAATGCTGTTTTTAAATGATAATTTAATTTATTAAACGGTCATGATTAGATTAAATAGACTTTTTTGAGCTTTACTGCTGCTGCCCAGCTCCTTCAGACTAGCCAGCAGCAATTAGCAAAACCCTGGTGGAACTGCTGAGCTCATCATACGAGATACTACTCAGCAAAACACTGCTAAAAATATTAGGTGGAGATTCAAAAAGAGCAGGAGGATTCAAAAGGAAAGAAGTACTCAACTCAGCCTGGTCATGTATGAAAAAATATTGGCCCTCTTTGGTAACTGATGAATTCAGTGATTAGCCAGGTGTTTTTTAGGACCTCTATACCTATGTTATGACAAACAGAACCTACTGGACAACAGAAATCAAGCTAAAAGATTTCAACAAGCCTCACATCATGCAAGGATCTAAATAA